>NW_026947614.1:0-600000 GCF_034190915.1 Cavia porcellus | reverse complement strand
ACACACACCCATACAATGCGCACCACCCCGTGATGTTTTTCTCACTCCTACTAGTGAATGTTATGTGACACACACCCATAAAATGCGCACCACCCCGCGATGTTTTTGAGAAACCTATCCTTCATTGCCACTGCATGTTCCCTGACCTCCCCATGCTGACCACCCCGAGGTGCTTTACTCCATCCTACATTGCCACTCACTGCCTATCCTAATTCAGACCCTCCGATTCACACTACCCCGTGATGTTTTTCTCACTCCCACTTGTGAATGTAATGTAACACACACCCATACAATGCGCACCACCCCGTGATGTTTTTCTCACTCCTACTAGTGAATGTAATGTAACACACACCCATACAATGCGCACCACCCCGTGATGTTTTTCTCACTCCTACTAGTGATTGTAATGTAACACACACCCATACAATTCGCACCACCCCGTGATGTTTTTCTCACTCCTACTAGTGAATGTAATGTAACACACACCCATACAATGCGCACCACCCTGTGATGTTTTTCTCACTCCTACTAGTGAATGTAATGTAACACACACCCATACAATACGCACAACCCCGTGATGTTTTTCATAAACCTATCCTACATTGCCACTGCATGTTCCTTGACCTCCCCCTGCTGACCACCCCGCGGTGCTTTTCTCCATCCTACATTGCTACTCACTGCCTATCCTAATTCAGACCCTCCGATTCACACCACCCCGTGATGTTTTACTCACTCCTACTAGTGAATGTAATGTAACACACAGCCATACAATTCGCACCACCCCGTGATGTTTTTCTCACTCCTACTAGTGAATGTAATGTAACACACACCCATACAATGCGCACCACCCCGTGATGTTTTTCTCACTCCTACTAGTGAATGTAATGTAACACACACCCATACAATGCGAACCACCCCGTGATGTTTTTCTCACTCCTACTAGTGAATGTAATGTAACACACACCCATACAATGCACACCACACCGTGATGTTTTTCTCACTCCTACTAGTGAATGTAATGTAACACACACCCATACAATGCGCACCACCCCGTGATGTTTTTCTCACTCCTACTAGTGAATGTAATGTAACACAAACCCATACAATGCGCACCACCCCGTGATGATTTTCTCACTCCTATGAGTGAATGTAATGTAACACACACCCATACAATGCGCACCACCCCGTGATGTTTTTCTCACTCCTACTAGTGAATGTAATGTAACACACACCCATACAATGCGCACCACCCCGTGATGTTTTTCTCACTCCTACTAGAGAATGTAATGTAACACACACCCATACAATGAGCACCACCCCATGATGTTTTTCTCACTCCTACTAGTGAATGTAACACACACCCATACAATGCGCACCACCCCGTGATGTTTTTCTCACTCCTACTAGTGAATGTAATGTAACACATACCCATACAATGCTCACCACCCCGTGATGTTTTTCTCACTCCTACTAGTGAATGTAATGTAACACACACCCATACAATGCGCACCACCCCGTGATGTTTTTCTCACTCCTACTACTGAATGTAATGTAACACACACCCATACAATGCGCACCACCCCGTGATGTTTTTCTCACTCCTACTAGTGAATGTAATGTAACACACACCCATACAATGCGCACCACCCCGTGATGTTTTTCTTACTCCTACTAGTGAATGTAATGTAACACACACCCATACAATGCGCACCACCCCGTGATGTTTTTCTCACTCCCACTAGTGAATGTAATGTAACACACACCCATACAATTCGCACCACCCCGTGATGTTTTTCTCACTCCTACTAGTGAATCTAATGTAACACACACCCATACAATGCGCACCACCCCGTGATGTTTTTCTCACTCCTTATAGTGAATGTAATGTAACACACACCCATACAATGCGCACCACCCCGTGATGTTTTTCTCACTCCTACTAGTGAATGTAATGTAACACACACCCATATAATGCGCACAACCCCGTGATGATTTTCTCACTCCTACTAGTGAATCTAATGTAACAAACACCCATACAATGCGCACCACATCGTGATGTTTTTCTCACTCCTACTAGTGAATGCAATGTAACACACACCCATACAATGAGCACCACCCCGTGATGTTTTTCTCACTCCTACGAGTGAATGTAATGTAACACACACCCATACAATACGCACCACCCCGTGATGTTTTTCTCACTCCTACTAGTGAATCTAATGTAACACACACCCATACAATGCGCACCACCCCGTGATGTTTTTCTCACTCCTACTAGTGAATCTAATGTAACACACACCCATACAATGCGCACCACCCCGTGATGTTTTTCTCACTCCTACTAGTGAATGTAATGTAACACACACCCATACAATGCGCACCACCCCTTGATGTTTTTCTCACTCCTACTAGTGAATCTAATGTAACACACACCCATACAATGCGCACCACCCCGTGATGTTTTTCTCACTCCTACTAGTGAATGTAATGTAACACACACCCATACAATGCGCACCACACCGTGATGTTTTTCTCACTCCTACTAGTGAATGTAATGTAACACACACCCATATAATGCGCACAACCCCGTGATGATTTTCTCACTCCTACTAGTGAATCTAATGTAACAAACACCCATACAATGCGCACCACCACGTGATGTTTTTCTCACTCCTACTAGTGAATGCAATGTAACACACACCCATACAATGAGCACCACCCCGTGATGTTTTTCTCACTCCTACGAGTGAATGTAATGTAACACACACCCATACAATGCGCACCACCCCGTGATGTTTTTCTCACTCCTACTAGTGAATCTAATGTAACACACATCCATACAATGCGCACCACCCCGTGATGTTTTTCTCACTCCTACTAGTGAATCTAATGTAACACACACCCATACAATGCACACCACCCCGTGATGTTTTTCTCAGTCCTACTAGTGAATGTAATGTAACACACACCCATACAATGCGCACTATCCCGTGATGTTTTTCTCACTCCTACTAGTGAATCTAATGTAATACACACCCATACAATGCACACCACCCCGTGATGTTTTTCTCACTCCTACTAGTGAATCTAATGTAACACACACCCATACAATGCGCACCACCCCGTGATGTTTTTCTCACTCCTACTAGTGAATGTAATGTAACACACACCCATACAATGCGCACCACACCGTGATGATTTTCTCACTCCTACTAGTGAATCTAATGTAACAAACACCCATACAATGCGCAACACCCCGTGATGTTTTTCTCACTCCTACTAGTGAATGTAATGTAACACACACCCATACAATGCGCACCACCCCGTGATGTTTTTCTCACTCCTACGAGTGAATGTAATGTAACACACACCCATACAATGCACACCACCCCGTGATGTTTTTCACACTCCTACTAGTGAATGTAATGTAACACACACACATACAAAGCGCACCACCCCGTGATGTTTTTCTCACTCCTACTAGTGAATGTAATGTAACACACACCCATACAGTGCGCACCACCCCGTGATGTTTTTCTCCCTCCTACTAGTGAATGTAATGTAACACACACCCATACAATGCGCACCACCCCGTGATGTTTTTCTCACTCCTACTAGTGAATCTAATGTAACACACACCCATACAATGCGCACCACCCCGTGATGTTTTTCTCACTCCTACTAGTGAATCTAATGTAACACACACCCATGCAATGCGCAACACCCCGTGATGTTTTTCTCACTCCTACTAGTGAATGTAATGGAACACACACCCATACAATGCGCACCACCCCGTGATGATTTTCTCACTCCTACTAGTGAATGTAATGTAACACACACCCATACAATGCGCACCACCCCATGATGTTTTTCTCCCTCCTACTAGTGAATGCAATGTAACACACACCCATACAATGAGCACCACCCCGTGATGTTTTTCTCACTGCTACGAGTGAATGTAATGTAACACACACCCATACAATACGCACCACCCCGTGATGTTTTTCTCACTCCTACTAGTGAATGCAATGTAACACACACCCATACAATGAGCACCACCCCGTGATGTTTTTCTCACTCCTATGAGTGAATGTAATGTAACACACACCCATACAATGCGCACCACCCCGTGATGTTTTTCTCACTCCTACGAGTGAATCTAATGTAACACACATCCATACAATGCGCACCACCCCGTGATGTTTTTCTCACTCCTACTAGTGAATGTAATGTAACACACACCCATACAATGCGCACCACCCCGTCATGTTTTTCAGAAACCGATCCTACATTGCCACTGCATGTTCCCTGACCTCCCCATGCTGACCACCCCGCGGTGCTTTTCTCCATCCTACATTGCCACTCACTGCCTATCCTAATTCAGACCCTCCGATTCACACCACCCCGTGATGTTTTCTCACTCCTACTAGTGAATGTAATGTAACACACACCCATCCAATGCGCACCACCCCGTGATGTTTTTCTCACTCCTACTAGTGAATGTAATGTAACACACACCCATACAATGCGCACCACCCCGTGATGTTTTTCTCACTCCTACTAGTGAATGTAATGTAACACACACCCATACAATGCGAACCACCCCGTGATGTTTTTCTCACTCCTACTAGTGAATGTAATGTAACACACACCCATACAATGCGCACCACACCGTGATGTTTTTCTCACTCCTACTAGTGAATGTAATGTAACACACACCCATACAATGCGCAGCACCCCGTGATGTTTTTCTCACTCCTACTAGTGAATGTAATGTAACACACACCCATACAATGCGCACCACCCCGTGATGATTTTCTCACTCCTACTAGTGAATGTAATGTAACACACACCCATACAATGCGCACCACCCCGTGATGTTTTTCTCACTCCTACTAGTGAATGTAATGTAACACACACCCATACAATGCGCACCACCCCGTGATGTTTTTCTCACTCCTACTAGTGAATGTAATGTAACACACACCCTTACAATGAGCACCACCCCATGATGTTTTTCTCACTCCTACTAGTGAATGTAACACACACCCATACAATGCGCACCACCCCGTGATGTTTTTCTCACTCCTACTAGTGAATGTAATGTAACACATACCCATACAATGCGCACCACCCCGTGATGTTTTTCTCACTCCTACTAGTGAATGTAATGTAACACACACCCATACAATGCGCACCACCCCGTGATGTTTTTCTCCCTCCTACTAGTGAATGTAATGTAACACACACCCATACAATGCGCACCACCCCGTGATGTTTTTCTCACTCCCACTAGTGAATGTAATGTAACACACACCCATACAATTCGCACCACCCCGTGATGTTTTTCTCACTCCTACTAGTGAATGTAATGTAACACACACCCATACAATGCGCACCACCCCGCGATGTTTTTCAGAAACCTATCCTACATTGCCACTGGATATTCCCTGACCTCCCCATGCTGACCACCCCGCGGTGCTTTTCTCCATCCTACATTGCCACTCACTGCCTATCCTAATTCAGACCCTCCGATTCACACCACCCCGTGATGTTTTTCTCACTCCTACTAGTGAATGTAATGTAACACACACCCATACAATGCGCACCACCCCATGATGTTTTTCTCACTCCTACTAGTGAATGTAATGTAACACACACCCATACAATGCGCACCACCCCGTGATGTTTTTCTCACTCCTACTAGTGAATGTAATGTGACACACACCCATACAATGCGCACCACCCCGCGATGTTTTTCAGAAACCTATCCTTCATTGCCACTGCATGTTCCCTGACCTCCCCATGCTGACCACCCCGAGGTGCTTTACTCCATCCTACATTGCCACTCACTGCCTATCCTAATTCAGACCCTCCGATTCACACTACCCCGTGATGTTTTTCTCACTCCCACTTGTGAATGTAATGTAACACACACCCATACAATGCGCACCACCCCGTGATGTTTTTCTCACTCCTACTAGTGAATGTAATGTAACACACACCCATACAATGCGCACCACCCCGTGATGTTTTTCTCAATCCTACTAGTGATTGTAATGTAACACACACCCATACAATGCGCACCACCCCGTGATGTTTTTCTCACTCCTACTAGTGAATGTAATGTAACACACACCCATACAATGCGCACCACCCTGTGATGTTTTTCTCACTCCTACTAGTGAATGTAATGTAACACACACCCATACAATGCGCACCACCTCGTGATGTTTTTCATAAACCTATCCTACATTGCCACTGCATGTTCCCTGACCTCCCCCTGCTGACCACCCCGCGGTGCTTTTCTCCATCCTACATTGCTACTCACTGCCTATCCTAATTCAGACCCTCCGATTCACACCACCCCGTGATGTTTTTCTCACTCCTACTAGTGAATGTAATGTAACACACACCCATCCAATGCGCACCACCCCGTGATGTTTTTCTCACTCCTACTAGTGAATGTAATGTAACACACACCCATACAATGCGCACCACCCCGTGATGTTTTTCTCACTCCTACTAGTGAATGTAATGTAACACACACCCATACAATGCGAACCACCCCGTGATGTTTTTCTCACTCCTACTAGTGAATGTAATGTAACACACACCCATACAATGCGCACCACACCGTGATGTTTTTCTCACTCCTACTAGTGAATGTAATGTAACACACACCCATACAATGCCCTCCACCCCGTGATGTTTTTCTCACTCCTACTAGTGAATGTAATGTAACACACACCCATACAATGCGCACCACCCCGTGATGTTTTTCTCACTCCTACTAGTGAATGTAATGTAACACACACCCATACAATGCGCACCACCCCGTGATGTTTTTCTCACTCCTACTAGTGAATGTAATGTAACACACACCCATACAATGCGCACCACCCCGTGATGTTTTTCTTACTCCTACTAGTGAATGTAATGTAACACACACCCATACAATGCGCACCACCCCGTGATGTTTTTCTCACTCCCACTAGTGAATGTAATGTAACACACACACATACAATGCGCACCACCCCGTGATGTTTTTCAGAAACCTATCCTACATTACCACTGGATGTTCCCTGACCTCCACATGCTGACCACCCCGCGGTGCTTTTCTCCATCCTACATTGCCACTCACTGCCTATCCTAATTCAGACCCTCCGATTCACACCACCCCGTGATGTTTTTCTCACTCCTACTAGTGAATGTAATGTAACACACACCCATACAATGCGCACCACCCCGTGATGTTTCTCTCACTCCTACTAGTGAATGTAATGTAACACACACCCATACAATGCGCACCACCCCGTGATGTTTTTCTCACTCCTACTAGTGAATGTAATGTAACACACACCCATACAATGCGCACCACCCCGTGATGTTTTTCTCACTCCTACTAGTGAATGTAACCCACAGCCAAACAATGCGCACCACTCCGTGATGTTTTTCTCACTCCTACTAGTGAATGTAATGTAACACACACCCATACAATGCACACCACCCCGTGATGTTTTTCTCACTCCTACGAGTGAATGTAATGTAACACACACCCATACAATGCACACCAACCCGTGATGTTTTTCACACTCCTACTAGTGAATGTAATGTAACACACACACATACAATGCGCACCACCCCGTGATGTTTTTCTCACTCCTACTAGTGAATCTAATGTAACACACACCCATACAATGCGCACCACCCCGTGATGTTTTTCTCACTCCTACTAGTGAATGTAATGTAACACACACCCATACAATGCGCACCACCCCATGATGTTTTTCTCACTCCTACTAGTGAATCTAATGTAACACACACCCATACAATGCGCACCACCCCGTGATGTTTTTCTCACTCCTACTAGTGAATCTAATGTAACACACACCCATACAATGCGCAACACCCCGTGATGTTTTTCTCACTCCTACTAGTGAATGTAATGGAACACACACCCATACAATGCGCACCACCCCGTGATGATTTTCTCACTCCTACTAGTGAATGTAATGTAACACACACCCATACAATGCGCACCACCCCGTGATGTTTTTCTCCCTCCTACTAGTGAATGCAATGTAACACACACCCATACAATGAGCACCACCCCGTGATGTTTTTCTCACTCCTACGAGTGAATGTAATGTAACACACACCCATACAATACGCACCACCCCGTGATGTTTTTCTCACTCCTACTAGTGAATGCAATGTAACACACACCCATACAATGAGCACCACCCCGTGATGTTTTTCTCACTCCTACGAGTGAATGTAATGTAACACACACCCATACAATGCGCACCACCCCGTGATGTTTTTCTCACTCCTACGAGTGAATCTAATGTAACACACATCCATACAATGCGCACCACCCCGTGATGTTTTTCTCACTCCTACTAGTGAATGTAATGTAACACACACCCATACAATGCGCACCACCCCGTCATGTTTTTCAGAAACCGATCCTACATTGCCACTGCATGTTCCCTGACCTCCCCATGCTGACCACCCCGCGGTGCTTTTCTCCATCCTACATTGCCACTCACTGCCTATCCTAATTCAGACCCTCCGATTCACACCACCCCGTGATGTTTTTCTCACTCTTACTAGTGAAAGTAATGTAACACACACCCATACAATGCGCACCACCCCGTGATGTTTTTCTCACTCCTACTAGTAAATGTAATGTAACACACACCCATACAATGTGCACCACCCCGCGATGTTTTTCAGAAACCTATTTTACATTGCCACTGGATGTTCCCTGACCTCCCCATGGTGACCACCCCGCGGTGCTTTTCTCCATCCTAAATTGCTACTCACTGCCTATCCTAATTCAGACCCTCCAATTCACACCACCCCGTGATGTTTTCTCTCTCCTACTAGTGAATGTAATGTAACACACACCCATCCAATGCGCACCACCCCGTGATGTTTTTCTCACTCCTACTAGTGAATGTAATGTAACACACACCCATACAATGCGCACCACCCCGTGATGTTTTTCTCACTCCTACTAGTGAATGTAATGTAACACACACCCATACAATGCGAACCACCCCGTGATGTTTTTCTCACTCCTACTAGTGAATGTAATGTAACACACACCCATACAATGCGCACCACCTCGTGATGTTTTTCATAAACCTATCCTACATTGCCACTGCATGTTCCCTGACCTCCCCCTGCTGACCACCCCGCGGTGCTTTTCTCCATCCTACATTGCTACTCACTGCCTATCATAATTCAGACCCTCCGATTCACACCACCCCGTGATGTTTTTCTCACTCCTACTAGTGAATGTAATGTAACACACACCCATCCAATGCGCACCACCCCGTGATGTTTTTCTCACTCCTACTAGTGAATGTAATGTAACACACACCCATACAATGCGCACCACCCCGTGATGTTTTTCTCACTCCTACTAGTGAATGTAATGTAACACACACCCATACAATGCGAACCACCCCGTGATGTTTTTCTCACTCCTACTAGTGAATGTAATGTAACACACACCCATACAATGCGCACCACACCGTGATGTTTTTCTCACTCCTACTAGTGAATGTAATGTAACACACACCCATACAATGTGAACCACCCCGTGATGTTTTTCTCACTCCTACTAGTGAATGTAATGTAACACACACCCATACAATGCGCACCACCCCGTGATGTTTTTCTCACTCCTACTAGTGAATGTAATGTAACACACACCCATACATTGCGCACCACCCCGTGATGTTTTTCTCACTCCTACTAGTGAATGTAATGTAACACACACCCATACAATGCGCACCACCCCGTGATGTTTTTCTTACTCCTACTAGTGAATGTAATGTAACACACACCCATACAATGCGCACCACCCCGTGATGTTTTTCTCACTCCCACTAGTGAATGTAATGTAACACACACCCATACAATGCGCACCACCCCGTGATGTTTTTCAGAAACCTATCCTACATTACCAATGGATGTTTCCTGACCTCCCCATGCTGACCACCCCGCGGTGCTTTTCTCCATCCTACATTGCCACTCACTGCCTATCCTAATTCAGACCCTCCGATTCACACCACCCCGTGATGTTTTTCTCACTCCTACTAGTGAATGTAATGTAACACACACCCATACAATGCGCACCACCCCGTGATGTTTTTCTCACTCCTACTAGTGAATGTAACCCACAGCCATACAATGCGCACCACTCCGTGATGTTTTTCTCACTCCTACTAGTGAATGTAATGTAACACACACCCATACAATGCACACCACCCCGTGATGTTTTTCTCACTCCTACGAGTGAATGTAATGTAACACACACCCATACAATGCGCACCACCCCGTGATGTTTTTCTCACTCCTACTAGTGAATGTAACCCACAGCCAAACAATGCGCACCACTCCGTGATGTTTTTCTCACTCCTACTAGTGAATGTAATGTAACACACACCCATACAATGCACACCACCCCGTGATGTTTTTCTCACTCCTACGAGTGAATGTAATGTAACACACACCCATACAATGCACACCAACCCGTGATGTTTTTCACACTCCTACTAGTGAATGTAATGTAACACACACACATACAATGCGCACCACCCCGTGATGTTTTTCTCACTCCTACTAGTGAATCTAATGTAACACACACCCATACAATGCGCACCACCCCGTGATGTTTTTCTCACTCCTACTAGTGAATGTAATGTAACACACACCCATACAATGCGCACCACCCCGTGATGTTTTTCTCACTCCTACTAGTGAATCTAATGTAACACACACCCATACAATGCGCACCACCCCGTGATGTTTTTCTCACTCCTACTAGTGAATCTAATGTAACACACACCCATACAATGCGCAACACCCCGTGATGTTTTTCTCACTCCTACTAGTGAATGTAATGGAACACACACCCATACAATGCGCACCACCCCGTGATGATTTTCTCACTCCTACTAGTGAATGTAATGTAACACACACCCATACAATGCGCACCACCCCGTGATGTTTTTCTCCCTCCTACTAGTGAATGCAATGTAACACACACCCATACAATGAGCACCACCCCGTGATGTTTTTCTCACTCCTACGAGTGAATGTAATGTAACACACACCCATACAATACGCACCACCCCGTGATGTTTTTCTCACTCCTACTAGTGAATGCAATGTAACACACACCCATACAATGAGCACCACCCCGTGATGTTTTTCTCACTCCTACGAGTGAATGTAATGTAACACACACCCATACAATGCGCACCACCCCGTGATGTTTTTCTCACTCCTACGAGTGAATCTAATGTAACACACATCCATACAATGCGCACCACCCCGTGATGTTTTTCTCACTCCTACTAGTGAATGTAATGTAACACACACCCATACAATGCGCACCACCCCGTCATGTTTTTCAGAAACCGATCCTACATTGCCACTGCATGTTCCCTGACCTCCCCATGCTGACCACCCCGCGGTGCTTTTCTCCATCCTACATTGCCACTCACTGCCTATCCTAATTCAGACCCTCCGATTCACACCACCCCGTGATGTTTTTCTCACTCTTACTAGTGAAAGTAATGTAACACACACCCATACAATGCGCACCACCCCGTGATGTTTTTCTCACTCCTACTAGTAAATGTAATGTAACACACACCCATACAATGTGCACCACCCCGCGATGTTTTTCAGAAACCTATTTTACATTGCCACTGGATGTTCCCTGACCTCCCCATGGTGACCACCCCGCGGTGCTTTTCTCCATCCTAAATTGCTACTCACTGCCTATCCTAATTCAGACCCTCCAATTCACACCACCCCGTGATGTTTTCTCTCTCCTACTAGTGAATGTAATGTAACACACACCCATCCAATGCGCACCACCCCGTGATGTTTTTCTCACTCCTACTAGTGAATGTAATGTAACACACACCCATACAATGCGCACCACCCCGTGATGTTTTTCTCACTCCTACTAGTGAATGTAATGTAACACACACCCATACAATGCGAACCACCCCGTGATGTTTTTCTCACTCCTACTAGTGAATGTAATGTAACACACACCCATACAATGCGCACCACCTCGTGATGTTTTTCATAAACCTATCCTACATTGCCACTGCATGTTCCCTGACCTCCCCCTGCTGACCACCCCGCGGTGCTTTTCTCCATCCTACATTGCTACTCACTGCCTATCATAATTCAGACCCTCCGATTCACACCACCCCGTGATGTTTTTCTCACTCCTACTAGTGAATGTAATGTAACACACACCCATCCAATGCGCACCACCCCGTGATGTTTTTCTCACTCCTACTAGTGAATGTAATGTAACACACACCCATACAATGCGCACCACCCCGTGATGTTTTTCTCACTCCTACTAGTGAATGTAATGTAACACACACCCATACAATGCGAACCACCCCGTGATGTTTTTCTCACTCCTACTAGTGAATGCAATGTAACACACACCCATACAATGCGCACCACACCGTGATGTTTTTCTCACTCCTACTAGTGAATGTAATGTAACACACACCCATACAATGTGAACCACCCCGTGATGTTTTTCTCACTCCTACTAGTGAATGTAATGTAACACACACCCATACAATGCGCACCACCCCGTGATGTTTTTCTCACTCCTACTAGTGAATGTAATGTAACACACACCCATACATTGCGCACCACCCCGTGATGTTTTTCTCACTCCTACTAGTGAATGTAACCCACAGCCATACAATGCGCACCACTCCGTGATGTTTTTCTCACTCCTACTAGTGAATGTAATGTAACACACACCCATACAATGCCCTCCACCCCGTGATGTTTTTCTCACTCCTACTAGTGAATGTAATGTAACACACACCCATACAATGCGCACCACCCCGTGATGTTTTTCTCACTCCTACTAGTGAATGTAATGTAACACACACCCATACAATGCGCACCACCCCGTGATGTTTTTCTCACTCCTACTAGTGAATGTAATGTAACACACACCCATACAATGCGCACCACCCCGTGATGTTTTTCTTACTCCTACTAGTGAATGTAATGTAACACACACCCATACAATGCGCACCACCCCGTGATGTTTTTCTCACTCCCACTAGTGAATGTAATGTAACACACACACATACAATGCGCACCACCCCGTGATGTTTTTCAGAAACCTATCCTACATTACCACTGGATGTTCCCTGACCTCCACATGCTGACCACCCCGCGGTGCTTTTCTCCATCCTACATTGCCACTCACTGCCTATCCTAATTCAGACCCTCCGATTCACACCACCCCGTGATGTTTTTCTCACTCCTACTAGTGAATGTAATGTAACACACACCCATACAATGCGCACCACCCCGTGATGTTTCTCTCACTCCTACTAGTGAATGTAATGTAACACACACCCATACAATGCGCACCACCCCGTGATGTTTTTCTCACTCCTACTAGTGAATGTAATGTAACACACACCCATACAATGCGCACCACCCCGTGATGTTTTTCTCACTCCTACTAGTGAATGTAACCCACAGCCAAACAATGCGCACCACTCCGTGATGTTTTTCTCACTCCTACTAGTGAATGTAATGTAACACACACCCATACAATGCACACCACCCCGTGATGTTTTTCTCACTCCTACGAGTGAATGTAATGTAACACACACCCATACAATGCACACCAACCCGTGATGTTTTTCACACTCCTACTAGTGAATGTAATGTAACACACACACATACAATGCGCACCACCCCGTGATGTTTTTCTCACTCCTACTAGTGAATCTAATGTAACACACACCCATACAATGCGCACCACCCCGTGATGTTTTTCTCACTCCTACTAGTGAATGTAATGTAACACACACCCATACAATGCGCACCACCCCGTGATGTTTTTCTCACTCCTACTAGTGAATCTAATGTAACACACACCCATACAATGCGCACCACCCCGTGATGTTTTTCTCACTCCTACTAGTGAATCTAATGTAACACACACCCATACAATGCGCAACACCCCGTGATGTTTTTCTCACTCCTACTAGTGAATGTAATGGAACACACACCCATACAATGCGCACCACCCCGTGATGATTTTCTCACTCCTACTAGTGAATGTAATGTAACACACACCCATACAATGCGCACCACCCCGTGATGTTTTTCTCCCTCCTACTAGTGAATGCAATGTAACACACACCCATACAATGAGCACCACCCCGTGATGTTTTTCTCACTCCTACGAGTGAATGTAATGTAACACACACCCATACAATACGCACCACCCCGTGATGTTTTTCTCACTCCTACTAGTGAATGCAATGTAACACACACCCATACAATGAGCACCACCCCGTGATGTTTTTCTCACTCCTACGAGTGAATGTAATGTAACACACACCCATACAATGCGCACCACCCCGTGATGTTTTTCTCACTCCTACGAGTGAATCTAATGTAACACACATCCATACAATGCGCACCACCCCGTGATGTTTTTCTCACTCCTACTAGTGAATGTAATGTAACACACACCCATACAATGCGCACCACCCCGTCATGTTTTTCAGAAACCGATCCTACATTGCCACTGCATGTTCCCTGACCTCCCCATGCTGACCACCCCGCGGTGCTTTTCTCCATCCTACATTGCCACTCACTGCCTATCCTAATTCAGACCCTCCGATTCACACCACCCCGTGATGTTTTTCTCACTCTTACTAGTGAAAGTAATGTAACACACACCCATACAATGCGCACCACCCCGTGATGTTTTTCTCACTCCTACTAGTAAATGTAATGTAACACACACCCATACAATGTGCACCACCCCGCGATGTTTTTCAGAAACCTATTTTACATTGCCACTGGATGTTCCCTGACCTCCCCATGGTGACCACCCCGCGGTGCTTTTCTCCATCCTAAATTGCTACTCACTGCCTATCCTAATTCAGACCCTCCAATTCACACCACCCCGTGATGTTTTCTCTCTCCTACTAGTGAATGTAATGTAACACACACCCATCCAATGCGCACCACCCCGTGATGTTTTTCTCACTCCTACTAGTGAATGTAATGTAACACACACCCATACAATGCGCACCACCCCGTGATGTTTTTCTCACTCCTACTAGTGAATGTAATGTAACACACACCCATACAATGCGAACCACCCCGTGATGTTTTTCTCACTCCTACTAGTGAATGTAATGTAACACACACCCATACAATGCGCACCACCTCGTGATGTTTTTCATAAACCTATCCTACATTGCCACTGCATGTTCCCTGACCTCCCCCTGCTGACCACCCCGCGGTGCTTTTCTCCATCCTACATTGCTACTCACTGCCTATCATAATTCAGACCCTCCGATTCACACCACCCCGTGATGTTTTTCTCACTCCTACTAGTGAATGTAATGTAACACACACCCATCCAATGCGCACCACCCCGTGATGTTTTTCTCACTCCTACTAGTGAATGTAATGTAACACACACCCATACAATGCGCACCACCCCGTGATGTTTTTCTCACTCCTACTAGTGAATGTAATGTAACACACACCCATACAATGCGAACCACACCGTGATGTTTTTCTCACTCCTACTAGTGAATGTAATGTAACACACACCCATACAATGCGCACCACACCGTGATGTTTTTCTCACTCCTACTAGTGAATGTAATGTAACACACACCCATACAATGTGAACCACCCCGTGATGTTTTTCTCACTCCTACTAGTGAATGTAATGTAACACACACCCATACAATGCGCACCACCCCGTGATGTTTTTCTCACTCCTACTAGTGAATGTAATGTAACACACACCCATACATTGCGCACCACCCCGTGATGTTTTTCTCACTCCTACTAGTGAATGTAATGTAACACACACCTATACAATGCGCACCACCCCGTGATGTTTTTCTTACTCCTACTAGTGAATGTAATGTAACACACACCCATACAATGCGCACCACCCCGTGATGTTTTTCTCACTCCCACTAGTGAATGTAATGTAACACACACCCATACAATGCGCACCACCCCGTGATGTTTTTCAGAAACCTATCCTACATTACCAATGGATGTTTCCTGACCTCCCCATGCTGACCACCCCGCGGTGCTTTTCTCCATCCTACATTGCCACTCACTGCCTATCCTAATTCAGACCCTCCGATTCACACCACCCCGTGATGTTTTTCTCACTCCTACTAGTGAATGTAATGTAACACACACCCATACAATGCGCACCACCCCGTGATGTTTCTCTCACTCCTACTAGTGAATGTAATGTAACACACACCCATACAATGCGCACCACCCCGTGATGTTTTTCTCACTCCTACTAGTGAATGTAATGTAACACGCACCCATACAATGCGCACCACCCCGTGATGTTTTTCTCACTCCTACTAGTGAATGTAACCCACAGCCATACAATGCGCACCACTCCGTGATGTTTTTCTCACTCCTACTAGTGAATGTAATGTAACACACACCCATACAATGCACACCACCCCGTGATGTTTTTCTCACTCCTACGAGTGAATGTAATGTAACACACACCCATACAATGCACACCACCCCGTGATGTTTTTCACACTCCTACTAGTGAATGTAATGTAACACACACACATACAAAGCGCACCACCCCGTGATGTTTTTCTCACTCCTACTAGTGAATGTAATGTAACACACACCCATACAATGCGCACCACCCCGTGATGTTTTTCTCACTCCTACTAGTGAATCTAATGTAACACACACCCATACAATGCGCACCACCCCGTGATGTTTTTCTCACTCCTACTGGTGAATCTAATGTAACACACACCCATACAATGCGCAACACCCCGTGATGTTTTTCTCACTCCTACTAGTGAATGTAATGGAACACACACCCATACAATGCGCACCACCCCGTGATGATTTTCTCACTCCTACTAGTGAATGTAATGTAACACACACCCATACAATGCGCACCACCCCGTGATGTTTTTCTCCCTCCTACTAGTGAATGCAATGTAACACACACCCATACAATGCGCACCACCCCGTGATGTTTTTCTCACTCCTACGAGTGAATCTAATGTAACACACATCCATACAATGCGCACCACCCCGTGATGTTTTTCTCACTCCTACTAGTGAATGTAATGTAACACAAACCCATACAATGCGCACCACCCCGTCATGTTTTTCAGAAACCGATCCTACATTGCCACTGCATGTTCCCTGACCTCCCCATGCTGACCACCCCGCGGTGCTTTTCTCCATCCTACATTGCCACTCACTGCCTATCCTAATTCAGACCCTCCGATTCACACCACCCCGTGATGTTTTTCTCACTCTTACTAGTGAATGTAATGTAACACACACCCATACAATGCGCACCACCCCGTGATGTTTTTCTCACTCCTACTAGTAAATGTAATGTAACACACACCCATACAATGTGCACCACCCCGCGATGTTTTTCAGAAACCTATCCTACATTGCCACTGGATGTTCCCTGACCTCCCCATGGTGACCACCCCGCGGTGCTTTTCTCCATCCTAAATTGCTACTCACTGCCTATCCTAATTCAGACCCTCCGATTCACACCACCCCGTGATGTTTTCTCACTCCTACTAGTGAATGTAATGTAACACACACCCATCCAATGCGCACCACCCCGTGATGTTTTTCTCACTCCTACTAGTGAATGTAATGTAACACACACCCATACAATGCGCACCACCCCGTGATGTTTTTCTCACTCCTACTAGTGAATGTAATGTAACACACACCCATACAATGCGAACCACCCCGTGATGTTTTTCTCACTCCTACTAGTGAATGTAATGTAACACACACCCATACAATGCGCACCACACCGTGATGTTTTTCTCACTCCTACTAGTGAATGTAATGTAACACACACCCATACAATGCGCACCACCCCGTGATGTTTTTCTCACTCCTACTAGTGAATGTAATGTAACACACACCCATACAATGCGCTCCACCCCGTGATGATTTTCTCACTCCTACTAGTGAATGTAATGTAACACACACCCATACAATGCGCACCACCCCGTGATGTTTTTCTCACTCCTACTAGTGAATGTAATGTAACACACACCCATACAATGCGCACCACCCCGTGATGTTTTTCTCACTCCTACTAGTGAATGTAATGTAACACACACCCTTACAATGAGCACCACCCCATGATGTTTTTCTCACTCCTACTAGTGAATGTAACACACACCCATACAATGCGCACCACCCCGTGATGTTTTTCTCACTCCTACTAGTGAATGTAATGTAACACATACCCATACAATGCGCACCACCCCGTGATGTTATTCTCACTCCTACTAGTGAATGTAATGTAACACACACCCATACAATGCGCACCACCCCATGATGTTTTTCTTACTCCTACTAGTGAATGTAATGTAACACACACCCATACAATGCGCACCACCCCGTGATGTTTTTCTCACTCCCACTAGTGAATGTAATGTAACACACACCCATACAATTCGCACCACCCCGTGATGTTTTTCTCACTCCTACTAGTGAATGTAATGTAACACACACCCATACAATGCGCACCACCCCGCGATGTTTTTCAGAAACCTATCCTACATTGCCACTGGATATTCCCTGACCTCCCCATGCTGACCACCCCGCGGTGCTTTTCTCCATCCTACATTGCCACTCACTGCCTATCCTAATTCAGACCCTCCGATTCACACCACCCCGTGATGTTTTTCTCACTCCTACTAGTGAATGTAATGTAACACACACCCATACAATGCGCACCACCCCGTGATGTTTTTCTCACTCCTACTAGTGAATGTAATGTAACACACACCCATACAATGCGCACCACCCCGTGATGTTTTTCTCACTCCTACTAGTGAATGTAATGTGACACACACCCATACAATGCGCACCACCCCGCGATGTTTTTCAGAAACCTATCCTTCATTGCCACTGCATGTTCCCTGACCTCCCCATGCTGACCACCCCGAGGTGCTTTACTCCATCCTACATTGCCACTCACTGCCTATCCTAATTCAGACCCTCCGATTCACACTACCCCGTGATGTTTTTCTCACTCCCACTTGTGAATGTAATGTAACACACACCCATACAATGCGCACCACCCCGTGATGTTTTTCACACTCCTACTAGTGAATGTAATGTAACACACACCCATACAATGCGCACCACCCCGTGATGTTTTTCTCACTCCTACTAGTGATTGTAATGTAACACACACCCATACAATGCGCACCACCCCGTGATGTTTTTCTCACTCCTACTAGTGAATGTAATGTAACACACACCCATACAATGCGCACCACCCTGTGATGTTTTTCTCACTCCTACTAGTGAATGTAATGTAACACACACCCATACAATGCGCACCACCTCGTGATGTTTTTCATAAACCTATCCTACATTGCCACTGCATGTTCCCTGACCTCCCCCTGCTGACCACCCCGCGGTGCTTTTCTCCATCCTACATTGCTACTCACTGCCTATCCTAATTCAGACCCTCCGATTCACACCACCCCGTGATGTTTTTCTCACTCCTACTAGTGAATGTAATGTAACACACACCCATCCAATGCGCACCACCTCGTGATGTTTTTCTCACTCCTACTAGTGAATGTAATGTAACACACACCCATACAATGCGCACCACCCCGTGATGTTTTTCTCACTCCTACTAGTGAATGTAATGTAACACACACCCATACAATGCGAACCACCCCGTGATGTTTTTCTCACTCCTACTAGTGAATGTAATGTAACACACACCCATACAATGCGCACCACACCGTGATGTTTTTCTCACTCCTACTAGTGAATGTAATGTAACACACACCCATACAATGCGCACCACCCTGTGATGTTTTTCTCACTCCTACTAGTGAATGTAATGTAACACACACCCATACAATGCGCACCACCCCGTGATGTTTTTCTCACTCCTACTAGTGAATGTAATGTAACACACACCCATACAATGCGCACCACCCCGTGATGTTTTTCTCACTCCTACTAGTGAATGTAATGTAACACACACCCATACAATGCGCACCACCCCGTGATGTTTTTCTTACTCCTACTAGTGAATGTAATGTAACACACACCCATACAATGCGCACCACCCCGTGATGTTTTTCTCACTCCCACTAGTGAATGTAATGTAACACACACCCATACAATTCGCACCACCCGGTGATGTTTTTCTCACTCCTACTAGTGAATGTAATGTAACACACACCCATACAATGCGCACCACCCCGTGATGTTTTTCAGAAACCTATCCTACATTACCACTGGATGTTCCCTGACCTCCCCATGCTGACCACCCCGCGGTGCTTTTCTCCATCCTACATTGCCACTCACTGCCTATCCTAATTCAGACCCTCCGATTCACACCACCCCGTGATGTTTTTCTCACTCCTACTAGTGAATGTAATGTAACACACACCCATACAATGCGCACCACCCCGTGATGTTTCTCTCACTCCTACTAGTGAATGTAATGTAACACACACCCATACAATGCGCACCACCCCGTGATGTTTTTCTCACTCCTACTAGTGAATGTAATGTAACACACACCCATACAATGCGCACCACCCCGTGATGTTTTTCTCACTCCTACTAGTGAATGTAACCCACAGCCATACAATGCGCACCACTCCGTGATGTTTTTCTGACTCCTACTAGTGAATGTAATGTAACACACACCCATACAATGCACACCACCCCGTGATGTTTTTCTCACTCCTACTAGTGAATGTAATGTAACACACACCCATACAATGCTCACCAACCCGTGATGTTTTTCTCACTCCTACTAGTGAATGTAATGTAACACACACCCAGAAAGTGCGCACCACCCCGTGATGTTTTTCTCACTCCTACTAGTGAATGTAATGTAACACACACCCATACAATGCGCACCACCCCGTGATGTTTTTCTCACTCCTACTAGTGAATGTAATGTAACACACACCCATACAATGCGCACCACCCCGTGATGTTTTTCTCACTCCTACTAGTGAATGTAATGTAACACACACCCATACAATGCGCACCACCCCGTGATGTTTTTCAGAAACCGATCCTACATTGCCACTGCATGTTCCCTGACCTCCCCATGCTGACCACCCCGCGGTGCTTTTCTCCATCCTACATTGCCACTCACTGCCTATCCTAATTCAGACCCTCCGATTCACACCACCCCGTGATGTTTTTCTCACTCTTACTAGTGAATGTAATGTAACACACACCCATACAATGCGCACCACCCCGTGATGTTTTTCTCACTCCTACTAGTAAATGTAATGTAACACACACCCATACAATGCGCACCACCCCGCAATGTTTTTCAGAAACCTATCCTACATTGCCACTGGATGTTCCCTGACCCTCCGCATGCTGACCACCCCGCGGTGCTTTTCTCCATCCTACATTGCCACTCACTGCCTATCCTAATTCAGACACTCCGATACACACCACACCGTGATGTTTTTCTCACTCCTACTAGTGAATGTAATGTAACACACACCCATACAATGCGCACCACCCCGTGATATTTTTCTCACTCCTACTAGTGAATGTAATGTAACACACACCCATACAATGCGCACCACACCGTGATGTTTTTCTCACTAATAGTGAATGTAATGTAACACACACCCATACAATGCGCACCACCCCGTGATGTTTTTCTCCCTCCTACTAGTGAATGTAATGTAACACACACCCATACAATGCGCACCACCCCGTGATGTTTTTCTCACTCCTACTAGTGAATGTAATATAACACACACACATACAATGCGCACCACACCGTGATGTTTTTCTCACTCCTACTAGTGAATGTAATGTAACACACACCCATACAATGCGCACCACCCCGTGATGTTTTTCTCAGTCCTACTAGTGAATGTAATGTAACACACACCCATACAATGCGCACCACCCCGTGATGTTTTTCTCACTCCTATTAGTGAATGTAATGTAACACACACCCATACAATGCGCACCACCACGTGATGTTTTTCTCACTCCTACTAGTGAATGTAATGTAACACACACCCATACAATGCGCACCACCCCGTGATGTTTTTCTCTCTCCTACTAGTGAATGTAATGTAACACACACCCATACAATGCGCACCACCCCGTGATGTTTTTCTCACTCCTACTAGTGAATGTAATGTAACACACACCCATACAATGCGCACCACCCCGTGATGTTTTTCTCTCTCCTACTAGTGAATGTAATGGAACACATACCCATACAATGCGCACCACCCCGTGATGATTTTCTCACTCCTACTAGTGAATGTAATGTAACACACACCCATACAATGCGCACCACCCCGTGATGTTTTTCTCCCTCCTACTAGTGAATGCAATGTAACACACACCCATACAATGCGCACCACCCCGTGATGTTTTTCTCACTCCTACGAGTGAATCTAATGTAACACACATCCATACAATGCGCACCACCCCGTGATGTTTTTCTCACTCCTACTTGTGAATGTAATGTAACACACACCCATACAATGCGCACCACCCCGTCATGTTTTTCAGAAACCGATCCTACATTGCCACTGCATGTTCCCTGACCTCCCCATGCTGACCACCCCGCGGTGCTTTTCTCCATCCTACATTGCCACTCACTGCCTATCCTAATTCAGACCCTCCGATTCACACCACCCCGTGATGTTTTTCTCACTCTTACTAGTGAATGTAATGTAACACACACCCATACAATGCGCACCACCCCGTGATGTTTTTCTCACTCCTACTAGTAAATGTAATGTAACACACACCCATACAATGTGCACCACCCCGCGATGTTTTTCAGAAACCTATCCTACATTGCCACTGGATGTTCCCTGACCTCCCCATGGTGACCACCCCGCGGTGCTTTTCTCCATCCTAAATTGCTACTCACTGCCTATCCTAATTCAGACCCTCCGATTCACACCACCCCGTGATGTTTTCTCACTCCTACTAGTGAATGTAATGTAACACACACCCATCCAATGCGCACCACCCCGTGATGTTTTTCTCACTCCTACTAGTGAATGTAATGTAACACACACCCATACAATGCGCACCACCCCGTGATGTTTTTCTCACTCCTACTAGTGAATGTAATGTAACACACACCCATACAATGCGAACCACCCCGTGATGTTTTTCTCACTCCTACTAGTGAATGTAATGTAACACACACCCATACAATGCGCACCACACCGTGATGTTTTTCTCACTCCTACTAGTGAATGTAATGTAACACACACCCATACAATGCGCACCACCCCGTGATGTTTTTCTCACTCCTACTAGTGAATGTAATGTAACACACACCCATACAATGCGCTCCACCCCGTGATGATTTTCTCACTCCTACTAGTGAATGTAATGTAACACACACCCATACAATGCGCACCACCCCGTGATGTTTTTCTCACTCCTACTAGTGAATGTAATGTAACACACACCCATACAATGCGCACCACCCCGTGATGTTTTTCTCACTCCTACTAGTGAATGTAATGTAACACACACCCTTACAATGAGCACCACCCCATGATGTTTTTCTCACTCCTACTAGTGAATGTAACACACACCCATACAATGCGCACCACCCCGTGATGTTTTTCTCACTCCTACTAGTGAATGTAATGTAACACATACCCATACAATGCGCACCACCCCGTGATGTTATTCTCACTCCTACTAGTGAATGTAATGTAACACACACCCATACAATGCGCACCACCCCATGATGTTTTTCTTACTCCTACTAGTGAATGTAATGTAACACACACCCATACAATGCGCACCACCCCGTGATGTTTTTCTCACTCCCACTAGTGAATGTAATGTAACACACACCCATACAATTCGCACCACCCCGTGATGTTTTTCTCACTCCTACTAGTGAATGTAATGTAACACACACCCATACAATGCGCACCACCCCGCGATGTTTTTCAGAAACCTATCCTACATTGCCACTGGATATTCCCTGACCTCCCCATGCTGACCACCCCGCGGTGCTTTTCTCCATCCTACATTGCCACTCACTGCCTATCCTAATTCAGACCCTCCGATTCACACCACCCCGTGATGTTTTTCTCACTCCTACTAGTGAATGTAATGTAACACACACCCATACAATGCGCACCACCCCGTGATGTTTTTCTCACTCCTACTAGTGAATGTAATGTAACACACACCCATACAATGCGCACCACCCCGTGATGTTTTTCTCACTCCTACTAGTGAATGTAATGTGACACACACCCATACAATGCGCACCACCCCGCGATGTTTTTCAGAAACCTATCCTTCATTGCCACTGCATGTTCCCTGACCTCCCCATGCTGACCACCCCGAGGTGCTTTACTCCATCCTACATTGCCACTCACTGCCTATCCTAATTCAGACCCTCCGATTCACACTACCCCGTGATGTTTTTCTCACTCCCACTTGTGAATGTAATGTAACACACACCCATACAATGCGCACCACCCCGTGATGTTTTTCACACTCCTACTAGTGAATGTAATGTAACACACACCCATACAATGCGCACCACCCCGTGATGTTTTTCTCACTCCTACTAGTGATTGTAATGTAACACACACCCATACAATGCGCACCACCCCGTGATGTTTTTCTCACTCCTACTAGTGAATGTAATGTAACACACACCCATACAATGCGCACCACCCTGTGATGTTTTTCTCACTCCTACTAGAGAATGTAATGTAACACACACCCATACAATGCGCACCACCTCGTGATGTTTTTCATAAACCTATCCTACATTGCCACTGCATGTTCCCTGACCTCCCCCTGCTGACCACCCCGCGGTGCTTTTCTCCATCCTACATTGCTACTCACTGCCTATCCTAATTCAGACCCTCCGATTCACACCACCCCGTGATGTTTTTCTCACTCCTACTAGTGAATGTAATGTAACACACACCCATCCAATGCGCACCACCCCGTGATGTTTTTCTCACTCCTACTAGTGAATGTAATGTAACACACACCCATACAATGCGCACCACCCCGTGATGTTTTTCTCACTCCTACTAGTGAATGTAATGTAACACACACCCATACAATGCGAACCACCCCGTGATGTTTTTCTCACTCCTACTAGTGAATGTAATGTAACACACACCCATACAATGCGCACCACACCGTGATGTTTTTCTCACTCCTACTAGTGAATGTAATGTAACACACACCCATACAATGCGCACCACCCTGTGATGTTTTTCTCACTCCTACTAGTGAATGTAATGTAACACACACCCATACAATGCGCACCACCCCGTGATGTTTTTCTCACTCCTACTAGTGAATGTAATGTAACACACACCCATACAATGCGCACCACCCCGTGATGTTTTTCTCACTCCTACTAGTGAATGTAATGTAACACACACCCATACAATGCGCACCACCCCGTGATGTTTTTCTTACTCCTACTAGTGAATGTAATGTAACACACACCCATACAATGCGCACCACCCCGTGATGTTTTTCTCACTCCCACTAGTGAATGTAATGTAACACACACCCATACAATTCGCACCACCCCGTGATGTTTTTCTCACTCCTACTAGTGAATGTAATGTAACACACACCCATACAATGCGCACCACCCCGTGATGTTTTTCAGAAACCTATCCTACATTACCACTGGATGTTCCCTGACCTCCCCATGCTGACCACCCCGCGGTGCTTTTCTCCATCCTACATTGCCACTCACTGCCTATCCTAATTCAGACCCTCCGATTCACACCACCCCGTGATGTTTTTCTCACTCCTACTAGTGAATGTAATGTAACACACACCCATACAATGCGCACCACCCCGTGATGTTTCTCTCACTCCTACTAGTGAATGTAATGTAACACACACCCATACAATGCGCACCACCCCGTGATGTTTTTCTCACTCCTACTAGTGAATGTAATGTAACACACACCCATACAATGCGCACCACCCCGTGATGTTTTTCTCACTCCTACTAGTGAATGTAACCCACAGCCATACAATGCGCACCACTCCGTGATGTTTTTCTGACTCCTACTAGTGAATGTAATGTAACACACACCCATACAATGCACACCACCCCGTGATGTTTTTCTCACTCCTACTAGTGAATGTAATGTAACACACACCCATACAATGCGCACCAACCCGTGATGTTTTTCTCACTCCTACTAGTGAATGTAATGTAACACACACCCAGAAAGTGCGCACCACCCCGTGATGTTTTTCTCACTCCTACTAGTGAATGTAATGTAACACACACCCATACAATGCGCACCACCCCGTGATGTTTTTCTCACTCCTACTAGTGAATGTAATGTAACACACACCCATACAATGCGCACCACCCCGTGATGTTTTTCTCACTCCTACTAGTGAATGTAATGTAACACACACCCATACAATGCGCACCACCCCGTGATGTTTTTCAGAAACCGATCCTACATTGCCACTGCATGTTCCCTGACCTCCCCATGCTGACCACCCCGCGGTGCTTTTCTCCATCCTACATTGCCACTCACTGCCTATCCTAATTCAGACCCTCCGATTCACACCACCCCGTGATGTTTTTCTCACTCTTACTAGTGAATGTAATGTAACACACACCCATACAATGCGCACCACCCCGTGATGTTTTTCTCACTCCTACTAGTAAATGTAATGTAACACACACCCATACAATGCGCACCACCCCGCAATGTTTTTCAGAAACCTATCCTACATTGCCACTGGATGTTCCCTGACCCTCCGCATGCTGACCACCCCGCGGTGCTTTTCTCCATCCTACATTGCCACTCACTGCCTATCCTAATTCAGACACTCCGATACACACCACACCTTGATGTTTTTCTCACTCCTACTAGTGAATGTAATGTAACACACACCCATACAATGCGCACCACCCCGTGATATTTTTCTCACTCCTACTAGTGAATGTAATGTAACACACACCCATACAATGCGCACCACACCGTGATGTTTTTCTCACTAATAGTGAATGTAATGTAACACACACCCATACAATGCGCACCACCCCGTGATGTTTTTCTCCCTCCTACTAGTGAATGTAATGTAACACACACCCATACAATGCGCACCACCCCGTGATGTTTTTCTCACTCCTACTAGTGAATGTAATATAACACACACACATACAATGCGCACCACACCGTGATGTTTTTCTCACTCCTAATAGTGAATGTAATGTAACACACACCCATACAATGCGCACCACCCCGTGATGTTTTTCTCAGTCCTACTAGTGAATGTAATGTAACACACACCCATACAATGCGCACCACCCCGTGATGTTTTTCTCACTCCTATTAGTGAATGTAATGTAACACACACCCATACAATGCGCACCACCACGTGATGTTTTTCTCACTCCTACTAGTGAATGTAATGTAACACACACCCATACAATGCGCACCACCCCGTGATGTTTTTCTCTCTCCTACTAGTGAATGTAATGTAACACACACCCATACAATGCGCACCACACCGTGATGTTTTTCTCACTCCTACTAGTGAATGTAATGTAACACACACCCATAGAATGCGCACCATCCCGTGATGTTTTTCTCACTAGTACTAGTGAATGTAATGTAACACACACCCATACAATGCGCACCACCCCGTGATGTTTTTCTCACTCCTACTAGTGAATGTAATGTAACACACACCCATACAATGCGCACCACCCCGTGATGTTTTTCTCACTCCTACTAGTGAATGTAATGTAACACACACCCATACAATGCGCACCACCCCGTGATGTTTTTCTCACTCCTACTAGTGAATGTAATGTAACACACACCCATACAATGCGCACCACCCCGTGATGTTTTTCTCACTCCTACTAGTGAATGTAATGTAACACACACCCATACAATGCGCACCACCCCGTGATGTTTTTCTCACTCCCACTTGTGAATGTAATGTAACACACACCCATACGATGCGCACCACCCCGTGATGTTTTTCTCACTCCTACTAGTGAATGTAATGTAACACACACCCATACAATGCGCACCACCCCGTGATGTTTTTCTCACTCCTACTAGTGATTGTAATGTAACACACACCCATACAATGCGCACCACCCCGTGATGTTTTTCTCACTCCTACTAGTGAATGTAATGTAACACACACCCATACAATGCGCACCACCCTGTGATGTTTTTCTCACTCCTACTAGTGAATGTAATGTAACACACACCCATACAATGCGCACCACCTCGTGATGTTTTTCATAAACCTATCCTACATTGCCACTGCACGTTCCCTGACCTCCCCCTGCTGACCACCCCGCGGTGCTTTTCTCCATCCTACATTGCTACTCACTGCCTATCCTAATTCAGACCCTCCGATTCACACCACCCCGTGATGTTTTTCTCACTCCTACTAGTGAATGTAATGTAACACACACCCATCCAATGCGCACCACCCCGTGATGTTTTTCTCACTCCTACTAGTGAATGTAATGTAACACACACCCATACAATGCGCACCACCCCGTGATGTTTTTCTCACTCCTACTAGTGAATGTAATGTAACACACACCCATACAATGCGAAACACCCCGTGATGTTTTTCTCACTCTTACTAGTGAATGTAATGTAACACACACCCATACAATGCGCACCACACCGTGATGTTTTTCTCACTCCTACTAGTGAATGTAATGTAACACACACCCATACAATGCGCACCACCCCGTGATGTTTTTCTCACTCCTACTAGTGAATGTAATGTAACACACACCCATACAATGCGCACCACCCCGTGATGATTTTCTCACTCCTACTAGTGAATGTAATGTAACACACACCCATACAATGCGCACCACCCCGTGATGTTTTTCTCACTCCTACTAGTGAATGTAATGTAACACACACCCATACAATGCGCACCACCCCGTGATGTTTTTCTCACTCCTACTAGTGAATGTAATGTAACACACACCCATACAATGAGCACCACCCCATGATGTTTTTCTCACTCCTACTAGTGAATGTAACACACACCCATACAATGCGCACCACCCCGTGATGTTTTTCTCACTCCTACTAGTGAATGTAATGTAACACATACCCATACAATGCGCACCACCCCGTGATGTTTTTCTCACTCCTACTAGTGAATGTAATGTAACACACACCCATACAATGCGCACCACCCCGTGATGTTTTTCTCACTCCTACTAGTGAATGTAATGTAACACACACCCATAAAATGCGCACCACCCCGTGATGTTTTTCTCACTCCTACTAGTGAATGTAATGTAACACACACCCATACAATGCGCACCACCCCGTGATGTTTTTCTTACTCCTACTACTGAATGTAATGTAACACACACCCATACAATGCGCACCACCCCGTGATGTTTTTCTCACTCCCACTAGTGAATGTAATGTAACACACACCCATACAATTCGCACCACCCCGTGATGTTTTTCTCACTCCTACTAGTGAATGTAATGTAACACACACCCATACAATGCGCACCACCCCGCGATGTTTTTCAGAAACCTATCCTACATTGCCACTGGATGTTCCCTGACCTCCCCATGCTGACCACCCCGCGGTGCTTTTCTCCATCCTACATTGCCACTCACTGCCTATCCTAATTCAGACCCTCCGATTCACACCACCCCGTGATGTTTTTCTCACTCCTACTAGTGAATGTAATGTAACACACACCCATACAATGCGCACCACCCCGTGATGTTTTTCTCACTCCTACTAGTGAATGTAATGTAACACACACCCATACAATGCGCACCACCCCGTGATGTTTTTCTCACTCCTACTAGTGAATGTAATGTAACACACACCCATACAATGCGCACCACCCCGTGATGTTTTTCTCACTCCTACTAGTGAATGTAACCCACAGCCATACAATGCGCACCACTCCGTGATGTTTTTCTCACTCCTACTATTGAATGTAATGTAACACGTACCCATACAATGCACACCACCCCGTGATGTTTTTCTCACTCCTACTAGTGAATGTAATGTAACACACACCCATACAATGCGCACCACCCCGTGATGTTTTTCTCACTCCTACTAGTGAATGTAATGTAACACACACCCATAAAATGCGCACCACCCCGTGATGTTTTTCTCACTCCTACTAGTGAATGTAATGTAACACACACCCATACAATGCGCACCACCCCGTGATGTTTTTCTCACTCCTACTAGTGAATGTAATGTAACACACACCCATACAATGCGCACCACCCCGTGATGTTTTTCTCACTCCTACTAGTGAATGTAATGTAACACACACCCATACAATGCGCACCACCCCGTGATGTTTTTCAGAAACCGATCCTACATTGCCACTGCATGTTCCCTGACCTCCCCATGCTGACCACCCCGCGGTGCTTTTCTCCATCCTACATTGCCACTCACTGCCTATCCTAATTCAGACCCTCCGATTCACACCACCCCGTGATGTTTTTCTCACTCTTACTAGTGAATGTAATGTAACACAAACCCATACAATGCGCACCACCCCGTGATGTTTTTCTCACTCCTACTAGTAAATGTAATGTAACACACACCCATACAATGCGCACCACCCCGCAATGTTTTTCAGAAACCTATCCTACATTGCCACTGGATGTTCCCTGACCATCCGCATGCTGACCACCCCGCGGTGCTTTTCTCCATCCTACATTGCCACTCACTGCCTATCCTAATTCAGACACTCCGATACACACCACACCGTGATGTTTTTCTCACTCCTACTAGTGAATGTAATGTAACACACACCCATACAATGCGCACCACCCCGTGATGTTTTTCTCACTCCTACTAGTGAATGTAATGTAACACACACCCATACAATGCGCACCACCAAGTGATATTTTTCTCACTCCTACTAGTGAATGTAATGTAACACACACCCATACAATGCGCACCACCCCGTGATGTTTTTCTCACTCCTAATAGTGAATGTAATGTAACTCACACCCATACAATGCGCACCACCCCGTGATGTTTTTCTCACTCCTACTAGTGAATGTAATGTAACACACACCCATACAATGCGCACCACCCCGTGATGTTTTTCTCACTCCTACTAGTGAATGTAATGTAACACACACCCATACAATGCGCACCACACCGTGATGTTTTTCTCACTCCTATTAGTGAATGTAATGTAACACACACCCATACAATGCGCACCACCCCGTGATATTTTTCTCACTCCTACTAGTGAATGTAATGTAACACACACCCATACAATGCGCACCACCTCGTGATGATTTTCTCACTCCTACTAGTGAATGTAATGTAACACACACCCATACAATGCGCACCACCCCGTGATGATTTTCTCACTCCTACTAGTGAATGTAATGTAACACACACCCATACAATGCGCACCACCCCGTGATGTTTTTCTCACTCCTACTAGTGAATGTAATGTAACACACACCCATACAATGCGCACCACCCCGTGATGTTTTTCTCACTCCTACTAGTGAATGTAATGTAACACACACCCATACAATGAGCACCACCCCATGATGTTTTTCTCACTCCTACTAGTGAATGTAACACACACCCATACAATGCGCACCACACCGTGATGTTTTTCTCACTCCTACTAGTGAATGTAATGTAACACACACCCATACAATGCGCACCACCCCGTGATATTTTTCTCACTCCTACTAGTGAATGTAATGTAACACACACCCATACAATGCGCACCACCCCGTGATGATTTTCTCACTCCTACTAGTGAATGTAATGTAACACACACCCATACAATGCGCACCACCCCGTGATGTTTTTCTCACTCCTACTAGTGAATGTAATGTAACACACACCCATACAATGCGCACCACCCCGTGATGTTTTTCTCACTCCTACTAGTGAATGTAATGTAACACACACCCATACAATGAGCACCACCCCATGATGTTTTTCTCACTCCTACTAGTAAATGTAACACACACCCATACAATGAGCACCACCCCATGATGTTTTTCTCACTCCTACTAGTGAATGTAACACACACCCATACAATGCGCACCACCCCGTGATGTTTTTCTCACTCCTACTAGTGAATGTAATGTAACACATACCCATACAATGCGCACCACCCCGTGATGTTTTTCTCACTCCTACTAGTGAATTTAATATAACACACACCCATATAATGCGCACCACCCCGTGATGTTTTTCTCACTCCTACTAGTGAATGTAATGTAACACACACCCATAAAATGCGCACCACTCCGTGATGTTTTTCTCACTCCTACTAGTGAATGTAATGTAACACACACCCATACAATGCGCACCACCCCGTGATGTTTTTCTTACTCCTACTAGTGAATGTAATGTAACACATACCCATACAATGCGCACCACCCCGTGATGTTTTTCTCACTCCCACTAGTGAATGTAATGTAACAAACACCCATACAATGCGCACCACCCCGTGATGTTTTTCTCACTCTTACTAGTGAATGTAATGTAACACACACCCATACAATGTGCACCACCCCGTGATGTTTTTCAGAAACCGATCCTACATTGCCACGGCATGTTCCCTGACCTCCCCATGCTGACCACCCCGCGGTGCTTTTCTCCATCCTACATTGCCACTCACTGCCTATCCTAATTCAGACCCTCCGATTCACACCACCCCGTGATGTTTTTCTCACTCTTACTAGTGAATGTAATGTAACACACACCCATACAATTCGCACCACCCCGTGATGTTTTTCTCACTCCTACTAGTGAATGTAATGTAACACACACCCATACAATGTTCACCACCCCGCGATGTTTTTCAGAAACCTATCCTACATTGCCACTGGATGTTCCCTGACCTCCCCATGCTGACCACCCCGCGGTGCTTTTCTCCATCCTACATTGCCACTCACTGCCTATCCTAATTCAGACCCTCCGATTCACACCACCCCGTGATGTTTTTCTCACTCCTACTAGTGAATGTAATGTAACACACACCCATACAATGCGCACCACCCCGTGATGTTTTTCTCACTCCTACTAGTGAATGTAATGTAACACACACCCATACAATGCGCACCACCCCGTGATGTTTTTCTCACTCCTACTAGTGAATGTAATGTAACACACACCCATACAATGCGCACCACCCCGTGATGTTTTTCTCACTCCTACTAGTGAATGTAACACACAGCCATACAATGCGCACCACTACGTGATGTTTTTCTCACTCCTACTAGTGAATGTAATGTAACACATACCCATACAATGCACACCACCCCGTGATGTTTTTCTCACTCCTACTAGTGAATGTAATGTAACACACACCCATACAATGCGCACCACCCCGTGATGTTTTTCTCACTCCTACTAGTGAATGTAATGTAACACACACCCATAAAATGGGCACCACCCCGTGATGTTTTTCTCACTCCTACTCGTGAATGTAATGTAACACACACCCATACAATGCGCACCACCCTGTGATGTTTTTCTTACTCCTACTAGTGAATGTAATGTAACACACACCCATACAATGCGCACCACCCCGTGATGTTTTTCTCACTCCTACTAGTGAATATAATGTAACACACACCCATACAATGCGCACCACCCCGTGATGTTTTTCAGAAACCGATCCTACATTGCCACTGCATGTTCCCTGACCTCCCCATGCTAACCACCCCGCGGTGCTTTTCTCCATCCTACATTGCTACTCACTGCCTATTCTAATTCAGACCCTCCGATTCACACCACCCTGTGATGTTTTTCTCACTCCTACTAGTGAATGTAATGTAACACACACCCATACAATGCGCACCACCCCGTGATGTTTTTCTCACTCCTACTAGTGAATGTAATGTAACACACACCCATACAATGCGCACAACCCCGCAATGTTTTTCAGAAACCTATCCTACATTGCCACTGGATGTTCCCTGACCTCCCCATTCTGACCACCACACGGTGCTTTTCTCCATCCTACATTGCCACTCACTGGCTATCCTAATTCTGACCCTCCGATTCACACCACCCCGTGATGTTTTTCTCACTCCTACTAGTGAATGTAATGTAACACACACCCATACAATGCGCACCAACCCGTGATGTTTTTCTCACTCCTACGAGTGAATGTAATGTAACACACACCCATACAATGCGCACCACCCCGCGATGTTTTTCAGAAACCTATCCTACATTGCCACTGCATGTTCCCTGACCTCCCCATGCTGACCACCCCGCGGTGCTTTTCTTCATCCTACATTGCCATTCACTGCCTATCCTAATTCAGACCCTCCGATTCCCACCACCCCGTGATGTTTTTCTCACTCCTACTAGTGAATGTAATGTAACACACACCCATACAATGCGCACCACCCCATGATGTTTTTCTCACTCCTACTAGTGAATGTAATGTAACACACACCCATACAATGCGCACCACCCCGTGATGTTTTTCTCACTCCTACTATTGAATGTAATGTAACACACACCCATACAATGCGCACCACCCCGTGATGATTTTCTCACTCCTACTAGTGAATGTAATGTAACACACACCCATACAATGCGCACCACCCCGTGATGTTTTTCTCACTCCTACTAGTGAATGTAATGTAACACACACCCATACAATGCGCACCACCCCGTGATGTTTTTCTCACTCCTACTAGTGAATGTAATGTAACACACACCCATACAATGAGCACCACCCCATGATGTTTTTCTCACTCCTACTAGTGAATGTAACACACAACCATACAATGCGCACCACCCCGTGATGTTTTTCTCACTCCTACTAATGAATGTAATGTAACACATACCCATACAATGCGCACCACCCCGTGATGTTTTTCTCACTCCTACTAGTGAATGTAATGTAACACACACCCATACAATGCGCACCACCCCGTGATGTTTTTCTCACTCCTACTAGTGAATGTAATGCAACACACACCCATAAAATGCGCACCACTCCGTGATGTTTTTCTCACTCCTACTAGTGAATGTAATGTAACACACACCCATACAATGCGCACCACCCCGTGATGTTTTTCTTACTCCTACTAATGAATGTAATGTAACACATACCCATACAATGCGCACCACCCCGTGATGTTTTTCTCACTCCCACTAGTGAATGTAATGTAACATACACCCATACAATGCGCACCACCCTGTGATGTTTTTCTCACTCCTACTAGTGAATGTAATGTAACACACACCCATACAATGCGCACCACCCCGCGATGTTTTTCAGAAACCGATCCTACATTGCCACGGCATGTTCCCTGACCTCCCCATGCTGACCACCGCGCGGTGCTTTTCTCCATCCTACATTGCCACTCACTGCCTATCCTAATTCAGACCCTCCGATTCACACCACCCCGTGATGTTTTTCTCACTCTTACTAGTGAATGTAATGTAACACACACCCATACAATTCGCACCACCCCGTGATGTTTTTCTCACTCCTACTAGTGAATGTAATGTAACACACACCCATACAATGTGCACCACCCCGCGATGTTTTTCAGAAACCTATCATACATTGCCACTGGATGTTCCCTGACCTCCCCATGCTGACCACCCCGCGGTGCTTTTCTCCATCCTACATTGCCACTCACTGCCTATCCTAATTCAGACCCTCCGATTCACACCACCCCGTGATGTTTTTCTCACTCCTACTAGTGAATGTAATGTAACACACACCCATACAATGCGCACCACCCCGTGATGTTTTTCTCACTCCTACTAGTGAATGTAATGTAACACACACGCATAAAATGCGCACCATCCCGTGATATTTTTCTCACTAGTACTAGTGAATGTAATGTAACACACACCCATACAATGCGCAGCACCACGTGGTGTTTTTCTCACTCCTACTAGTGAATGTAATGTAACACACACCCATACAATGCGCACCACCCCGTGATGTTTTTCTCACTCCTACTATTGAATGTAATGTAACACACACCCATACAATGCGCACCACTCCGCGATGTTTTTCAGAAACCTATCCTACATTGCCACTGAATGTTCGCTGACCTCAACATGCTGACCACCCCGCGGTGCTTTTCTCCATCCTACATTGCCACTCACTGCCTATCCAATTCAGACCCTCCGATTCACACCACCCCGTGATTTTTTTCTCACTCCTACTAGTGAATGTAATGTAACACACACCCATACAATGTGCACCACCCCGTGATGTTTTTCTCACTCTTACTAGTGAATGTAATGTAACACCCACCCATACAATGCGCACCACACCGTGATGTTTTTCTCACTCCTACTAGTAAATGTAACACACACCCATACAATGAGCACCACCCCATGATGTTTTTCTCACTCCTACTAGTGAATGTAACACACACCCATACAATGCGCACCACCCCGTGATGTTTTTCTCACTCCTACTAGTGAATGTAATGTAACACATACCCATACAATGCGCACCACCCCGTGATGTTTTTCTCACTCCTACTAGTGAATTTAATATAACACACACCCATAAAATGCGCACCACCCCGTGATGTTTTTCTCACTCCTACTAGTGAATGTAATGTAACACACACCCATAAAATGCGCACCACTCCGTGATGTTTTTCTCACTCCTACTAGTGAATGTAATGTAACACACACCCATACAATGCGCACCACCCCGTGATGTTTTTCTTACTCCTACTAATGAATGTAATGTAACACATACCCATACAATGCGCACCACCCCGTGATGTTTTTCTCACTCCCACTAGTGAATGTAATGTAACAAACACCCATACAATGCGCACCACCCCGTGATGTTTTTCTCACTCTTACTAGTGAATGTAATGTAACACACACCCATACAATGTGCACCACCCCGTGATGTTTTTCAGAAACCGATCCTACATTGCCACGGCATGTTCCCTGACCTCCCCATGCTGACCACCCCGCGGTGCTTTTCTCCATCCTACATTGCCACTCACTGCCTATCCTAATTCAGACCCTCCGATTCACACCACCCCGTGATGTTTTTCTCACTCTTACTAGTGAATGTAATGTAACACACACCCATACAATTCGCACCACCCCGTGATGTTTTTCTCACTCCTACTAGTGAATGTAATGTAACACACACCCATACAATGTTCACCACCCCGCGATGTTTTTCAGAAACCTATCCTACATTGCCACTGGATGTTCCCTGACCTCCCCATGCTGACCACCCCGCGGTGCTTTTCTCCATCCTACATTGCCACTCACTGCCTATCCTAATTCAGACCCTCCGATTCACACCACCCCGTGATGTTTTTCTCACTCCTACTAGTGAATGTAATGTAACACACACCCATACAATGCGCACCACCCCGTGATGTTTTTCTCACTCCTACTAGTGAATGTAATGTAACACACACCCATACAATGCGCACCACCCCGTGATGTTTTTCTCACTCCTACTAGTGAATGTAATGTAACACACACCCATACAATGCGCACCACCCCGTGATGTTTTTCTCACTCCTACTAGTGAATGTAACACACAGCCATACAATGCGCACCACTACGTGATGTTTTTCTCACTCCTACTAGTGAATGTAATGTAACACATACCCATACAATGCACACCACCCCGTGATGTTTTTCTCACTCCTACTAGTGAATGTAATGTAACACACACCCATACAATGCGCACCACCCCGTGATGTTTTTCTCACTCCTACTAGTGAATGTAATGTAACACACACCCATAAAATGGGCACCACCCCGTGATGTTTTTCTCACTCCTACTCGTGAATGTAATGTAACACACACCCATACAATGCGCACCACCCTGTGATGTTTTTCTTACTCCTACTAGTGAATGTAATGTAACACACACCCATACAATGCGCACCACCCCGTGATGTTTTTCTCACTCCTACTAGTGAATATAATGTAACACACACCCATACAATGCGCACCACCCCGTGATGTTTTTCTCACTCCTACTAGTGAATGTAATGTAACACACACCCATACAATGCGCACCACCCCGTGATGTTTTTCAGAAACCGATCCTACATTGCCACTGCATGTTCCCTGACCTCCCCATGCTAACCACCCCGCGGTGCTTTTCTCCATCCTACATTGCTACTCACTGCCTATTCTAATTCAGACCCTCCGATTCACACCACCCTGTGATGTTTTTCTCACTCCTACTAGTGAATGTAATGTAACACACACCCATACAATGCGCACCACCCCGTGATGTTTTTCTCACTCCTACTAGTGAATGTAATGTAACACACACCCATACAATGCGCACAACCCCGCAATGTTTTTCAGAAACCTATCCTACATTGCCACTGGATGTTCCCTGACCTCCCCATTCTGACCACCACACGGTGCTTTTCTCCATCCTACATTGCCACTCACTGGCTATCCTAATTCTGACCCTCCGATTCACACCACCCCGTGATGTTTTTCTCACTCCTACTAGTGAATGTAATGTAACACACACCCATACAATGCGCACCAACCCGTGATGTTTTTCTCACTCCTACGAGTGAATGTAATGTAACACACACCCATACAATGCGCACCACCCCGCGATGTTTTTCAGAAACCTATCCTACATTGCCACTGCATGTTCCCTGACCTCCCCATGCTGACCACCCCGCGGTGCTTTTCTTCATCCTACATTGCCATTCACTGCCTATCCTAATTCAGACCCTCCGATTCCCACCACCCCGTGATGTTTTTCTCACTCCTACTAGTGAATGTAATGTAACACACACCCATACAATGCGCACCACCCCATGATGTTTTTCTCACTCCTACTAGTGAATGTAATGTAACACACACCCATACAATGCGCACCACCCCGTGATGTTTTTCTCACTCCTACTATTGAATGTAATGTAACACACACCCATACAATGCGCACCACCCCGTGATGATTTTCTCACTCCTACTAGTGAATGTAATGTAACACACACCCATACAATGCGCACCACCCCGTGATGTTTTTCTCACTCCTACTAGTGAATGTAATGTAACACACACCCATACAATGCGCACCACCCCGTGATGTTTTTCTCACTCCTACTAGTGAATGTAATGTAACACACACCCATACAATGAGCACCACCCCATGATGTTTTTCTCACTCCTACTAGTGAATGTAACACACAACCATACAATGCGCACCACCCCGTGATGTTTTTCTCACTCCTACTAATGAATGTAATGTAACACATACCCATACAATGCGCACCACCCCGTGATGTTTTTCTCACTCCTACTAGTGAATGTAATGTAACACACACCCATACAATGCGCACCACCCCGTGATGTTTTTCTCACTCCTACTAGTGAATGTAATGCAACACACACCCATAAAATGCGCACCACCCCGTGATGTTTTTCTCACTCCTACTAGTGAATGTAATGCAACACACACCCATAAAATGCGCACCACTCCGTGATGTTTTTCTCACTCCTACTAGTGAATGTAATGTAACACACACCCATACAATGCGCACCACCCCGTGATGTTTTTCTTACTCCCACTAATGAATGTAATGTAACACATACCCATACAATGCGCACCACCCCGTGATGTTTTTCTCACTCCCACTAGTGAATGTAATGTAACATACACCCATACAATGCGCACCACCCTGTGATGTTTTTCTCACTCCTACTAGTGAATGTAATGTAACACACACCCATACAATGCGCACCACCCCGCGATGTTTTTCAGAAACCGATCCTACATTGCCACGGCATGTTCCCTGACCTCCCCATGCTGACCACCGCGCGGTGCTTTTCTCCATCCTACATTGCCACTCACTGCCTATCCTAATTCAGACCCTCCGATTCACACCACCCCGTGATGTTTTTCTCACTCTTACTAGTGAATGTAATGTAACACACACCCATACAATTCGCACCACCCCGTGATGTTTTTCTCACTCCTACTAGTGAATGTAATGTAACACACACCCATACAATGTGCACCACCCCGCGATGTTTTTCAGAAACCTATCATACATTGCCACTGGATGTTCCCTGACCTCCCCATGCTGACCACCCCGCGGTGCTTTTCTCCATCCTACATTGCCACTCACTGCCTATCCTAATTCAGACCCTCCGATTCACACCACCCCGTGATGTTTTTCTCACTCCTACTAGTGAATGTAATGTAACACACACCCATACAATGCGCACCACCCCGTGATGTTTTTCTCACTCCTACTAGTGAATGTAATGTAACACACACGCATAAAATGCGCACCATCCCGTGATATTTTTCTCACTAGTACTAGTGAATGTAATGTAACACACACCCATACAATGCGCAGCACCACGTGGTGTTTTTCTCACTCCTACAAGTGAATGTAATGTAACACACACCCATACAATGCGCACCACCCCGTGATGTTTTTCTCACTCCTACTATTGAATGTAATGTAACACACACCCATACAATGCGCACCACTCCGCGATGTTTTTCAGAAACCTATCCTACATTGCCACTGAATGTTCGCTGACCTCAACATGCTGACCACCCCGCGGTGCTTTTCTCCATCCTACATTGCCACTCACTGCCTATCCAATTCAGACCCTCCGATTCACACCACCCCGTGATTTTTTTCTCACTCCTACTAGTGAATGTAATGTAACACACACCCATACAATGTGCACCACCCCGTGATGTTTTTCTCACTCTTACTAGTGAATGTAATGTAACACCCACCCATACAATGCGCACCACACCGTGATGTTTTTCTCACTCCTACTAGTAAATGTAATGTAACACACACCCATAGAATGCGCACCACCCCGTGATGTTTTTCTCACTAGTACTAGTGAAGGTAATGTAACACACACCCATACAATGCGCACCACCCCGTGATGTTTTTCTCACTCCTACTGGTGAATGTAATGTAACACACACCCATAGAATGCGCACCACACCGTGATGTTTTTCTCACTCCTACTAGTGAATGTAATGTAACACACACCCATACAATGCGCACCACCCCGTGATGTTTTTCTCACTCCTACTAGTGAATGTAATGTAACACACACCCATACAATGCGCACCACCCCGTGATGTTTTTCTCACTCCTACTAGTGAATGTAATGTAACACACACCCATACAATGCGCACCACCCCGTGATGTTTTTCTCACTCCTACTAGTGATTGTAATGTAACACACACCCATACAATGCGCACCACCCCGTGATGTTTTTCTCACTCCTACTAGTGAATGTAATGTAACACACACCCATACAATGTGCACCACCCCGCGATGTTTTTCAGAAACCTATCCTACATTGCCACTGGATGTTCCCTGACCTCCCCATGCTGACCACCCCGCGGTGCTTTTCTCCATCCTACATTGCCACTCACTGCCTATCCAAATTCAGACCCTCCGATTCACACCACCCCGTGATGTTTTTCTCACTCCTACTAGTGAATGTAATGTAACACACACCCATACAATGCGCACCACCCCGTGATGTTTTTCTCACTCCTACTAGTGAATGTAATGTAACACACACCCATACAATGCGCACCACACCGTGATGTTTTTCTCACTCCTACTAGTGAATGTAATGTAACACACACCCATACAATGCGCACCACCCCGTGATGTTTTTCTCACTCCTACTAGTGAATGTAACACACAGCCATACAATGCGCACCACTACGTGATGTTTTTCTCACTCCTACTAGTGAATGTAATGTAACACATACCCATACAATGCACACCACCCCGTGATGTTTTTCTCACTCCTACTAGTGAATGTAATGTAACACACACCCATACAATGCGCACCACCCCGTGATGTTTTTCTCACTCCTACTAGTGAATGTAATGTAACACACACCCATAAAATGGGCACCACCCCGTGATGTTTTTCTCACTCCTACTCGTGAATGTAATGTAACACACACCCATACAATGCGCACCACCCCGTGATGTTTTTCTTACTCCTACTAGTGAATGTAATGTAACACACACCCATACAATGCGCACCACCCCGTGATGTTTTTCTCACTCCTACTAGTGAATGTAATGTAACACACACCCATACAATGCGCACCACCCCGTGATGTTTTTCTCACTCCTACTAGTGAATGTAATGTAACACACACCCATACAATGCGCACCACCCCGTGATGTTTTTCAGAAACCGATCCTACATTGCCACTGCATGTTCCCTGACCTCCCCATGCTAACCACCCCGCGGTGCTTTTCTCCATCCTACATTGCTACTCACTGCCTATTCTAATTCAGACCCTCCGATTCACACCACCCTGTGATGTTTTTCTCACTCCTACGAGTGAATGTAATGTAACACACACCCATACAATGCGCACCACCCCGCGATGTTTTTCAGAAACCTATCCTACATTGCCACTGCATGTTCCCTGACCTCCCCATGCTGACCACCCCGCGGTGCTTTTCTTCATCCTACATTGCCATTCACTGCCTATCCTAATTCAGACCCTCCGATTCCCACCACCCCGTGATGTTTTTCTCACTCCTACTAGTGAATGTAATGTAACACACACCCATACAATGCGCACCACCCCATGATGTTTTTCTCACTCCTACTAGTGAATGTAATGTAACACACACCCATACAATGCGCACCACCCCGTGATGTTTTTCTCACTCCTACTATTGAATGTAATGTAACACACACCCATACAATGCGCACCACCCCGTGATGATTTTATCACTCCTACTAGTGAATGTAATGTAACACACACCCATACAATGCGCACCACCCCGTGATGTTTTTCTCACTCCTACTAGTGAATGTAATGTAACACACACCCATACAATGCGCACCACCCCGTGATGTTTTTCTCACTCCTACTAGTGAATGTAATGTAACACACACCCATACAATGAGCACCACCCCATGATGTTTTTCTCACTCCTACTAGTGAATGTAACACACAACCATACAATGCGCACCACCCCGTGATGTTTTTCTCACTCCTACTAGTGAATGTAATGTAACACATACCCATACAATGCGCACCACCCCGTGATGTTTTTCTCACTCCTACTAGTGAATGTAATGTAACACACACCCATATAATGCGCACCACCCCGTGATGTTTTTCTCACTCCTACTAGTGAATGTAATGCAACACACACCCATAAAATGCGCACCACTCCGTGATGTTTTTCTCACTCCTACTAGTGAATGTAATGTAACACACACCCATACAATGCGCACCACCCCGTGATGTTTTTCTTACTCCTACTAATGAATGTAATGTAACACATACCCATACAATGCGCACCACCCCGTGATGTTTTTCTCACTCCCACTAGTGAATGTAATGTAACATACACCCATACAATGCGCACCACCCTGTGATGTTTTTCTCACTCCTACTAGTGAATGTAATGTAACACACACCCATACAATGCGCACCACCCCGTGATGTTTTCCAGAAACCGATCCTACATTGCCACGGCATGTTCCCTGACCTCCCCATGCTGACCACCGCGCGGTGCTTTTCTCCATCCTACATTGCCACTCACTGCCTATCCTAATTCAGACCCTCCGATTCACACCACCCCGTGATGTTTTTCTCACTCTTACTAGTGAATGTAATGTAACACACACCCATACAATTCGCACCATCCCGTGATGTTTTTCTCACTCCTACTAGTGAATGTAATGTAACACACACCCATACAATGTGCACCACCCCGCGATGTTTTTCAGAAACCTATCATACATTGCCACTGGATGTTCCCTGACCTCCCCATGCTGACCACCCGGCGGTGCTTTTCTCCATCCTACATTGCGACTCACTGCCTATCCTAATTCAGACCCTCCGATTCACACCACCCCGTGATGTTTTTCTCACTCCTACTAGTGAATGTAATGTAACACACACCCATACAATGCGCACCACCCCGTGATGTTTTTCTCACTCCTACTAGTGAATGTAATGTAACACACACCCATACAATGCGCACCACCCCGTGATGTTTTTCTCACTCCTACTAGTGAATGTAATGTAACACACACCCATACAATGCGCACCAGCCCGTGATGTTTTTCTCACTCCTACTAGTGAATGTAACACACAGCCATACAATGCGCACCACTACGTGATGTTTTTCTCACTCCTACTAGTGAATGTAATGTAACACATACCCATACAATGCACACCACCCCGTGATGTTTTTCACACTCCTACTAGTGAATGTAATGTAACACACACCCATACAATGCGCACCACCCCGTGATGTTTTTCTCACTCCTACTAGTGAATGTAATGTAACACACACGCATAAAATGCGCACCATCCCGTGATATTTTTCTCACTAGTACTAGTGAATGTAATGTAACACACACCCATACAATGCGCAGCACCACGTGGTGTTTTTCTCACTCCTACTAGTGAATGTAATGTAACACACACCCATACAATGCGCACCACCCCGTGATGTTTTTCTCACTCCTACTATTGAATGTAATGTAACACACACCCATACAATGCGCACCACTCCGCGATGTTTTTCAGAAACCTATCCTACATTGCCACTGAATGTTCGCTGACCTCAACATGCTGACCACCCCGCGGTGCTTTTCTCCATCCTACATTGCCACTCACTGCCTATCCAATTCAGACCCTCCGATTCACACCACCCCGTGATTTTTTTCTCACTCCTACTAGTGAATGTAATGTAACACACACCCATACAATGTGCACCACCCCGTGATGTTTTTCTCACTCTTACTAGTGAATGTAATGTAACACCCACCCATACAATGCGCACCACACCGTGATGTTTTTCTCACTCCTACTAGTAAATGTAATGTAACACACACCCATAGAATGCGCACCACCCCGTGATGTTTTTCTCACTAGTACTAGTGAAGGTAATGTAACACACACCCATACAATGCGCACCACCCCGTGATGTTTTTCTCACTCCTACTGGTGAATGTAATGTAACACACACCCATAGAATGCGCACCACACCGTGATGTTTTTCTCACTCCTACTAGTGAATGTAATGTAACACACACCCATACAATGCGCACCACCCCGTGATGTTTTTCTCACTCCTACTAGTGAATGTAATGTAACACACACCCATACAATGCGCACCACCCCGTGATGTTTTTCTCACTCCTACTAGTGAATGTAATGTAACACACACCCATACAATGCGCACCACCCCGTGATGTTTTTCTCACTCCTACTAGTGATTGTAATGTAACACACACCCATACAATGCGCACCACCCCGTGATGTTTTTCTCACTCCTACTAGTGAATGTAATGTAACACACACCCATACAATGCGCACCACCCTGTGATGTTTTTCTCACTCCTACTAGTGAATGTAATGTAACACACACCCATACAATGCGCACCACCCCGTGATGTTTTTCATAAACCTATCCTACATTGCCACTGCATGTTCCCTGACCTCCCCCTGCTGACCACCCCGCGGTGCTTTTCTCCATCCTACATTGCTACTCACTGCCTATCCTAATTCAGACCCTCCGATTCACACCACCCTGTGATGTTTTTCTCACTCCTACTACTGAATGTAATGTAACACACACCCATACAATGCGCACCACCCCGTGATTTTTTTCTCACTCCTACTAGTGAATGTAATGTAACACACACCCATACAATGCGCACAACCCCGCGATGTTTTTCAGAAACCTATCCTACATTGCCACTGGATGTTCCCTGACCTCCCCATGCTGACCACCACACGGTGCTTTTCTCCATCCTACATTGCCACTCACTGGCTATCCTAATTCTGACCCTCCGATTCACACCACCCCGTGATGTTTTTCTCACTCCTACTAGTGAATGTAATGTAACACACACCCATACAATGCGCACCACCCCGTGATGTTTTTCTCACTCCTACGAGTGAATGTAATGTAACACACACCCATACAATGCGCACCACCCCGCGATGTTTTTCAGAAACCTATCCTACATTGCCACTGCATGTTCCCTGACCTCCCCATGCTGACCACCCCGCGGTGCTTTTCTTCATCCTACATTGCCATTCACTGACTATCCTAATTCAGACCCTCCGATTCCCACCAACCCGTGATGTTTTTCTCACTCCTACTAGTGAATGTAATGTAACACACACCCATACAACGCGCACCACCCCATGATGTTTTTTCACTCCTACTAGTGAATGTAATGTAACACACACCCATACAATGCGCACCACCCCGTGATGTTTTTCTCACTCCTACTATTGAATGTAATGTAACACACACCCATACAATGCGCACCACCCCGTGATGATTTTCTCACTCCTACTAGTGAATGTAATGTAACACACACCCATACAATGCGCACCACCCCGTGATGTTTTTCTCACTCCTACTAGTGAATGTAATGTAACACACACCCATACAATGCGCACCACCCCGTGATGTTTTTCTCACTCCTACTAGTGAATGTAATGTAACACACACCCATACAATGAGCACCACCCCATGATGTTTTTCTCACTCCTACTAGTGAATGTAACACACAACCATACAATGCGCACCACCCCGGAATGTTTTTCTCACTCCTACTAGTGAATGTAATGTAACACATACCCATACAATGCGCACCACCCCGTGATGTTTTTCTCACTCCTACTAGTGAATGTAATGTAACACACACCCATATAATGCGCACCACCCCGTGATGTTTTTCTCACTCCTACTAGTGAATGTAATGTAACACACACCCATAAAATGCGCACCACTCCGTGATGTTTTTCTCACTCCTACTAGTGAATGTAATGTAACACACACCCATACAATGCGCACCACCCCGTGATGTTTTCCTCACTAGTACTAGTGAATGTAATGTAACACACACCCATACAATGCGCAGCACCACGTGGTGTTTTTCTCACTCCTACTAGTGAATGTAATGTAACACACACCCATACAATGCGCACCACCCCGTGATGTTTTTCTCACTCCTACTATTGAATGTAATGTAACACACACCCATACAATGCGCACCACTCCGCGATGTTTTTCAGAAACCTATCCTACATTGCCACTGAATGTTCGCTGACCTCAACATGCTGACCACCCCGCGGTGCTTTTCTCCATCCTACATTGCCACTCACTGCCTATCCAATTCAGACCCTCCGATTCACACCACCACGTGATTTTTTTATCACTCCTACTAGTGAATGTAATGTAACACACACCCATACAATGTGCACCACCCCGTGATGTTTTTCTCACTCTTACTAGTGAATGTAATGTAACACCCACCCATACAATGCGCACCACCCCGTGATGTTTTTCACAAACCGATCCTACATTGCCACTGCATGTTCCCTGACCTCCCCATGCTGACCACCCCGCGGTGCTTTTCTCCATCCTACATTGCTACTCACTGCCTATCCTAATTCAGACCCTCCGATTCACACCACCCTGTGATGTTTTTCTCACTCCTACTAGTGAATGTAATGTAACACACACCCATACAATGCGCACCACCCCGTGATGTTTTTCTTACTCCTACTAGTGAATGTAATGTAACACACACCCATACAATGCGCACCACCCCGTGATGTTTTTCTCACTCCTACTAGTGAATGTAATGTAACACACACCCATACAATGCGCACCACCCCGTGATGTTTTTCTCACTCCTACTAGTGAATGTAATGTAACACACACCCATACAATGCGCACCACCCCGTGATGTTTTTCACAAACCGATCCTACATTGCCACTGCATGTTCCCTGACCTCCCCATGCTGACCACCCCGCGGTGCTTTTCTCCATCCTACATTGCTACTCACTGCCTATCCTAATTCAGACCCTCCGATTCACACCACCCCGTGATGTTTTTCTCACTCCTACTAGTGAATGTAATGTAACACACACCCATCCAATGCGCACCACCCCGTGATGTTTTTCTCACTCCTACTAGTGAATGTAATGTAACACACACCCATACAATTCGCACCACCCCGTGATGTTTTTCTCAATCCTACTAGTGAATGTAATGTAACACACACCCATACAATGTGCACCACCCCGCAATGTTTTTCAGAAACCTATCCTACATTGCCACTGGATGTTCCCTGACCTCCCCATGCTGACCACCCCGCGGTGCTTTTCTCCATCCTACATTGCCACTCACTGCCTATCCTAATTCAGACCCTCCGATTCACACCACACCGTGATGTTTTTCTCACTCCTACTAGTGAATGTAATGTAACACACACCCATACAATGCGCACCACCCCGTGATGTTTTTCTCACTCCTACTAGTGAATGTAATGTAACACACACCCATACAATGCGCACCACCCCGTGATGTTTTTCTCACTCCTACTAGTGAATGTAACACACAGCCATACAATGCGCACCACTACGTGATGTTTTTCTCAATCCTACTAGTGAATGTAATGTAACACACACCCATACAATGTGCACCACCCCGTGATGTTTTTCTCACTCTTACTAGTGAATGTAATGTAACACCCACCCATACAATGCGCACCACACCGTGATGTTTTTCTCACTCCTACTAGTGAATGTAATGTAACACACACCCATACAATGCGCACCACCCCGTGATATTTTTCTCACTCTTACTAGTGAATGTAATGTAACACACACCCATACAATGCGCACCACCCCGTGATGTTTTTCTCACTCCTAATTGTGAATGTAATGTAACACACACCCATACAATGCGCACCACCCCGTGATGTTTTTCTCACTCCTACTAGTGAATGTAATGTAACACACACCCATACAATGCGCACCACCCCGTGATGTTTTTCTCACTCCTATTAGTGAATGTAATGTAACACACACCCATACAATGCGCACCACAACGTGATGTTTTTCTCACGCCTACTAGTGAATGTAATGTAACACACACCCATACAATGCGCACCACACCGTGATGTTTTTCTCACTCCTACTAGTGAATGTAATGTAACACACACCCATAGAATGCGCACCATCCCGTGATATTTTTCTCCCTAGTACTAGTGAATGTAATGTAACACACACCCATACAATGCGCAGCACCACGTGGTGTTTTTCTCACTCCTACTAGTGAATGTAATGTAACACACACCCATACAATGCGCACCACCCCGTGATGTTTTTCTCTCTCCTACTATTGAATGTAATGTAACACACACCCATACAATGCGCACCACTCCGCGATGTTTTTCAGAAACATATCCTACATTGCCACTGAATGTTCGCTGACCTCAACATGCTGACCACCCCGCGGTGCTTTTCTCCATCCTACATTGCCACTCACTGCCTATCCAATTCAGACCCTCCGATTCACACCACCCCGTGATTTTTTTCTCACTCCTACTAGTGAATGTAATGTAACACACACCCATACAATGTGGACCACCCCGTGATGTTTTTCTCACTCCTACTAGTGAATGTAATGTAACACACACCCATACAATGCGCACCACCCCGTGATGTTTTTCTCACTCCTACTAGTGATTGTAATGTAACACACACCCATACAATGCGCACCACCCCGTGATGTTTTTCATAAACCTATCCTACATTGCCACTGCATGTTCCCTGACCTCCCCCTGCTGACCACCCCGCGGTGCTTTTCTCCATCCTACATTGCTACTCACTGCCTATCCTAATTCAGACACTCCGATTCACACCACCCTGTGATGTTTTTCTCACTCCTACTACTGAATGTAATGTAACACACACCCATACAATGCGCACCACCCCGTGATTTTTTTCTCACTCCTACTAGTGAGTGTAATGTAACACACACCCATACAATGCGCACAACCCCGCGATGTTTTTCAGAAACCTATCCTACATTGCCACTGGATGTTCCCTGACCTCCCCATGCTGACCACCACACGGTGCTTTTCTCCATCCTACATTGCCACTCACTGGCTATCCTAATTCTGACCCTCCGATTCACACCACCCCGTGATGTTTTTCTCACTCCTACTAGTGAATGTAATGTAACACACACCCATACAATGCGCACCACCCCGTGATGTTTTTCTCACTCTTACTAGTGAATGTAATGTAACACACACCCATACAATGCGCACCACCCCGTGATGTTTTTCAGAAACCGATCCTACATTGCCACGGCATGTTCCCTGACCTCCCCATGCTGACCACCCCGCGGTGCTTTTCTCCATCCTACATTGCCACTCACTGCCTATCCTAATTCAGACCCTCCGATTCACACCACTCCGTGATGTTTTTCTCACTCTTACTAGTGAATGTAATGTAACACACACCCATACAATTCGCACCACCCCGTGATGTTTTTCTCACTCCTACTAGTGAATGTAATGTAACACACACCCATACAATGTGCACCACCCCGCGATGTTTTTCAGAAACCTATCCTACATTGCCACTGGATGTTCCCTGACCTCCCCATGCTGACCACCCCACGGTGCTTTTCTCCATCCTACATTGCCACTCACTGCCTATCCTAATTCAGACCCTCCGATTCACACCACCCCGTGATGTTTTTCTCACTCCTACTAGTGAATGTAATGTAACACACACCCATACAATGCGCACCACCCCGTGATGTTTTTCTCACTCCTACTAGTGAATGTAATGTAACACACACCCATACAATGCGCACCACCCCGTGATGTTTTTCTCACTCCTACTAGTGAATGTAATGGAACACACACCCATACAATGCGCACCACCCCGTGATGTTTTTCTCACTCCTACTAGTGAATGTAACACACAGCCATACAATGCGCACCACTACGTGATGTTTTTCTCACTCCTACTAGTGAATGTAATGTAACACATACCCATACAATGCACACCACCCCGTGATGTTTTTCTCACTCCTACTAGTGAATGTAATGTAACACACACCCATACAATGCGCACCACCCCGTGATGTTTTTCTCACTCCTACTAGTGAATGTAATGTAACACACACCCATAAAATGGGCACCACCCCGTGATGTTTTTCTCACTCCTACTCGTGAATGTAATGTAACACACACCCATACAATGCGCACCACCCCGTGATGTTTTTCTTACTCCTACTAGTGAATGTAATGTAACACACACCCATACAATGCGCACCACCCCGTGATGTTTTTCTCACTCCTACTAGTGAATGTAATGTAACACACACCCATACAATGCGCACCACCCCGTGATGTTTTTCTCACTCCTACTAGTGAATGTAATGTAACACACACCCATACAATGCGCACCACCCCGTGATGTTTTTCTCACTCCTATTAGTGAATGTAATGTAACACACACCCATACAATGCGCACCACAACGTGATGTTTTTCTCACGCCTACTAGTGAATGTAATGTAACACACACCCATACAATGCGCACCACACCGTGATGTTTTTCTCACTCCTACTAGTGAATGTAATGTAACACACACCCATAGAATGCGCACCATCCCGTGATATTTTTCTCCCTAGTACTAGTGAATGTAATGTAACACACACCCATACAATGCGCAGCACCACGTGGTGTTTTTCTCACTCCTACTAGTGAATGTAATGTAACACACACCCATACAATGCGCACCACCCCGTGATGTTTTTCTCTCTCCTACTATTGAATGTAATGTAACACACACCCATACAATGCGCACCACTCCGCGATGTTTTTCAGAAACATATCCTACATTGCCACTGAATGTTCGCTGACCTCAACATGCTGACCACCCCGCGGTGCTTTTCTCCATCCTACATTGCCACTCACTGCCTATCCAATTCAGACCCTCCGATTCACACCACCCCGTGATTTTTTTCTCACTCCTACTAGTGAATGTAATGTAACACACACCCATACAATGTGCACCACCCCGTGATGTTTTTCTCACTCCTACTAGTGAATGTAATGTAACACACACCCATACAATGCGCACCACCCCGTGATGTTTTTCTCACTCCTACTAGTGATTGTAATGTAACACACACCCATACAATGCGCACCACCCCGTGATGTTTTTCATAAACCTATCCTACATTGCCACTGCATGTTCCCTGACCTCCCCCTGCTGACCACCCCGCGGTGCTTTTCTCCATCCTACATTGCTACTCACTGCCTATCCTAATTCAGACACTCCGATTCACACCACCCTGTGATGTTTTTCTCACTCCTACTACTGAATGTAATGTAACACACACCCATACAATGCGCACCACCCCGTGATTTTTTTCTCACTCCTACTAGTGAGTGTAATGTAACACACACCCATACAATGCGCACAACCCCGCGATGTTTTTCAGAAACCTATCCTACATTGCCACTGGATGTTCCCTGACCTCCCCATGCTGACCACCACACGGTGCTTTTCTCCATCCTACATTGCCACTCACTGGCTATCCTAATTCTGACCCTCCGATTCACACCACCCCGTGATGTTTTTCTCACTCCTACTAGTGAATGTAATGTAACACACACCCATACAATGCGCACCACCCCGTGATGTTTTTCTCACTCTTACTAGTGAATGTAATGTAACACACACCCATACAATGCGCACCACCCCGTGATGTTTTTCAGAAACCGATCCTACATTGCCACGGCATGTTCCCTGACCTCCCCATGCTGACCACCCCGCGGTGCTTTTCTCCATCCTACATTGCCACTCACTGCCTATCCTAATTCAGACCCTCCGATTCACACCACTCCGTGATGTTTTTCTCACTCTTACTAGTGAATGTAATGTAACACACACCCATACAATTCGCACCACCCCGTGATGTTTTTCTCACTCCTACTAGTGAATGTAATGTAACACACACCCATACAATGTGCACCACCCCGCGATGTTTTTCAGAAACCTATCCTACATTGCCACTGGATGTTCCCTGACCTCCCCATGCTGACCACCCCACGGTGCTTTTCTCCATCCTACATTGCCACTCACTGCCTATCCTAATTCAGACCCTCCGATTCACACCACCCCGTGATGTTTTTCTCACTCCTACTAGTGAATGTAATGTAACACACACCCATACAATGCGCACCACCCCGTGATGTTTTTCTCACTCCTACTAGTGATTGTAATGTAACACACACCCATACAATGCGCACCACCCCGTGATGTTTTTCTCACTCCTACTAGTGAATGTAATGTAACACACACCCATACAATGCGCACCACCCTGTGATGTTTTTCTCACTCCTACTAGTGAATGTAATGTAACACACACCCATACAATGCGCACCACCCCGTGATGTTTTTCATAAACCTATCCTACATTGCCACTGCATGTTCCCTGACCTCCCCCTGCTGACCACCCCGCGGTGCTTTTCTCCATCCTACATTGCTACTCACTGCCTATCCTAATTCAGACCCTCCGATTCACACCACCCTGTGATGTTTTTCTCACTCCTACTACTGAATGTAATGTAACACACACCCATACAATGCGCACCACCCCGTGATTTTTTTCTCACTCCTACTAGTGAATGTAATGTAACACACACCCATACAATGCGCACAACCCCGCGATCTTTTTCAGAAACCTATCCTACATTGCCAATGGATGTTCCCTGACCTCCCCATGCTGACCACCACACGGTGCTTTTCTCCATCCTACATTGCCACTCACTGGCTATCCTAATTCTGACCCTCCGATTCACACCACCCCGTGATGTTTTTCTCACTCCTACTAGTGAATGTAATGTAACACACACCCATACAATGCGCACCACCCCGTGATGTTTTTCTCACTCCTACGCGTGAATGTAATGTAACACACACCCATACAATGCGCACCACCCCGCGATGTTTTTCAGAAAACTATCCTACATTGCCACTGCATGTTCCCTGACCTCCCCATGCTGACCACCCCGCGGTGCTTTTCTTCATCCTACATTGCCATTCACTGCCTATCCTAATTCAGACCCTCCGATTCCCACCACCCCGTGATGTTTTTCTCACTCCTACTAGTGAATGTAATGTAACACACACCCATACAATGCGCACCACCCCATGATGTTTTTTCACTCCTACTAGTGAATGTAATGTAACACACACCCATACAATGCGCACCACCCCGTGATGTTTTTCTCACTCCTACTATTGAATGTAATGTAACACACACCCATACAATGCGCACCACCCCGTGATGATTTTCTCACTCCTACTAGTGAATGTAATGTAACACACACCCATACAATGCGCACCACCCCGTGATGCTTTTCTCACTCCTACTAGTGAATGTAATGTAACACACACCCATACAATGCGCACCACCCCGTGATGTTTTTCTCACTCCTACTAGTGAATGTAATGTAACACACACCCATACAATGAGCACCACCCCATGATGTTTTTCTCACTCCTACTAGTGAATGTAACACACAACCATACAATGCGCACCACCCCGTGATGTTTTTCTCACTCCTACTAGTGAATGTAATGTAACACATACCCATACAATGCGCACCACCCCGTGATGTTTTTCTCACTCCTACTAGTGAATTTAATGTAACACACACCCATATAATTCGCACCACCCCGTGATGTTTTTCTCACTCCTACTAGTGAATGTAATGTAACACACACCCATAAAATGCGCACCACTCCGTGATGTTTTTCTCACTCCTACTAGTGAATGTAATGTAACACACACCCATACAATGCGCACCACCCCGTGATGTTTTTCTCACTCCTACTAGTGAATGTAATGTAACACACACCCATACAATGCGCACAACCCCGCGATGTTTTTCAGAAACCTATCCTACATTGCCACTGGATGTTCCCTGACCTCCCCATTCTGACCACCACACGGTGCTTTTCTCCATCCTACATTGCCACTCACTGGCTATCCTAATTCTGACTCTCCGATTCACACCACCCCGTGATGTTTTTCTCACTCCTACTAGTGAATGTAATGTAACACACACCCATACAATGTGCACCAACCCGTGATGTTTTTCTCACTCCTACGAGTGAATGTAATGTAACACACACCCATACAATGCGCACCACCCCGCGATGTTTTTCAGAAACCTATCCTACATTGCCACTGCATGTTCCCTGACCTCCCCATGCTGACCACACCGCGGTGCTTTTCTTCATCCTACATTGCCATTCACTGCCTATCCTAATTGAGACCCTCCGATTCCCACAACCCCGTGATGTTTTTCTCACTCCTACGCGTGAATGTAATGTAACACACACCCATACAATGCGCACCACCCCGCGATGTTTTTCAGAAAACTATCCTACATTGCCACTGCATGTTCCCTGACCTCCCCATGCTGACCACCCCGCGGTGCTTTTCTTCATCCTACATTGCCATTCACTGCCTATCCTAATTCAGACCCTCCGATTCCCACCACCCCGTGATGTTTTTCTCACTCCTACTAGTGAATGTAATGTAACACACACCCATACAATGCGCACCACCCCATGATGTTTTTTCACTCCTACTAGTGAATGTAATGTAACACACACCCATACAATGCGGACCACCCCGTGATGTTTTTCTCACTCCTACTATTGAATGTAATGTAACACACACCCATACAATGCGCACCACCCCGTGATGATTTTCTCACTCCTACTAGTGAATGTAATGTAACACACACCCATACAATGCGCACCACCCCGTGATGCTTTTCTCACTCCTACTAGTGAATGTAATGTAACACACACCCATACAATGCGCACCACCCCGTGATGTTTTTCTCACTCCTACTAGTGAATGTAATGTAACACACACCCATACAATGAGCACCACCCCATGATGTTTTTCTCACTCCTACTAGTGAATGTAACACACAACCATACAATGCGCACCACCCCGTGATGTTTTTCTCACTCCTACTAGTGAATGTAATGTAACACATACCCATACAATGCGCACCACCCCGTGATGTTTTTCTCACTCCTACTAGTGAATTTAATGTAACACACACCCATATAATTCGCACCACCCCGTGATGTTTTTCTCACTCCTACTAGTGAATGTAATGTAACACACACCCATAAAATGCGCACCACTCCGTGATGTTTTTCTCACTCCTACTAGTGAATGTAATGTAACACACACCCATACAATGCGCACCACCCCGTGATGTTTTTCTCACTCCTACTAGTGAATGTAATGTAACACACACCCATACAATGCGCACAACCCCGCGATGTTTTTCAGAAACCTATCCTACATTGCCACTGGATGTTCCCTGACCTCCCCATTCTGACCACCACACGGTGCTTTTCTCCATCCTACATTGCCACTCACTGGCTATCCTAATTCTGACTCTCCGATTCACACCACCCCGTGATGTTTTTCTCACTCCTACTAGTGAATGTAATGTAACACACACCCATACAATGTGCACCAACCCGTGATGTTTTTCTCACTCCTACGAGTGAATGTAATGTAACACACACCCATACAATGCGCACCACCCCGCGATGTTTTTCAGAAACCTATCCTACATTGCCACTGCATGTTCCCTGACCTCCCCATGCTGACCACACCGCGGTGCTTTTCTTCATCCTACATTGCCATTCACTGCCTATCCTAATTCAGACCCTCCGATTCCCACCACCCCGTAATGTTTTTCTCACTCCTATTAGTGAATGTAATGTAACACACACCCATACAATGCGCACCACCCCGTGATGTTTTTCTCACTCCTAATTGTGAATGTAATGTAACACACACCCATACAATGCGCACCACCCCGTGATGTTTTTCTCACTCCTACTAGTGAATGTAATGTAACACACACCCATACAATGCGCACCACCCCGTGATGTTTTTCTCACTCCTATTAGTGAATGTAATGTAACACACACCCATACAATGCGCACCACAACGTGATGTTTTTCTCACTCCTACTAGTGAATGTAATTTAACACACACCCATACAATGCGCACCACACCGTGATGTTTTTCTCACTCCTACTAGTGAATGTAATGTAACACACACCCATAGAATGCGCACCATCCCGTGATATTTTTCTCACTAGTACTAGTGAATGTAATGTAACACACACCCATACAATGCGCAGCACCACGTGGTGTTTTTCTCACTCCTACTAGTGAATGTAATGTAACACACACCCATACAATGCGCACCACCCCGTGATGTTTTTCTCACTCCTACTATTGAATGTAATGTAACACACACACATACAATGCGCACCACTCTGCGATGTTTTTCAGAAACCTATCCTACATTGCCACTGAATGTTCGCTGACCTCAACATGCTGACCATCCCGCGGTGCTTTTCTCCATCCTACATTGCCACTCACTGCCTATCCAATTCAGACCCTCCGATTCACACCACCCCGTGATTTTTTTCTCACTCCTACTAGTGAATGTAATGTAACACACACCCATACAATGTGCACCACCCCGTGATGTTTTTCTCACTCTTACTAGTGAATGTAATGTAACACCCACCCATACAATGCGCACCACACCGTGATGTTTTTCTCACTCCTACTAGTAAATGTAATGTAACACACACCCATAGAATGCGCACCACCCCGTGATGTTTTTCTCACTAGTACTAGTGAAGGTAATGTAACACACACCCATACAATGCGCACCACCCCGTGATGTTTTTCTCACTCCTACTGGTGAATGTAATGTAACACACACCCATAGAATGCGCACCACACCGTGATGTTTTTCTCACTCCTGCTAGTGAATGTAATGTAACACACACCCATACAATGTGCACCACCCCGTGATGTTTTTCTCACTCCTACTAGTGAATGTAATGTAACACACACCCATACAATGCGCACCTCCCCGTGATGTTTTTCTCACTCCTACTAGTGAATGTAATGTAACACACACCCATACAATGCGCACCACCCCGTGATGTTTTTCTCACTCCTACTAGTGATTGTAATGTAACACACACCCATACAATGCGCACCACCCCGTGATGTTTTTCTCACTCCTACTAGTGAATGTAATGTAACACACACCCATACAATGCGCACCACCCTGTGATGTTTTTCTCACTCCTACTAGTGAATGTAATGTAACACACACCCATACAATGCGCACCACCCCGTGATGTTTTTCATAAACCTATCCTACATTGCCACTGCATGTTCCCTGACCTCCCCCTGCTGACCACCCCGCGGTGCTTTTCTCCATCCTACATTGCTACTCACTGCCTATCCTAATTCAGACCCTCCGATTCACACCACCCTGTGATGTTTTTCTCACTCCTACTACTGAATGTAATGTAACACACACCCATACAATGCGCACCACCCCGTGATTTTTTTCTCACTCCTACTAGTGAATGTAATGTAACACACACCCATACAATGCGCACAACCCCGCGATGTTTTTCAGAAACCTATCCTACATTGCCAATGGATGTTCCCTGACCTCCCCATGCTGACCACCACACGGTGCTTTTCTCCATCCTACATTGCCACTCAATGGCTATCCTAATTCTGACCCTCCGATTCACACCACCCCGTGATGTTTTTCTCACTCCTACTAGTGAATGTAATGTAACACACACCCATACAATGCGCACCACCCCGTGATGTTTTTCTCACTCCTACGCGTGAATGTAATGTAACACACACCCATACAATGCGCACCACCCCGCGATGTTTTTCAGAAACCTATCCTACATTGCCACTGCATGTTCCCTGACCTCCCCATGCTGACCACCCCGCCGTGCTTTTCTTCATCCTACATTGCCATTCACTGCCTATCCTAATTCAGACCCTCCGATTCCCACCACCCCGTGATGTTTTTCTCACTCCTACTAGTGAATGTAATGTAACACACACCCATACAATGCGCACCACCCCATGATGTTTTTTCACTCCTACTAGTGAATGTAATGTAACACACACCCATACAATGCGCACCACCCCGTGATGTTTTTCTCACTCCTACTATTGAATGTAATGTAACACACACCCATACAATGCGCACCACCCCGTGATGATTTTCTCACTCCTACTAGTGAATGTAATATAACACACACCCATACAATGCGCACCACCCCGTGATGTTTTTCTCACTCCTACTAGTGATTGTAATGTAACACACACCCATACAATGCGCACCACCCCGTGATGTTTTTCTCACTCCTACTAGTGAATGTAATGTAACACACACCCATACAATGCGCACCACCCTGTGATGTTTTTCTCACTCCTACTAGTGAATGTAATGTAACACACCCCCATACAATGCGCACCACACCGTGATGTTTTTCTCACTCCTACTAGTGAATGTAATGTAACACACACCCATACAATGTGCACCACCCCGTGATGTTTTTCTCACTCCTACTAGTGAATGTAATGTAACACACACCCATACAATGCGCACCACCCCGTGATGTTTTTCTCACTCCTACTAGTGATTGTAATGTAACACACACCCATACAATGCGCACCACCCCGTGATGTTTTTCTCACTCCTACTAGTGAATGTAATGTAACACACACCCATACAATGCGCACCACCCCGTGATGTTTTTCTCACTCCTACTAGTGAATGTAATGTAACACACACCCATACAATGCGCACCACCCCGTGATGTTTTTCATAAACCTATCCTACATTGCCACTGCATGTTCCCTGACCTCCCCCTGCTGACCACCCCGCGGTGCTTTTCTCCATCCTACATTGCTACTCACTGCCTATCCTAATTCAGACCCTCCGATTCACACCACCCTGTGATGTTTTTCTCACTCCTACTACTGAATGTAATGTAACACACACCCATACAATGCGCACCACCCCGTGATTTTTTTCTCACTCCTACTAGTGAATGTAATGTAACACACACCCATACAATGCGCACAACCCCGCGATGTTTTTCAGAAACCTATCCTACATTGCCAATGGATGTTCCCTGACCTCCCCATGCTGACCACCACACGGTGCTTTTCTCCATCCTACATTGCCACTCACTGGCTATCCTAATTCTGACCCTCCGATTCACACCACCCCGTGATGTTTTTCTCACTCCTACTAGTGAATGTAATGTAACACACACCCATACAATGCGCACCACCCCGTGATGTTTTTCTCACTCCTACGCGTGAATGTAATGTAACACACACCCATACAATGCGCACCACCCCGCGATGTTTTTCAGAAAACTATCCTACATTGCCACTGCATGTTCCCTGACCTCCCCATGCTGACCACCCCGCGGTGCTTTTCTTCATCCTACATTGCCATTCACTGCCTATCCTAATTCAGACCCTCCGATTCCCACCACCCCGTGATGTTTTTCTCACTCCTACTAGTGAATGTAATGTAACACACACCCATACAATGCGCACCACCCCATGATGTTTTTTCACTCCTACTAGTGAATGTAATGTAACACACACCCATACAATGCGCACCACCCCGTGATGTTTTTCTCACTCCTACTATTGAATGTAATGTAACACACACCCATACAATGCGCACCACCCCGTGATGATTTTCTCACTCCTACTAGTGAATGTAATATAACACACACCCATACAATGCGCACCACCCCGTGATGTTTTTCTCACTCCTACTAGTGAATGTAATGTAACACACACCCATACAATGCGCACCACCCCGTGATGTTTTTCTCACTCATACTAGTGAATGTAATGTAACACACACCCATACAATGAGCACCACCCCATGATGTTTTTCTCACTCCTACTAGTGAATGTAACACACAACCATACAATGCGCACCACCCCGTGATGTTTTTCTCACTCCTACTAGTGAATGTAATGTAACACATACCCATACAATGCGCACCACCCCGTGATGTTTTTCTCACTCCTACTAGTGAATGTAATGTAACACACACCCATATAATGCGCACCACCCCGTGATGTTTTTCTCACTCCTACTAGTGAATGTAATGTAACACACACCCATACAATGCGCACCACCCCGTGATGTTTTTCTTACTCCTACTAGTGAATGTAATGTAACACATACCCATACAATGCGCACCACCCCGTGATGTTTTTCTCACTCCCACTAGTGAATGTAATGTAACACACACCCATACAATGCGCACCACCCCGTGATGTTTTTCTCACTCCTACTAGTGAATGTAATGTAACACACACCCATACAATGCGCACCACCCCGTGATGTTTTTCAGAAACCTATCCTACATTGCCACTGGATGTTCCCTGACCTCCCCATGCTGACCACCCCGCGGTGCTTTTCTCCATCCTACATTGCCACTCACTGCCTATCCTAATTCAGACCCTCCGATTCACACCACCCCGTGATGTTTTTTTCACTCCTACTAGTGAATGTAATGTAACACACACCCATACAATGCGCACCACCCCGTGATGTTTTTCTCACTCATACTAGTGAATGTAATGTAACACACACCCATACAATGCGCACCACCCCGTGATGTTTTTCTCACTCCTACTAGTGAATGTAATGTAACACACACCCATACAATGCGCACCACCCCGTGATGTTTTTCTCACTCCTACTAGTGAATGTAACACACAGACATACAATGCGCACCACTACGTGATGTTTTTCTCACTCCTACTAGTGAATGTAATGTAACACATACCCATACAATGCACACCACCCCGTGATGTTTTTCTCACTCCTACTAGTGAATGTAATGTAACACACACCCATACAATGCGCACCACACCATGATGTTTTTCTCACTCCTACTAGTGAATGTAATGTAACACACACCCATAAAATGGGCACCACCCCGTGATGTTTTTCTCACTCCTACTCGTGAATGTAATGTAACACACACCCATACAATGCGCACCACCCCGTGATGTTTTTCTTACTCCTACTAGTGAATGTAATGTAACACACACCCATACAATGCGCACAACCCCGTGATGTTTTTCTCACTCCTACTAGTGAATGTAATGTAACACACACCCATACAATGCGCACCACCCCGTGATGTTTTTCTCACTCCTACTAGTGAATGTAATGTAACACACACCCATACAATGCGCACCACCCCGTGATGTTTTTCAGAAACCGATCCTACATTGCCACTGCATGTTCCCTGACCTCCCCATGCTGACCACCACGCGGTGCTTTTCTCCATCCTACATTGCTACTCACTGCCTATCCTAATTCAGACCCTCCGATTCACACCACCCTGTGATGTTTTTCTCACTCCTACTAGTGAATGTAATGTAACACACACCCATACAATGCGCACCACCCCGTGATGTTTTTCTCACTCCAACTAGTGAATGTAATGTAACACACACCCATACAATGCGCACAACCCCGCGATGTTTTTCAGAAACCTATCCTACATTGCCACTGGATGTTCCCTGACCTCCCCATTCTGACCACCACACGGTGCTTTTCTCCATCCTACATTGCCACTCACTGGCTATCCTAATTCTGACCCTCCGATTCACACCACCCCGTGATGTTTTTCTCACTCCTACTAGTGAATGTAATGTAACACACACCCATACAATGCGCACCAACCCGTGATGTTTTTCTCACTCCTACGAGTGAATGTAATGTAACACACACCCATACAATGCGCACCACCCCGCGATGTTTTTCAGAAACCTATCCTACATTGCCACTGCATGTTCCCTGACCTCCCCATGCTGACCACCCCGCGGTGCTTTTCTTCATCCTACATTGCCATTCACTGCCTATCCTAATTCAGACCCTCCGATTCCCACCACCCCGTGATGTTTTTCTCACTCCTACTAGTGAATGTAATGTAACACACACCCATACAATGCGCACCACCCCATGATGTTTTTCTCACTCCTACTAGTGAATGTAATGTAACACACACCCATACAATGCGCACCACCCCGTGATGTTTTTCTCACTCCTACTAGTGAATGTAATGTAACACACACCCATACAATGCGCACCACCCCGTGATGTTTTTCTCACTCCTACTAGTGAATGTAATGTAACACACACCCATACAATGCGCACCACCCCGTGATGTTTTTCTCACTCCTACTAGTGAATGTAATGTAACACACACCCATACAATGAGCACCACCCCATGATGTTTTTCTCACTCCTACTAGTGAATGTAACACACAACCATACAATGCGCACCACCCCGTGATGTTTTTCTCACTCCTACTAGTGAATGTAATGTAACACATACCCATACAATGCGCACCACCCCGTGATGTTTTTCTCACTCCTACTAGTGAATTTAATGTAACACACACCCATATAATTCGCACCACCCCGTGATGTTTTTCTCACTCCTACTAGTGAATGTAATGTAACACACACCCATAAAATGCGCACCACTCCGTGATGTTTTTCTCACTCCTACTAGTGAATGTAATGTAACACACACCCATACAATGCGCACCACCCCGTGATGTTTTTCTCACTCCTACTAGTGAATGTAATGTAACACACACCCATACAATGCGCACAACCCCGCGATGTTTTTCAGAAACCTATCCTACATTGCCACTGGATGTTCCCTGACCTCCCCATTCTGACCACCACACGGTGCTTTTCTCCATCCTACATTGCCACTCACTGGCTATCCTAATTCTGACTCTCCGATTCACACCACCCCGTGATGTTTTTCTCACTCCTACTAGTGAATGTAATGTAACACACACCCATACAATGTGCACCAACCCGTGATGTTTTTCTCACTCCTACGAGTGAATGTAATGTAACACACACCCATACAATGCGCACCACCCCGCGATGTTTTTCAGAAACCTATCCTACATTGCCACTGCATGTTCCCTGACCTCCCCATGCTGACCACACCGCGGTGCTTTTCTTCATCCTACATTGCCATTCACTGCCTATCCTAATTCAGACCCTCCGATTCCCACCACCCCGTGATGTTTTTCTCACTCCTATTAGTGAATGTAATGTAACACACACCCATACAATGCGCACCACCCCGTGATGTTTTTCTCACTCCTAATTGTGAATGTAATGTAACACACACCCATACAATGCGCACCACCCCGTGATGTTTTTCTCACTCCTACTAGTGAATGTAATGTAACACACACCCATACAATGCGCACCACCCCGTGATGTTTTTCTCACTCCTATTAGTGAATGTAATGTAACACACACCCATACAATGCGCACCACAACGTGATGTTTTTCTCACTCCTACTAGTGAATGTAATTTAACACACACCCATACAATGCGCACCACACCGTGATGTTTTTCTCACTCCTACTAGTGAATGTAATGTAACACACACCCATAGAATGCGCACCATCCCGTGATATTTTTCTCACTAGTACTAGTGAATGTAATGTAACACACACCCATACAATGCGCAGCACCACGTGGTGTTTTTCTCACTCCTACTAGTGAATGTAATGTAACACACACCCATACAATGCGCACCACCCCGTGATGTTTTTCTCACTCCTACTATTGAATGTAATGTAACACACACACATACAATGCGCACCACTCTGCGATGTTTTTCAGAAACCTATCCTACATTGCCACTGAATGTTCGCTGACCTCAACATGCTGACCATCCCGCGGTGCTTTTCTCCATCCTACATTGCCACTCACTGCCTATCCAATTCAGACCCTCCGATTCACACCACCCCGTGATTTTTTTCTCACTCCTACTAGTGAATGTAATGTAACACACACCCATACAATGTGCACCACCCCGTGATGTTTTTCTCACTCTTACTAGTGAATGTAATGTAACACCCACCCATACAATGCGCACCACACCGTGATGTTTTTCTCACTCCTACTAGTAAATGTAATGTAACACACACCCATAGAATGCGCACCACCCCGTGATGTTTTTCTCACTAGTACTAGTGAAGGTAATGTAACACACACCCATACAATGCGCACCACCCCGTGATGTTTTTCTCACTCCTACTGGTGAATGTAATGTAACACACACCCATAGAATGCGCACCACACCGTGATGTTTTTCTCACTCCTGCTAGTGAATGTAATGTAACACACACCCATACAATGTGCACCACCCCGTGATGTTTTTCTCACTCCTACTAGTGAATGTAATGTAACACACACCCATACAATGCGCACCACCCCGTGATGTTTTTCTCACTCCTACTAGTGAATGTAATGTAACACACACCCATACAATGCGCACCACCCCGTGATGTTTTTCTCACTCCTACTAGTGATTGTAATGTAACACACACCCATACAATGCGCACCACCCCGTGATGTTTTTCTCACTCCTACTAGTGAATGTAATGTAACACACACCCATACAATGCGCACCACCCTGTGATGTTTTTCTCACTCCTACTAGTGAATGTAATGTAACACACACCCATACAATGCGCACCACCCCGTGATGTTTTTCATAAACCTATCCTACATTGCCACTGCATGTTCCCTGACCTCCCCCTGCTGACCACCCCGCGGTGCTTTTCTCCATCCTACATTGCTACTCACTGCCTATCCTAATTCAAACCCTCCGATTCACACCACCCTGTGATGTTTTTCTCACTCCTACTACTGAATGTAATGTAACACACACCCATACAATGCGCACCACCCCGTGATTTTTTTCTCACTCCTACTAGTGAATGTAATGTAACACACACCCATACAATGCGCACAACCCCGCGATGTTTTTCAGAAACCTATCCTACATTGCCAATGGATGTTCCCTGACCTCCCCATGCTGACCACCACACGGTGCTTTTCTCCATCCTACATTGCCACTCAATGGCTATCCTAATTCTGACCCTCCGATTCACACCACCCCGTGATGTTTTTCTCACTCCTACTAGTGAATGTAATGTAACACACACCCATACAATGCGCACCACCCCGTGATGTTTTTCTCACTCCTACGCGTGAATGTAATGTAACACACACCCATACAATGCGCACCACCCCGCGATGTTTTTCAGAAACCTATCCTACATTGCCACTGCATGTTCCCTGACCTCCCCATGCTGACCACCCCGCGGTGCTTTTCTTCATCCTACATTGCCATTCACTGCCTATCCTAATTCAGACCCTCCGATTCCCACCACCCCGTGATGTTTTTCTCACTCCTACTAGTGAATGTAATGTAACACACACCCATACAATGCGCACCACCCCATGATGTTTTTTCACTCCTACTAGTGAATGTAATGTAACACACACCCATACAATGCGCACCACCCCGTGATGTTTTTCTCACTCCTACTATTGAATGTAATGTAACACACACCCATACAATGCGCACCACCCCGTGATGATTTTCTCACTCCTACTAGTGAATGTAATATAACACACACCCATACAATGCGCACCACCCCGTGATGTTTTTCTCACTCCTACTAGTGATTGTAATGTAACACACACCCATACAATGCGCACCACCCCGTGATGTTTTTCTCACTCCTACTAGTGAATGTAATGTAACACACACCCATACAATGCGCACCACCCTGTGATGTTTTTCTCACTCCTACTAGTGAATGTAATGTAACACACCCCCATACAATGCGCACCACACCGTGATGTTTTTCTCACTCCTACTAGTGAATGTAATGTAACACACACCCATACAATGTGCACCACCCCGTGATGTTTTTCTCACTCCTACTAGTGAATGTAATGTAACACACACCCATACAATGCGCACCACCCCGTGATGTTTTTCTCACTCCTACTAGTGATTGTAATGTAACACACACCCATACAATGCGCACCACCCCGTGATGTTTTTCTCACTCCTACTAGTGAATGTAATGTAACACACACCCATACAATGCGCACCACCCCGTGATGTTTTTCTCACTCCTACTAGTGAATGTAATGTAACACACACCCATACAATGCGCACCACCCCGTGATGTTTTTCATAAACCTATCCTACATTGCCACTGCATGTTCCCTGACCTCCCCCTGCTGACCACCCCGCGGTGCTTTTCTCCATCCTACATTGCTACTCACTGCCTATCCTAATTCAGACCCTCCGATTCACACCACCCTGTGATGTTTTTCTCACTCCTACTACTGAATGTAATGTAACACACACCCATACAATGCGCACCACCCCGTGATTTTTTTCTCACTCCTACTAGTGAATGTAATGTAACACACACCCATACAATGCGCACAACCCCGCGATGTTTTTCAGAAACCTATCCTACATTGCCAATGGATGTTCCCTGACCTCCCCATGCTGACCACCACACGGTGCTTTTCTCCATCCTACATTGCCACTCACTGGCTATCCTAATTCTGACCCTCCGATTCACACCACCCCGTGATGTTTTTCTCACTCCTACTAGTGAATGTAATGTAACACACACCCATACAATGCGCACCACCCCGTGATGTTTTTCTCACTCCTACGCGTGAATGTAATGTAACACACACCCATACAATGCGCACCACCCCGCGATGTTTTTCAGAAAACTATCCTACATTGCCACTGCATGTTCCCTGACCTCCCCATGCTGACCACCCCGCGGTGCTTTTCTTCATCCTACATTGCCATTCACTGCCTATCCTAATTCAGACCCTCCGATTCCCACCACCCCGTGATGTTTTTCTCACTCCTACTAGTGAATGTAATGTAACACACACCCATACAATGCGCACCACCCCATGATGTTTTTTCACTCCTACTAGTGAATGTAATGTAACACACACCCATACAATGCGCACCACCCCGTGATGTTTTTCTCACTCCTACTATTGAATGTAATGTAACACACACCCATACAATGCGCACCACCCCGTGATGATTTTCTCACTCCTACTAGTGAATGTAATATAACACACACCCATACAATGCGCACCACCCCGTGATGTTTTTCTCACTCCTACTAGTGAATGTAATGTAACACACACCCATACAATGCGCACCACCCCGTGATGTTTTTCTCACTCCTACTAGTGAATGTAATGTAACACACACCCATACAATGAGCACCACCCCATGATGTTTTTCTCACTCCTACTAGTGAATGTAACACACAACCATACAATGCGCACCACCCCGTGATGTTTTTCTCACTCCTACTAGTGAATGTAATGTAACACATACCCATACAATGCGCACCACCCCGTGATGTTTTTCTCACTCCTACTAGTGAATGTAATGTAACACACACCCATATAATGCGCACCACCCCGTGATGTTTTTCTCACTCCTACTAGTGAATGTAATGTAACACACACCCATAAAATGCGCACCACTCCGTGATGTTTTTCTCACTCCTACTAGTGAATGTAATGTAACACACACCCATACAATGCGCACCACCCCGTGATGTTTTTCTTACTCCTACTAGTGAATGTAATGTAACACATACCCATACAATGCGCACCACCCCGTGATGTTTTTCTCACTCCCACTAGTGAATGTAATGTAACACACACCCATACAATGCGCACCACCCCGTGATGTTTTTCTCACTCCTACTAGTGAATGTAATGTAACACACACCCATACAATGCGCACCACCCCGTGATGTTTTTCAGAAACCTATCCTACATTGCCACTGGATGTTCCCTGACCTCCCCATGCTGACCACCCCGCGGTGCTTTTCTCCATCCTACATTGCCACTCACTGCCTATCCTAATTCAGACCCTCCGATTCACACCACCCCGTGATGTTTTTTTCACTCCTACTAGTGAATGTAATGTAACACACACCCATACAATGCGCACCACCCCGTGATGTTTTTCTCACTCCTACTAGTGAATGTAATGTAACACACACCCATACAATGCGCACCACCCCGTGATGTTTTTCTCACTCCTACTAGTGAATGTAATGTAACACACACCCATACAATGCGCACCACCCCGTGATGTTTTTCTCACTCCTACTAGTGAATGTAACACACAGCCATACAATGCGCACCACTACGTGATGTTTTTCTCACTCCTACTAGTGAATGTAATGTAACACATACCCATACAATGCACACCACCCCGTGATGTTTTTCTCACTCCTACTAGTGAATGTAATGTAACACACACCCATACAATGCGCACCACACCATGATGTTTTTGTCACTCCTACTAGTGTATGTAATGTAACACACACCCATAAAATGGGCACCACCCCGTGATGTTTTTCTCACTCCTACTCGTGAATGTAATGTAACACACACCCATACAATGCGCACCACCCCGTGATGTTTTTCTTACTCCTACTAGTGAATGTAATGTAACACACACCCATACAATGCGCACAACCCCGTGATGTTTTTCTCACTCCTACTAGTGAATGTAATGTAACACACACCCATACAATGCGCACCACCCCGTGATGTTTTTCTCACTCCTACTAGTGAATGTAATGTAACACACACCCATACAATGCGCACCACCCCGTGATGTTTTTCAGAAACCGATCCTACATTGCCACTGCATGTTCCCTGACCTCCCCATGCTGACCACCACGCGGTGCTTTTCTCCATCCTACATTGCTACTCACTGCCTATCCTAATTCAGACCCTCCGATTCACACCACCCTGTGATGTTTTTCTCACTCCTACTAGTGAATGTAATGTAACACACACCCATACAATGCGCACCACCCCGTGATGTTTTTCTCACTCCAACTAATGAATGTAATGTAACACACACCCATACAATGCGCACAACCCCGCGATGTTTTTCAGAAACCTATCCTACATTGCCACTGGATGTTCCCTGACCTCCCCATTCTGACCACCACACGGTGCTTTTCTCCATCCTACATTGCCACTCACTGGCTATCCTAATTCTGACCCTCCGATTCACACAACCCCGTGATGTTTTTCTCACTCCTACTAGTGAATGTAATGTAACACACACCCATACAATGCGCACCAACCCGTGATGTTTTTCTCACTCCTACGAGTGAATGTAATGTAACACACACCCATACAATGCGCACCACCCCGCGATGTTTTTCAGAAACCTATCCTACATTGCCACTGCATGTTCCCTGACCTCCCCATGCTGACCACCCCGCGGTGCTTTTCTTCATCCTACATTGCCATTCACTGCCTATCCTAATTCAGACCCTCCGATTCCCACCACCCCGTGATGTTTTTCTCACTCCTACTAGTGAATGTAATGTAACACACACCCATACAATGCGCACCACCCCATGATGTTTTTCTCACTCCTACTAGTGAATGTAATGTAACACACACCCATACAATGCGCACCACCCCGTGATGTTTTTCTCACTCCTACTAGTGAATGTAATGTAACACACACCCATACAATGCGCACCACCCCGTGATGTTTTTCTCACTCCTACTAGTGAATGTAATGTAACACACACCCATACAATGCGCACCACCCCGTGATGTTTTTCTCACTCCTACTAGGGAATGTAATGTAACACGCACCCATACAATGAGCACCACCCCATGATGTTTTTCTCACTCCTACTAGTGAATGTAACACACAACCATACAATGCGCACCACCCCGTGATGTTTTTCTCACTCCTACTAGTGAATGTAATGTAACACATACCCATACAATGCGCACCACCCCGTGATGTTTTTCTCACTCCTACTAGTGAATGTAATGTAACACACACCCATATAATGCGCACCACCCCGTGATGTTTTTCTCACTCCTACTAGTGAATGTAATGTAACACACACCCATAAAATGCGCACCACTCCGTGATGTTTTTCTCACTCCTACTAGTGAATGTAATGTAACACACACCCATACAATGCGCACCACCCCGTGATGTTTTTCTTACTCCTACTAGTGAATGTAATGTAACACATACCCATACAATGCGCACCACCCCGTGATGTTTTTCTCACTCTCACTAGTGAATGTAATGTAACACACACCCATACAATGCGCACCACCCCGTGATGTTTTTCTCACTCCTACTAGTGAATGTAATGTAACACACACCCATACAATGCGCACCACCCCGTGATGTTTTTCAGAAACCGATCCTACATTGCCACGGCATGTTCCGTGACCTCCCCATGCTGATCACCCCGCGGTGCTTTTCTCCATCCTACATTGCCACTCACTGCCTATCCTAATTCAGACCCTCCGATTCACACCAACCCGTGATGTTTTTCTCACTCTTACTAGTGAATGTAATGTAACACACACCCATACAAGTCGCACCACCCCGTGATGTTTTTCTCACTCCTACTAGTGAATGTAATGTAACACACACCCATACAATGTGCACCACCCCGCGATGTTTTTCAGAAACCTATCCTACATTGCCACTGGATGTTCCCTGACCTCCCCATGCTGACCACCCCGTGGTGCTTTTCTCCATCCTACATTGCCACTCACTGCCTATCCTAATTCAGACCCTCCGATTCACACCAACCCGTGATGTTTTTCTCACTCCTACTAGTGAATGTAATGTAACACACACCCATACAATGCGCACAACCCCGTGATGTTTTTCTCACTCCTACTAGTGAATGTAATGTAACACACACCCATACAATGCGCACCACCCCGTGATGTTTTTCTCACTCCTACTAGTGAATGTAATGTAACACACACCCATACAATGCGCACCACCCCGTGATGTTTTTCTCACTCCTACTAGTGAATGTAATGTAACACACACCCATAAAATGCGCACCACTCCGTGATGTTTTTCTCACTCCTACTAGTGAATGTAATGTAACACACACCCATACAATGCGCACCACCCCGTGATGTTTTTCTTACTCCTACTAGTGAATGTAATGTAACACATACCCATACAATGCGCACCACCCGGTGATGTTTTTCTCACTCTCACTAGTGAATGTAATGTAACACACACCCATACAATGCGCACCACCCCGTGATGTTTTTCTCACTCCTACTAGTGAATGTAATGTAACACACACCCATACAATGCGCACCACCCCGTGATGTTTTTCAGAAACCGATCCTACATTGCCACGGCATGTTCCGTGACCTCCCCATGCTGATCACCCCGCGGTGCTTTTCTCCATCCTACATTGCCACTCACTGCCTATCCTAATTCAGACCCTCCGATTCACACCAACCCGTGATGTTTTTCTCACTCTTACTAGTGAATGTAATGTAACACACACCCATACAAGTCGCACCACCCCGTGATGTTTTTCTCACTCCTACTAGTGAATGTAATGTAACACACACCCATACAATGTGCACCACCCCGCGATGTTTTTCAGAAACCTATCCTACATTGCCACTGGATGTTCCCTGACCTCCCCATGCTGACCACCCCGTGGTGCTTTTCTCCATCCTACATTGCCACTCACTGCCTATCCTAATTCAGACCCTCCGATTCACACCAACCCGTGATGTTTTTCTCACTCCTACTAGTGAATGTAATGTAACACACACCCATACAATGCGCACAACCCCGTGATGTTTTTCTCACTCCTACTAGTGAATGTAATGTAACACACACCCATACAATGCGCACCACCCCGTGATGTTTTTCTCACTCCTACTAGTGAATGTAATGTAACACACACCCATACAATGCGCACCACCCCGTGATGTTTTTCTCACTCCTACTAGTGAATGTAACACACAGCCATACAATGCGCACCACTACGTGATGTTTTTCTCACTCCTACTAGTGAATGTAATGTAACACATACCCATACAATGCACACCACCCCGTGATGTTTTTCACACTCCTACTAGTGAATGTAATGTAACACACACCCATACAATGCGCACCACCCCGTGATGTTTTTCTCACTCCTACTAGTGAATGTAATGTAACACACACGCATAAAATGCGCACCACCCCGTGATGTTTTTCTCACTCCTACTCGTGAATGTAATGTAACACACACCCATACAATGCGCACCACCCCGTGATGTTTTTCTTACTCCTACTAGTGAATGTAATGTAACACACACCCATACAATGCGCACCACCCCGTGATGTTTTTCTCACTCCTACTAGTGAATGTAATGTAACACACACCCATACAATGCGCACCACCCCGTGATGTTTTTCTCACTCCTACTAGTGAATGTAATGTAACACACACCCATACAATGCGCACCACCCCGTGATGTTTTTCAGAAACCGATCCTACATTGCCACTGCATGTTCCCTGACCTCCCCATGCTGACCACCCCGCGGTGCTTTTCTCCATCCTACATTGCCACTCACTGCCTATCCTAATTCAGACCCTCCGATTCACACCACCCCGTGATGTTTTTCTCACTCCTACTAGTGAATGTAATGTAACACACACCCATACAATGCGCACCACCCCGTGATGTTTTTCTCACTCCTACTAGTGAATGTAATGTAACACACACCCATACAATGCGCACCACCCCGTGATGTTTTTCTCACTCCTACTAGTGAATGTAATGTAACACACACCCATACAATGCGCACCACCCCGTGATGTTTTTCTCACTCCTACTAGTGAATGTAACACACAGCCATACAATGCGCACCACTACGTGATGTTTTTCTCACTCCTACTAGTGAATGTAATGTAACACATACCCATACAATGCACACCACCCCGTGATGTTTTTCTCACTCCTACTAGTGAATGTAATGTAACACACACCCATACAATGCGCACGACCCCGTGATGTTTTTCTCACTCCTACTAGTGAATGTAATGTAATACACACCCATACAATGCGCACCACCCCGTGATGTTTTTCTCACTCCTACTCGTGAATGTAATGTAACACACACCCATACAATGCGCACCACCCCGTGATGTTTTTCTTACTCCTACTAGTGAATGTAATGTAACACACACCCATACAATGCGCACCACCCCATGATGTTTTTCTCACTCCTCCTAGTGAATGTAATGTAACACACACCCATACAATGCGCACCACCCCGTGATGTTTTTCTCACTCCTACTAGTGAATGTAATGTAACACACACCCATACAATGCGCACAACCAAGCGATGTTTTTCAGAAACCTATCCTACATTGCCACTGGATGTTCCCTGACCTCCCCATTCTGACCACCACACGGTGCTTTTCTCCATCCTACATTGCCACTCACTGGCTATCCTAATTCTGACCCTCCGATTCACACCACCCCGTGATGTTTTTCTCACTCCTACTAGTGAATGTAATGTAACACACACCCATACAATGCGCACCAACCCGTGATGTTTTTCTCACTCCTACGAGTGAATGTAATGTAACACACACCCATACAATGCGCACCACCCCGCGATGTTTTTCAGAAACCTATCCTACATTGCCACTGCATGTTCCCTGACCTCCCCATGCTGACCACCCCGCGGTGCTTTTCTTCATCCTACATTGCCATTCACTGCCTATCCTAATTCAGACCCTCCGATTCCCACCACCCCGTGATGTTTTTCTCACTCCTACTAGTGAATGTAATGTAACAGACACCCATACAATGCGCACCACCCCATGATGTTTTTCTCATTCCTACTAGTGAATGTAATGTAACACACACCCATACAATGCGCACCACCCCGTGATGTTTTTCTCACTCCTACTATTGAATGTAATGTAACACACACCCATACAATGCGCACCACCGCGTGATGATTTTCTCACTCCTACTAGTGAATGTAATGTAACACACACCCATACAATGCGCACCACCCCGTGATGTTTTTCTCACTCCTACTAGTGAATGTAATGTAACACACACCCATACAATGCGCACCACCCCGTGATGTTTTTCTCACTCCTACTAGTGAATGTAATGTAACACACACCCATACAATGAGCACCACCCCATGATGTTTTTCTCACTCCTACTAGTGAATGTAACACACAACCATACAATGCGCACCACCCCGTGATGTTTTTCTCACTCCTACTAGTGAATGTAATGTAACACATACCCATACAATGCGCACCACCCCGTGATGTTTTTCTCACTCCTACTAGTGAATGTAATGTAACACACACCCATATAATGCGCACCACCCCGTGATGTTTTTCTCACTCCTACTAGTGAATGTAATGTAACACACACCCATAAAATGCGCACCACTCCGTGATGTTTTTCTCACTCCTACTAGTGAATGTAATGTAACACACACCCATACAATGCGCACCACGCCGTGATGTTTTTCTTACTCCTACTAGTGAATGTAATGTAACACATACCCATACAATGCGCACCACCCCGTGATGTTTTTCTCACTCACACTAGTGAATGTAATGTAACACACACCCATACAATGCGCACCACCCCGTGATGTTTTTCTCACTCCTACTAGTGAATGTAATGTAACACACACCCATACAATGCGCACCACCCCGTGATGTTTTTCATAAACCTATCCTACATTGCCACTGCATGTTCCCTGACCTCCCCCTGCTGACCACCCCGCGGTGCTTTTCTCCATCCTACATTGCTACTCACTGCCTATCCTAATTCAGACCCTCCGATTCACACCACCCTGTGATGTTTTTCTCACTCCTACTACTGAATGTAATGTAACACACACCCATACAATGCGCACCACCCCGTGATTTTTTTCTCACTCCTACTAGTGAATGTAATGTAACACACACCCATACAATGCGCACAACCCCGCGATGTTTTTCAGAAACCTATCCTACATTGCCAATGGATGTTCCCTGACCTCCCCATGCTGACCACCACACGGTGCTTTTCTCCATCCTACATTGCCACTCACTGGCTATCCTAATTCTGACCCTCCGATTCACACCACCCCGTGATGTTTTTCTCACTCCTACTAGTGAATGTAATGTAACACACACCCATACAATGCGCACCACCCCGTGATGTTTTTCTCACTCCTACGCGTGAATGTAATGTAACACACACCCATACAATGCGCACCACCCCGCGATGTTTTTCAGAAAACTATCCTACATTGCCACTGCATGTTCCCTGACCTCCCCATGCTGACCACCCCGCGGTGCTTTTCTTCATCCTACATTGCCATTCACTGCCTATCCTAATTCAGACCCTCCGATTCCCACCACCCCGTGATGTTTTTCTCACTCCTACTAGTGAATGTAATGTAACACACACCCATACAATGCGCACCACCCCATGATGTTTTTTCACTCCTACTAGTGAATGTAATGTAACACACACCCATACAATGCGCACCACCCCGTGATGTTTTTCTCACTCCTACTATTGAATGTAATGTAACACACACCCATACAATGCGCACCACCCCGTGATGATTTTCTCACTCCTACTAGTGAATGTAATATAACACACACCCATACAATGCGCACCACCCCGTGATGTTTTTCTCACTCCTACTAGTGAATGTAATGTAACACACACCCATACAATGCGCACCACCCCGTGATGTTTTTCTCACTCCTACTAGTGAATGTAATGTAACACACACCCATACAATGAGCACCACCCCATGATGTTTTTCTCACTCCTACTAGTGAATGTAACACACAACCATACAATGCGCACCACCCCGTGATGTTTTTCTCACTCCTACTAGTGAATGTAATGTAACACATACCCATACAATGCGCACCACCCCGTGATGTTTTTCTCACTCCTACTAGTGAATGTAATGTAACACACACCCATATAATGCGCACCACCCCGTGATGTTTTTCTCACTCCTACTAGTGAATGTAATGTAACACACACCCATAAAATGCGCACCACTCCGTGATGTTTTTCTCACTCCTACTAGTGAATGTAATGTAACACACACCCATACAATGCGCACCACCCCGTGATGTTTTTCTTACTCCTACTAGTGAATGTAATGTAACACATACCCATACAATGCGCACCACCCCGTGATGTTTTTCTCACTCCCACTAGTGAATGTAATGTAACACACACCCATACAATGCGCACCACCCCGTGATGTTTTTCTCACTCCTACTAGTGAATGTAATGTAACACACACCCATACAATGCGCACCACCCCGTGATGTTTTTCAGAAACCTATCCTACATTGCCACTGGATGTTCCCTGACCTCCCCATGCTGACCACCCCGCGGTGCTTTTCTCCATCCTACATTGCCACTCACTGCCTATCCTAATTCAGACCCTCCGATTCACACCACCCCGTGATGTTTTTTTCACTCCTACTAGTGAATGTAATGTAACACACACCCATACAATGCGCACCACCCCGTGATGTTTTTCTCACTCCTACTAGTGAATGTAATGTAACACACACCCATACAATGCGCACCACCCCGTGATGTTTTTCTCACTCCTACTAGTGAATGTAATGTAACACACACCCATACAATGCGCACCACCCCGTGATGTTTTTCTCACTCCTACTAGTGAATGTAACACACAGCCATACAATGCGCACCACTACGTGATGTTTTTCTCACTCCTACTAGTGAATGTAATGTAACACATACCCATACAATGCACACCACCCCGTGATGTTTTTCTCACTCCTACTAGTGAATGTAATGTAACACACACCCATACAATGCGCACCACACCATGATGTTTTTGTCACTCCTACTAGTGTATGTAATGTAACACACACCCATAAAATGGGCACCACCCCGTGATGTTTTTCTCACTCCTACTCGTGAATGTAATGTAACACACACCCATACAATGCGCACCACCCCGTGATGTTTTTCTTACTCCTACTAGTGAATGTAATGTAACACACACCCATACAATGCGCACAACCCCGTGATGTTTTTCTCACTCCTACTAGTGAATGTAATGTAACACACACCCATACAATGCGCACCACCCCGTGATGTTTTTCTCACTCCTACTAGTGAATGTAATGTAACACACACCCATACAATGCGCACCACCCCGTGATGTTTTTCAGAAACCGATCCTACATTGCCACTGCATGTTCCCTGACCTCCCCATGCTGACCACCACGCGGTGCTTTTCTCCATCCTACATTGCTACTCACTGCCTATCCTAATTCAGACCCTCCGATTCACACCACCCTGTGATGTTTTTCTCACTCCTACTAGTGAATGTAATGTAACACACACCCATACAATGCGCACCACCCCGTGATGTTTTTCTCACTCCAACTAATGAATGTAATGTAACACACACCCATACAATGCGCACAACCCCGCGATGTTTTTCAGAAACCTATCCTACATTGCCACTGGATGTTCCCTGACCTCCCCATTCTGACCACCACACGGTGCTTTTCTCCATCCTACATTGCCACTCACTGGCTATCCTAATTCTGACCCTCCGATTCACACAACCCCGTGATGTTTTTCTCACTCCTACTAGTGAATGTAATGTAACACACACCCATACAATGCGCACCAACCCGTGATGTTTTTCTCACTCCTACGAGTGAATGTAATGTAACACACACCCATACAATGCGCACCACCCCGCGATGTTTTTCAGAAACCTATCCTACATTGCCACTGCATGTTCCCTGACCTCCCCATGCTGACCACCCCGCGGTGCTTTTCTTCATCCTACATTGCCATTCACTGCCTATCCTAATTCAGACCCTCCGATTCCCACCACCCCGTGATGTTTTTCTCACTCCTACTAGTGAATGTAATGTAACACACACCCATACAATGCGCACCACCCCATGATGTTTTTCTCACTCCTACTAGTGAATGTAATGTAACACACACCCATACAATGCGCACCACCCCGTGATGTTTTTCTCACTCCTACTAGTGAATGTAATGTAACACACACCCATACAATGCGCACCACCCCGTGATGTTTTTCTCACTCCTACTAGTGAATGTAATGTAACACACACCCATACAATGCGCACCACCCCGTGATGTTTTTCTCACTCCTACTAGGGAATGTAATGTAACACGCACCCATACAATGAGCACCACCCCATGATGTTTTTCTCACTCCTACTAGTGAATGTAACACACAACCATACAATGCGCACCACCCCGTGATGTTTTTCTCACTCCTACTAGTGAATGTAATGTAACACATACCCATACAATGCGCACCACCCCGTGATGTTTTTCTCACTCCTACTAGTGAATGTAATGTAACACACACCCATATAATGCGCACCACCCCGTGATGTTTTTCTCACTCCTACTAGTGAATGTAATGTAACACACACCCATAAAATGCGCACCACTCCGTGATGTTTTTCTCACTCCTACTAGTGAATGTAATGTAACACACACCCATACAATGCGCACCACCCCGTGATGTTTTTCTTACTCCTACTAGTGAATGTAATGTAACACATACCCATACAATGCGCACCACCCCGTGATGTTTTTCTCACTCTCACTAGTGAATGTAATGTAACACACACCCATACAATGCGCACCACCCCGTGATGTTTTTCTCACTCCTACTAGTGAATGTAATGTAACACACACCCATACAATGCGCACCACCCCGTGATGTTTTTCAGAAACCGATCCTACATTGCCACGGCATGTTCCGTGACCTCCCCATGCTGATCACCCCGCGGTGCTTTTCTCCATCCTACATTGCCACTCACTGCCTATCCTAATTCAGACCCTCCGATTCACACCAACCCGTGATGTTTTTCTCACTCTTACTAGTGAATGTAATGTAACACACACCCATACAAGTCGCACCACCCCGTGATGTTTTTCTCACTCCTACTAGTGAATGTAATGTAACACACACCCATACAATGTGCACCACCCCGCGATGTTTTTCAGAAACCTATCCTACATTGCCACTGGATGTTCCCTGACCTCCCCATGCTGACCACCCCGTGGTGCTTTTCTCCATCCTACATTGCCACTCACTGCCTATCCTAATTCAGACCCTCCGATTCACACCAACCCGTGATGTTTTTCTCACTCCTACTAGTGAATGTAATGTAACACACACCCATACAATGCGCACAACCCCGTGATGTTTTTCTCACTCCTACTAGTGAATGTAATGTAACACACACCCATACAATGCGCACCACCCCGTGATGTTTTTCTCACTCCTACTAGTGAATGTAATGTAACACACACCCATACAATGCGCACCACCCCGTGATGTTTTTCTCACTCCTACTAGTGAATGTAATGTAACACACACCCATAAAATGCGCACCACTCCGTGATGTTTTTCTCACTCCTACTAGTGAATGTAATGTAACACACACCCATACAATGCGCACCACCCCGTGATGTTTTTCTTACTCCTACTAGTGAATGTAATGTAACACATACCCATACAATGCGCACCACCCGGTGATGTTTTTCTCACTCTCACTAGTGAATGTAATGTAACACACACCCATACAATGCGCACCACCCCGTGATGTTTTTCTCACTCCTACTAGTGAATGTAATGTAACACACACCCATACAATGCGCACCACCCCGTGATGTTTTTCAGAAACCGATCCTACATTGCCACGGCATGTTCCGTGACCTCCCCATGCTGATCACCCCGCGGTGCTTTTCTCCATCCTACATTGCCACTCACTGCCTATCCTAATTCAGACCCTCCGATTCACACCAACCCGTGATGTTTTTCTCACTCTTACTAGTGAATGTAATGTAACACACACCCATACAAGTCGCACCACCCCGTGATGTTTTTCTCACTCCTACTAGTGAATGTAATGTAACACACACCCATACAATGTGCACCACCCCGCGATGTTTTTCAGAAACCTATCCTACATTGCCACTGGATGTTCCCTGACCTCCCCATGCTGACCACCCCGTGGTGCTTTTCTCCATCCTACATTGCCACTCACTGCCTATCCTAATTCAGACCCTCCGATTCACACCAACCCGTGATGTTTTTCTCACTCCTACTAGTGAATGTAATGTAACACACACCCATACAATGCGCACAACCCCGTGATGTTTTTCTCACTCCTACTAGTGAATGTAATGTAACACACACCCATACAATGCGCACCACCCCGTGATGTTTTTCTCACTCCTACTAGTGAATGTAATGTAACACACACCCATACAATGCGCACCACCCCGTGATGTTTTTCTCACTCCTACTAGTGAATGTAACACACAGCCATACAATGCGCACCACTACGTGATGTTTTTCTCACTCCTACTAGTGAATGTAATGTAACACATACCCATACAATGCACACCACCCCGTGATGTTTTTCACACTCCTACTAGTGAATGTAATGTAACACACACCCATACAATGCGCACCACCCCGTGATGTTTTTCTCACTCCTACTAGTGAATGTAATGTAACACACACGCATAAAATGCGCACCACCCCGTGATGTTTTTCTCACTCCTACTCGTGAATGTAATGTAACACACACCCATACAATGCGCACCACCCCGTGATGTTTTTCTTACTCCTACTAGTGAATGTAATGTAACACACACCCATACAATGCGCACCACCCCGTGATGTTTTTCTCACTCCTACTAGTGAATGTAATGTAACACACACCCATACAATGCGCACCACCCCGTGATGTTTTTCTCACTCCTACTAGTGAATGTAATGTAACACACACCCATACAATGCGCACCACCCCGTGATGTTTTTCAGAAACCGATCCTACATTGCCACTGCATGTTCCCTGACCTCCCCATGCTGACCACCCCGCGGTGCTTTTCTCCATCCTACATTGCCACTCACTGCCTATCCTAATTCAGACCCTCCGATTCACACCACCCCGTGATGTTTTTCTCACTCCTACTAGTGAATGTAATGTAACACACACCCATACAATGCGCACCACCCCGTGATGTTTTTCTCACTCCTACTAGTGAATGTAATGTAACACACACCCATACAATGCGCACCACCCCGTGATGTTTTTCTCACTCCTACTAGTGAATGTAATGTAACACACACCCATACAATGCGCACCACCCCGTGATGTTTTTCTCACTCCTACTAGTGAATGTAACACACAGCCATACAATGCGCACCACTACGTGATGTTTTTCTCACTCCTACTAGTGAATGTAATGTAACACATACCCATACAATGCACACCACCCCGTGATGTTTTTCTCACTCCTACTAGTGAATGTAATGTAACACACACCCATACAATGCGCACGACCCCGTGATGTTTTTCTCACTCCTACTAGTGAATGTAATGTAATACACACCCATACAATGCGCACCACCCCGTGATGTTTTTCTCACTCCTACTCGTGAATGTAATGTAACACACACCCATACAATGCGCACCACCCCGTGATGTTTTTCTTACTCCTACTAGTGAATGTAATGTAACACACACCCATACAATGCGCACCACCCCATGATGTTTTTCTCACTCCTCCTAGTGAATGTAATGTAACACACACCCATACAATGCGCACCACCCCGTGATGTTTTTCTCACTCCTACTAGTGAATGTAATGTAACACACACCCATACAATGCGCACAACCAAGCGATGTTTTTCAGAAACCTATCCTACATTGCCACTGGATGTTCCCTGACCTCCCCATTCTGACCACCACACGGTGCTTTTCTCCATCCTACATTGCCACTCACTGGCTATCCTAATTCTGACCCTCCGATTCACACCACCCCGTGATGTTTTTCTCACTCCTACTAGTGAATGTAATGTAACACACACCCATACAATGCGCACCAACCCGTGATGTTTTTCTCACTCCTACGAGTGAATGTAATGTAACACACACCCATACAATGCGCACCACCCCGCGATGTTTTTCAGAAACCTATCCTACATTGCCACTGCATGTTCCCTGACCTCCCCATGCTGACCACCCCGCGGTGCTTTTCTTCATCCTACATTGCCATTCACTGCCTATCCTAATTCAGACCCTCCGATTCCCACCACCCCGTGATGTTTTTCTCACTCCTACTAGTGAATGTAATGTAACAGACACCCATACAATGCGCACCACCCCATGATGTTTTTCTCATTCCTACTAGTGAATGTAATGTAACACACACCCATACAATGCGCACCACCCCGTGATGTTTTTCTCACTCCTACTATTGAATGTAATGTAACACACACCCATACAATGCGCACCACCGCGTGATGATTTTCTCACTCCTACTAGTGAATGTAATGTAACACACACCCATACAATGCGCACCACCCCGTGATGTTTTTCTCACTCCTACTAGTGAATGTAATGTAACACACACCCATACAATGCGCACCACCCCGTGATGTTTTTCTCACTCCTACTAGTGAATGTAATGTAACACACACCCATACAATGAGCACCACCCCATGATGTTTTTCTCACTCCTACTAGTGAATGTAACACACAACCATACAATGCGCACCACCCCGTGATGTTTTTCTCACTCCTACTAGTGAATGTAATGTAACACATACCCATACAATGCGCACCACCCCGTGATGTTTTTCTCACTCCTACTAGTGAATGTAATGTAACACACACCCATATAATGCGCACCACCCCGTGATGTTTTTCTCACTCCTACTAGTGAATGTAATGTAACACACACCCATAAAATGCGCACCACTCCGTGATGTTTTTCTCACTCCTACTAGTGAATGTAATGTAACACACACCCATACAATGCGCACCACGCCGTGATGTTTTTCTTACTCCTACTAGTGAATGTAATGTAACACATACCCATACAATGCGCACCACCCCGTGATGTTTTTCTCACTCACACTAGTGAATGTAATGTAACACACACCCATACAATGCGCACCACCCCGTGATGTTTTTCTCACTCCTACTAGTGAATGTAATGTAACACACACCCATACAATGCGCACCACCCCGTGATGTTTTTCAGAAACCGATCCTACATTGCCACGGCATGTTCCCTGACCTCCCCATGGTGACCACCCCGCGGTGCTTTTCTCCATCCTACATTGCCACTCACTGCCTATCCTAATTCAGACCCTCCGATTCACACCACCCCGTGATGTTTTTCTCACTCTTACTAGTGAATGTAATGTAACACACACCCATACAATTCGCACCACCCCGTGATGTTTTTCTCACTCCTACTAGTGAATGTAATGTAACACACACCCATACAATGTGCACCACCCCGCGATGTTTTTCAGAAACCTATCCTACATTGCCACTGGATGTTCCCTGACCTCGCCATGCTGACCACCCCGCGGTGCTTTTCTCCATCCTACATTGCCACTCACTGCCTATCCTAATTCAGACCCTCCGATTCCCACCACCTCGTAATGTTTTTCTCACTCCTCCTAGTGAATGTAATGTAACACACACCCATACAATGCGCACCACCCCGTAATGTTTTTGTCACTCCTACTAGTGAATGTAATGTAACACACACCCATATAATGTGCACCACCCCGTGATGTTTTTCTCACTCCTACTAGTGAATGTAATGTAACACACACCCATACAATGCGCACCACCCCGTGATGTTTTTCTCACTCCTACTAGTGAATGTAACACACAGCCATACAATGCGCACCACTACGTGATGTTTTTCTCACTCCTACTAGTGAATGTAATGTAACACATACCCATACAATGCACACCACCCCGTGATGTTTTTCTCACTCCTACTAGTGAATGTAATGTAACACACACCCATACAATGCGCACGACCCCGTGATGTTTTTCTCACTCCTACTAGTGAATGTAATGTAATACACACCCATACAATGCGCACCACCCCGTGATGTTTTTCTCACTCCTACTCGTGAATGTAATGTAACACACACCCATACAATGCGCACCACCCCGTGATGTTTTTCTTACTCCTACTAGTGAATGTAATGTAACACACACCCATACAATGCGCACCACCCCATGATGTTTTTCTCACTCCTCCTAGTGAATGTAATGTAACACACACCCATACAATGCGCACCACCCCGTGATGTTTTTCTCACTCCTACTAGTGAATGTAATGTAACACACACCCATACAATGCGCACAACCAAGCGATGTTTTTCAGAAACCTATCCTACATTGCCACTGGATGTTCCCTGACCTCCCCATTCTGACCACCACACGGTGCTTTTCTCCATCCTACATTGCCACTCACTGGCTATCCTAATTCTGACCCTCCGATTCACACCACCCCGTGATGTTTTTCTCACTCCTACTAGTGAATGTAATGTAACACACACCCATACAATGCGCACCAACCCGTGATGTTTTTCTCACTCCTACGAGTGAATGTAATGTAACACACACCCATACAATGCGCACCACCCCGCGATGTTTTTCAGAAACCTATCCTACATTGCCACTGCATGTTCCCTGACCTCCCCATGCTGACCACCCCGCGGTGCTTTTCTTCATCCTACATTGCCATTCACTGCCTATCCTAATTCAGACCCTCCGATTCCCACCACCCCGTGATGTTTTTCTCACTCCTACTAGTGAATGTAATGTAACAGACACCCATACAATGCGCACCACCCCATGATGTTTTTCTCATTCCTACTAGTGAATGTAATGTAACACACACCCATACAATGCGCACCACCCCGTGATGTTTTTCTCACTCCTACTATTGAATGTAATGTAACACACACCCATACAATGCGCACCACCGCGTGATGATTTTCTCACTCCTACTAGTGAATGTAATGTAACACACACCCATACAATGCGCACCACCCCGTGATGTTTTTCTCACTCCTACTAGTGAATGTAATGTAACACACACCCATACAATGCGCACCACCCCGTGATGTTTTTCTCACTCCTACTAGTGAATGTAATGTAACACACACCCATACAATGAGCACCACCCCATGATGTTTTTCTCACTCCTACTAGTGAATGTAACACACAACCATACAATGCGCACCACCCCGTGATGTTTTTCTCACTCCTACTAGTGAATGTAATGTAACACATACCCATACAATGCGCACCACCCCGTGATGTTTTTCTCACTCCTACTAGTGAATGTAATGTAACACACACCCATATAATGCGCACCACCCCGTGATGTTTTTCTCACTCCTACTAGTGAATGTAATGTAACACACACCCATAAAATGCGCACCACTCCGTGATGTTTTTCTCACTCCTACTAGTGAATGTAATGTAACACACACCCATACAATGCGCACCACGCCGTGATGTTTTTCTTACTCCTACTAGTGAATGTAATGTAACACATACCCATACAATGCGCACCACCCCGTGATGTTTTTCTCACTCACACTAGTGAATGTAATGTAACACACACCCATACAATGCGCACCACCCCGTGATGTTTTTCTCACTCCTACTAGTGAATGTAATGTAACACACACCCATACAATGCGCACCACCCCGTGATGTTTTTCAGAAACCGATCCTACATTGCCACGGCATGTTCCCTGACCTCCCCATGGTGACCACCCCGCGGTGCTTTTCTCCATCCTACATTGCCACTCACTGCCTATCCTAATTCAGACCCTCCGATTCACACCACCCCGTGATGTTTTTCTCACTCTTACTAGTGAATGTAATGTAACACACACCCATACAATTCGCACCACCCCGTGATGTTTTTCTCACTCCTACTAGTGAATGTAATGTAACACACACCCATACAATGTGCACCACCCCGCGATGTTTTTCAGAAACCTATCCTACATTGCCACTGGATGTTCCCTGACCTCGCCATGCTGACCACCCCGCGGTGCTTTTCTCCATCCTACATTGCCACTCACTGCCTATCCTAATTCAGACCCTCCGATTCACACCACCCCGTGATGTTTTTTTCACTCCTACTAGTGAATGTAATGTAACACACACCCATACAATGCGCACCACTCCGTGATGTTTTTCTCACTCCTACTAGTGAATGTAATGTAACACACACCCATACAATGCGCACCACCCCGTGATGTTTTTCTCACTCCTACTAGTGAATGTAATGTAACACACACCCATACAATGCGCACCACCCCGTGATGTTTTTCTCACTCCTACTAGTGAATGTAATGTAACACACACCCATACAATGCGCACCACCCCGTGATGTTTTTCTCACTCCTACTAGTGAATGTAATGTAACATACACCCATACAGTGCGCACCACCCCGTGATGTTTTTCTCACTCCTACTAGTGAATGTAATGTAACACACACCCATACAATGCGCACCACCCCGTGATGTTTTTCACACTCCTACTAGTGAATGTAATGTAACACACACCCATACAATGCGCACCACCCCGTGATGTTTTTCTCACTCCTACTAGTGAATGTAATGTAACACACACGCATAAAATGCGCACCACCCCGTGATGTTTTTCTCACTCCTACTCGTGAATGTAATGTAACACACACCCATACAATGCGCACCACCCCGTGATGTTTTTCTTACTCCTACTAGTGAATGTAATGTAACACACACCCATACAATGCGCACCACCCCGTGATGTTTTTCTCACTCCTACTAGTGAATGTAATGTAACACACACCCATACAATGCGCACAACCCCGTGATGTTTTTCTCACTCCTACTAGTGAATGTAATGTAACACACACCCATACAATGCGCACCACCCCGTGATGTTTTTCAGAAACCGATCCTACATTGCCACTGCATGTTCCCTGACCTCCCCATGCTGACCACCCCGCGGTGCTTTTCTCCATCCTACATTGCCACTCACTGCCTGTCTTAATTCAGACCCTCTGATTCACACCACCCCGTGATGTTTTTCTCACTCTTACTAGTGAATGTAATGTAACACACACCCATACAATGCGCACCACCCCGTGATGTTTTTCTCACCCCTACTAGTAAATGTAATGTAACACAAACCCATACAATGCGCACCACCCCGCGATGTTTTTCCGAAACCTATCCTACATTGCCACTGGATGTTCCCTGACCTCCCCATGCTGACCACCCCGCGGTGCTTTTCTCCATCCTACATTGCCACTCACTGCCTATCCTAATTCAGACCCTCCGATACACACCACCCCGTGATGTTTTTCTCACTCCTACTAGTGAATGTAATATAACACACACCCATACAATGCGCACCACCCCGTGATGTTTTTCTCACTCCTACTAGTGAATGTAATGTAACACACACCCATACAATGCGCACCACCCCGTGATATTTTTCTCACTCTTACTAGTGAATGTAATGTAACACACACCCATACAATGCGCACCACCCCGTGATGTTTTTCTCACTCCTAATTGTGAATGTAATATAACACACACCCATACAATGCGCACCACCCCGTGATGTTTTTCTCACTCCTACTAGTGAATGTAATGTAACACACACCCATACAATGCGCACCACCCCCTGATGTTTTTCTCACTCCTATTAGTGAATGTAATGTAACACACACCCATACAATGCGCACCACCACGTGATGTTTTTCTCACTCCTACTAGTGAATGTAATGTAACACACACCCATACAATGCGCACCACACCGTGATGTTTTTCTCACTCCTACTAGTGAATGTAATGTAACACACACCCATAGAATGCGCACCATCCCGTGATATTTTTCTCACTAGTACTAGTGAATGTAATGTAACACACACCCGTACAATGCGCAGCACCACGTGGTGTTTTTCTCACTCCTACTAGTGAATGTAATGTAACACACACCCATACAATGTGCACCACCCCGTGATGTTTTTCTCACTCTTACTAGTGAATGTAATGTAACACCCACCCATACAATGCGCACCACACCGTGATGTTTTTCTCACTCCTACTAGTAAATGTAATGTAACACACACCCATACAATGCGCACCACCCCGTGATGTTTTTCTCACTAGTATTAGTGAAGGTAATGTAACACACACCCATACAATGCGCACCACCCCGTGATGTTTTTCTGACACCTACTGGTGAATGTAATGTAACACACACCCATAGAATGCGCACCACACCGTGATGTTTTTCTCATTCCTACTAGTGAATGTAATGTAACACACACCCATACAATGCGCACCATCCCGTGATGTTTTTCTCACTCCTACTATTGAATGTAATGTAACCGACACCCATAAAATGCGCACCACCCCGTGATGTTTTTCTCACTCCTACTAGTGAATGTAATGTAACACACACCCATACAATGCACACCACCACGTGATGTTTTTCTCACTCCTACTAGTGAATGTAATGTAACACACACCCATACAATGCGCACCACCCCGTGATGTTTTTCTCACTCCTACTAGTGAATGTAATGTAACACACACCCATACAATGCGCACCACCCCGCGATGTTTTTCAGAAACCTATCCTACATTGCCACTGCATGTTCCCTGACCTCCCAATGCTGACCACCCCGCGGTGCTTTTCTCCATCCTACATTGCCACTAACTGCCTATCCTAATTCAGACCCTCCGATTCCCACCACCCCGTGATGTTTTTCTCACTCCTACTAGTGAATGTAATGTAACACACACCCATACAATGCGCACCACCCTGTGATGTTTTTCTCACTCCTACTAGTGAATGTAATGTAACACACACCCATACAATGCGCACCACCCTGCGATGCTTTTCAGAAACCTATCCTACATTGCCACTGCATGTTCCCTGACCTCACCATGCTGACCACCCCGCGGTGCTTTTCTCCATCCTACATTGCCACTCACTGCATATCCTAATTCAGAACCTCCGATTCACACCACCCCGTGATGTTTTTCTCACTCCTAATAGTGAATGTAATGTAACACACACCCATACAATGCTCACCACGCAATGATGTTTTTCTCACTCCTACTAGTGAATGTAATGTAAAACACAACCATACAGTGCGCACCACCCCGCGATGTTTTTCAGGAACCTATCCTACATTGCCACTGCATGTTCCCTGACCTCCCAATGCGGACCACCCCGCGGTGCTTTTCTCCATCCTACATTGCCACTCACTGCCTATCCTAATTCAGACCCTCCGATTCCCACCACCCCGTGATGTTTTTCTCACTCCTACTAGTGAATGTAATGTAACACACACCCATACAATGCGAACCACCCCGTGATGTTTTTCTCACTCCTACTAGTGAATGTAATGTAACACACACCCATAAAATGCGCACCACCCCGTGATGTTTTTCTCACTCCTACTAGTGAATGTAATGTAACACACACCCATACAATGCGCACCACCCGGTGATATTTTTCTCACTCCTACTAGTGAATGTAATGTAACACACACCCATACAATGCGCACCACATCGTGATGTTTTTCTCACTCCTACTAGTGAATGTAATGTAACACACACCCATACAATGCGCACCACGCAGTGATGTTTTTCTCACTCCTACTAGTGAATGTAATGTAAAACACAACCATACAGTGCGCACCACCCCGCGATGTTTTTCAGAAACCTATCCTACATTGCCACTGCATGTTCCCTGACCTCCCAATGCTGACCACCCCGCGGTGCTTTTCTCCATCCTACATTGCCACTCACTGCCTATCCTAATTCAGACCCTCCGATTCCCACCACCCCGTGATGTTTTTCTCACTCCTACTAGTGAATGTAATGTAACACACACCCATACAATGCGAACCACCCCGTGATGTTTTTCTCACTCCTACTAGTGAATGTAATGTAACACACACCCATACAATGCGCACCACCCCGTGATGTTTTTCTCACTCCTACTAGTGAATGTAATGTAACACACACCCATACAATGCGCACCACCCCGCGATGTTTTTCAGAAACCTATCCTACATTGCCACTGCATGTTCCCTAACCTCCCAATGCTGACCACCCCGCGGTGCTTTTCTCCATCCTACATTGCCACTCACTGCCTATCCTAATTCAGACACTCCGATTCCCACCACCTCGTAATGTTTTTCTCACTCCTCCTAGTGAATGTAATGTAACACACACCCATACAATGCGCACCACCCCGTAATGTTTTTGTCACTCCTACTAGTGAATGTAATGTAACACACACCCATATAATGTGCACCACCCCGTGATGTTTTTCTCACTCCTACTAGTGAATGTAATGTAACACACACCCATACAATGCGCACCACCCCGTGATGTTTTTCTCACTCCTACTAGTGAATGTAATGTAACACACACCCATACAATGCGCACCACCCCGTGATGTTTTTTTCACTCCTACTATTGAATGTAATGTAACACACACCCATACAATGCGCACCACTCCGCAATGTTTTTCAGAAACCTATCCTACATTGCCACTGAATGTTCGCTGACCTCAACATGCTGACCACCCCGCGGTGCTTTTCTCCATCCTACATTGCCACTCACTGCCTATCCAATTCAGACCCTCCGATTCACACCACCCCGTGATTTTTTTCTCACTCCTACTAGTGAATGTAATGTAACACACACCCATACAATGTGCACCACCCCGTGATGTTTTTCTCACTCTTACTAGTGAATGTAATGTAACACCCACCCATACAATGCGCACCACACCGTGATGTTTTTCTCACTCCTACTAGTAAATGTAATGTAACACACACCGATAGAATGCGCACCACCCCGTGATGTTTTTCTCACTAGTACTAGTGAAGGTAATGTAACACACACCCATACAATGCGCACCACCCCGTGATGTTTTTCTCACTCCTACTGGTGAATGTAATGTAACACACACCCATAGAATGCGCACCACACCGTGATGTTTTTCTCACTCCTACTAGTGAATGTAATGTAACACACACCCATACAATGCGCACCACCCCGTGATGTTTTTCTCACTCCTACTAGTGAATGTAATGTAACACACACCCATACAATGCGCACCACCCCGTGATGTTTTTCTCACTCCTACTAGTGAATGTAATGTAACACACACCCACACAATGCGCACCATCCCGTGATGTTTTTCTCACTCCTACTAGTGAATGTAATGTAACACACACCCATACAATGCGCACCACCCCGTGATGTTTTTCTCACTCCTACTAGTGAATGTAATGTAACACACACCCATACAATGCGCACCACCCCGTGATGTTTTTCTCACTCCTACTAGTGAATGTAATGTAACACACACCCATACAATGCGCACCACCCTGTGATGTTTTTCTCACTCCTACTAGTGAATGTAATGTAACACACACCCATACAATGCGCACCACCCCGTGATGTTTTTCTCACTCCTACTAGTGAATGTAATGTAACACACACCCATACAATGCGCACCACCCCGCGATGTTTTTTAGAAACCTATCCTACATTGCCACTGCATGTTCCCTGACCTCCCAATGCTGACCACCCCGCGGTGCTTTTCTCCATCCTACATTGCCACTCACTGCCTATCCTAATTCAGACCCTCCGATTCCCACCACCCCGTGATGTTTTTCTCACTCCTACTAGTGAATGTAATGTAACACACACCCATACAATGCACACCACCCCGTGATGTTTTTCTCACTCCTACTAGTGAATGTAATGTAACACACACCCATACAATGCGCACCACCCTGCGATGCTTTTCAGAAACCTATCCTACATTGCCACTGCATGTTCCCTGACCTCACCATGCTGACCACCCCGCGGTGCTTTTCTCCATCCTACATTGCCACTCTCTGCGTATCCTAATTCAGAACCTCCGATTCAAACCACCCCGTGATGTTTTTCTCACTAATACTAGTGAATGTAATGTAGCACACACCCATACAATGCGCACCACACCGTGATGTTTTTCTCACTCCTACTAGTGAATGTAAGGTAAAACACACCCATACAATGCGCACCACCCCGCGATATTTTTCAGAAACCTATCCTACATTGCCACTGCAGGTTCCCTGACCTCCCAAAGCTGACCACCCCGCGGTGCTTTTCTCCATCCTACATTGCCACTCACTGCCTATCCTAATTCAGACCCTCCGATTCACACCACCCCGTGATGCTTTTCTCACTCCTACTAGTGAATGAAATGTAACACACACCCATACAATGCGCACCACCCCGTGATGTTTTTCTCACTCCTACTAGTGATTGCAATGTAACACACACCCATACAATGCGCACAACCCCGTTATGTTTTTCTCACTCCTACTAGTGAATGTAATGTAACACACACCCATACAATGGGCACCACCCCGTGATATTTTTCTCACTCCTACTAGTGGATGTAATGTAACACACACCCATACAATGCGCACCACCCCGTGATGTTTTTCTCACTCCTACTAGTGAATGTAATGTAACACACACCCATACAATGCGCACCACGCAGTGATGTTTTTCTCACTCCTACTAGTGAATGTAATGTAAAACACAACCATACAGTGCGCACCACCCCGCGATGTTTTTCAGAAACCTATCCTACATTGCCACTGCATGTTCCCTGACCTCCCAATGCTGACCACCCCGCGGTGCTTTTCTCCATCCTACATTGCCACTCACTGCTTATCCTAATTCAGACCCTCCGATTCCCACCACCCCGTGATGTTTTTCTCACTCCTACTAGTGAATGTAATGTAACACACACCCATACAATGCGAACCACCCCGTGATGTTTTTCTCACTCCTACTAGTGAATGTAATGTAACACACACCCATACAATGCGCACCACCCCGTGATGTTTTTCTCACTCCTACTAGTGAATGTAATGTAACACACACCCATACAATGCGCACCACCCCGCGATGTTTTTCACAAACCTATCCTACATTGCCACTGCATGTTCCCTAACCTCCCAATGCTGACCACCCCGCGGTGCTTTTCTCCATCCTACATTGCCACTCACTGCCTATCCTAATTCAGACCCTCCGATTCCCACCACCTCGTAATGTTTTTCTCACTCCTCCTAGTGAATGTAATGTAACACACACCCATACAATGCGCACCACCCCGTAATGTTTTTGTCACTCCTACTAGTGAATGTAATGTAACACACACCCATATAATGTGCACCACCCCGTGATGTTTTTCTCACTCCTACTAGTGAATGTAATGTAACACACACCCATACAATGCGCACCACCCCGTGATGTTTTTCTCACTCCTACTAGTGAATGTAATGTAACACACAGCCATACAATGCGCACCACCCCGTGATGTTTTTTTCACTCCTACTATTGAATGTAATGTAACACACACCCATACAATGCGCACCACTCCGCAATGTTTTTCAGAAACCTATCCTACATTGCCACTGAATGTTCGCTGACCTCAACATGCTGACCACCCCGCGGTGCTTTTCTCCATCCTACATTGCCACTCACTGCCTATCCAATTCAGACCCTCCGATTCACACCACCCCGTGATTTTTTTCTCACTCCTACTAGTGAATGTAATGTAACACACACCCATACAATGTGCACCACCCCGTGATGTTTTTCTCACTCTTACTAGTGAATGTAATGTAACACCCACCCATACAATGCGCACCACACCGTGATGTTTTTCTCACTCCTACTAGTAAATGTAATGTAACACACACCCATAGAATGCGCACCACTCCGTGATGTTTTTCTCACTAGTACTAGTGAAGGTAATGTAACACACACCCATACAATGCGCACCACCCCGTGATGTTTTTCTCACTCCTACTGGTGAATGTAATGTAACACACACCCATAGAATGCGCACCACACCGTGATGTTTTTCTCACTCCTACTAGTGAATGTAATGTAACACACACCCATACAATGCGCACCACCCCGTGATGTTTTTCTCACTCCTACTAGTGAATGTAATGTAACACACACCCATACAATGCGCACCACCCCGTGATGTTTTTCTCACTCCTACTAGTGAATGTAATGTAACACACACCCACACAATGCGCACCATCCCGTGATGTTTTTCTCACTCCTACTAGTGAATGTAATGTAACCCACACCCGTAAAATGCGCACCACCCCGTGATGTTTTTCTCACTCCTACTAGTGAATGTAATGTAACACACACCCATACAATGCGCACCACCACGTGATGTTTTTCTCACTCCTACTAGTGAATGTAATGTAACACACACCCATACAATGCGCACCACCCCGTGATGTTTTTCTCACTCCTACTAGTGAATGTAATGTAACACACACCCATACAATGCGCACCACCCCGCGATGTTTTTTAGAAACCTATCCTACATTGCCACTGCATGTTCCCTGACCTCCCAATGCTGACCACCCCGCGGTGCTTTTCTCCATCCTACATTGCCACTCACTGCCTATCCTAATTCAGACCCTCCGATTCCCACCACCCCGTGATGTTTTTCTCACTCCTACTAGTGAATGTAATGTAACACACACCCATACAATGCACACCACCCCGTGATGTTTTTCTCACTCCTACTAGTGAATGTAATGTAACACACACCCATACAATGCGCACCACCCTGCGATGCTTTTCAGAAACCTATCCTACATTGCCACTGCATGTTCCCTGACCTCACCATGCTGACCACCCCGCGGTGCTTTTCTCCATCCTACATTGCCACTCACTGCGTATCCTAATTCAGAACCTCCGATTCACACCACCCCGTGATGTTTTTCTCACTAATACTAGTGAATGTAATGTAACACACACCCATACAATGCGCACTACACCGTGATGTTTTTCGCACTCCTACTAGTGAATGTAAGGTAAAACACACCCATACAATGCGCACCACCCCGCGATATTTTTCAGAAACCTATCCTACATTGCCACTGCATGTTCCCTGACCTCCCAAAGCTGACCACCCCGCGGTGCTTTTCTCCATCCTACATTGCCACTCACTGCCTATCCTAATTCAGACCCTCCGATTCACACCACCCCGTGATGCTTTTCTCACTCCTACTAGTGAATGAAATGTAACACACACCCATACAATGCACACCACCCCGTGATGTTTTTCTCACTCCTACTAGTGATTGCAATGTAACACACACCCATACAATGCGCACAACCCCGTTATGTTTTTCTCACTCCTACTAGTGAATGTAATGTAACACACACCCATACAATGCGCACCACCCCGTGATATTTTTCTCACTCCTACTAGTGGATGTAATGTAACACACACCCATACAATGCGCACCACCCCGTGATGTTTTTCTCACTCCTACTAGCGAATGTAATGTAACACACACCCATACAATGCGCACCACCCCGCGATGTTTTTCAGAAACCTATCCTACTTTGCCACTGCATGTTCCCTGACCTCACAATGCTGACCACCCCGCGGTGATTTTCTCCATCCTACATTGCCACTCACTGCCTATCCTAATTCAGACCCTCTGATTCACACCACACCGTGATGCTTTTCTCACTCCTACTTGTGAATGTAATGTAACACACACCCATACAATGCGCACCACCCCGTGATGTTTTTCTCACTCCTACTAGTGAATGTAATGTAACACACACCCATACAATGCGCACCACCCCGTGAGGTATTTGTCACTCCTACTAGTGAATGTAATGTAACACACACCCTTACATTGCGCACCACCCCGCGATGTTTTTCAGAAACCTATCCTACATTGCCACTGCATGTTCCCTGACCTCCCAATGCTGACCACCCCGCGGTGCTTTTCTCCATCCTACATTGCCACTCACTGCCTATCCTAATTCAGACCCTCCGATTCCCACCACCCCGTGATGTTTTTCTCACTCCTACTAGTGAATATAATGTAACACACACCCATACAATGCCCCCCACCCCGTTATGTTTTTCTCACTCCTACTAGTGAATGTAATGTAACACACACCCATACAATGCGCACCACCCCGTGATGTTTTTCTTACTGCTACTAGTGAATGTAATGTAACACACACCCATACAATGCGCACCACCCCGTGATGTTTTTCTCACTCCTACTAGTGAATGTAATGTGACACACACCCATAAATGCGCACAACCCCGTGAAGTTTTTCTCACTCCTACTAGTGAATGTCATGTAACACACACCCATACAATGCGCACCACCTCGTGATGTTTTTCTCACTCCTACTAGTGAATGTAATGTAACACACACCCATACACTGCGCACCACCCCGTGATGTTTTTCTCACTCCTACTAGTGAATGTAATGTAACACACACCCATACAATGCGCACCACCCCGCGATGTTTTTGAGAAACCTATCCTACATTGCCACTGCATGTTCCCTAACCTCCCAATGCTGACCACCCCGCGGTGCTTTTCTCCATCCTACATTGCCACTCACTGCCTATCCTAATTCAGACCCTCCGATTCCCACCACCTCGTGATGTTTTTCTCACTCCTCCTAGTGAATGTAATGTAACACACACCCATACAATGCGCACCACCCCGTAATGTTTTTGTCACTCCTACTAGTGAATGTAATGTAACACACACCCATATAATGTGCACCACCCCGTGATGTTTTTCTCACTCCTACTAGTGAATGTAATGTAACACACACCCATACAATGCGCACCCCCCGTGAAATTTTTCTCACTCCTACTAGTGAATGTATTGTAACCCAAACCCATACAATACGCACCACCCCGTGATGTATTTCTCACTCCTACTAGTGAATGTAATGTAACACACACCCATACAATGCGCACCACTCCTGGATGTTTTTCTCACTCCTACTAGTGAACGTAATGTAACACACACCCATACAATGCGCACCACCCCGTGATGTTTTTCTCACTCCTACTAGTGAATGTAATGTAACACACACCCATACAATGCGCACCACCCCGTGATGTTTTTCTCACTCCTACTAGTGAATGTAATGTAACACACACCCATACAATGCGCACCACCCCGTGATGTTTTTCTCACTCCTACTAGTGAATGTAATGTAACACACACCCATACAATGCGCACCACCCCGTGATGTTTTTCTCACATCTACTAGTGAATGTAATGTAACACATACCCATACAATGCGCACCACCCCGCGATATTTTTCAGAAACCTATCCTACATTGCCACTGCATGTTCCCTGACCTCCCAATGCTGACCACCCCACGGTGCTTTTCTCCATCCTACATTGCCACTCACTGCCTAGCCTAATTCAGACCCTCCGATTCCCACCACCCCGTGATGTTTTTCTCACTCTTACTAGTGAATGTAATGTAACACACACCCATACAATGCGCACCACCCCGTGTTTTTCTCACTCCTACTAGTGAATGTAATGTAACACACACCCATACAATGCGTACCACCCCGTGATGTTTTTCTGACTCCTACTTGTGAATGTAATGTAACACACACCCATACAATGCGCACCACCAAATGATGTTTTTCTCACTCCTACTAGTGAATGTAATGTGACACACACCCATAATTGCGCACCACCCCGTGAAGTTTTTCTCACTCCTACTAGTGAATGTCATGTAACACACACCCATACAATGCACATCACCTCGTGATGTTTTTCTCACTCCTACTAGTGAATGTAATGTAACACACACCCATACAATGCGCACCACCCCGTGATGTTTTTCTCACTCCTACTAGTGAATGTAATGTAACACACACCCATACAATGCGCACCACGCCGCGATGTTTTTCAGAAACCTATCCTACATTGCCACTGCATGTTCCCTAACCTCCCAATGCTGACCACCCCGCGGTGCTTTTCTCCATCCTACATTGCCACTCACTGCCTATCCTAATTCAGACCCTCCGATTCGCACCACACCGTGATGTTTTTCTCACTCCTCCTAGTGAATGTAATGTAACACACACCCATACAATGCGCACCACCCCGTAATGTTTTTGTCACTCCTACTAGTGAATGTAATGTAACACACACCCATATAATGTGCACCACCCCGTGATGTTTTTCTCACTCCTACTAGTGAATGTAATGTAACACACACCCATACAATGCGCACCCCCCGTGAAATTTTTCTCACTCCTACTAGTGAATGTATTGTAACCCAAACCCATACAATACGCACCACCCCGTGATGTTTTTCTCACTCCTACTAGTGAATGTAATGTAACACACACCCATACAATGCGCACCACTCCTGGATGTTTTTCTCACTCCTACTAGTGAACGTAATGTAACACACACCCATACAATGCGCACCACCCCGTGATGTTTTTCTCACTCCTACTAGTGAATGTAATGTAACACACACCCATACAATGCGCACCACCCCGTGATGTTTTTCTCACTCCTACTAGTGAATGTAATGTAACACACACCCATACAATGCGCACCACCCCGTGATGTTTTTCTCACTCCTACTAGTGAATGTAATGTAACACGCACCCATACAATGCGCACCACCCCGTGATGTTTTTCTCACACCTACTAGTGAATGTAATGTAACACACACCCATACAATGCGCACCACCCCGCGATATTTTTCAGAAACCTATCCTACATTGCCACTGCATGTTCCCTGACCTCCCAATGCTGACCACCCCACGGTGCTTTTCTCCATCCTACATTGCCACTCACTGCCTAGCCTAATTCAGACCCTCCGATTCCCACCACCCCGTGATGTTTTTCTCACTCCTACTAGTGAATGTAATGTAACACACACCCATACAATGCGCACCACCCCGTGTTTTTCTCACTCCTACTAGTGAATGTAATGTAACACACACCCATACAATGCGTACCACCCCGTGATGTTTTTCTGACTCCTACTTGTGAATGTAATGTAACACACACCCATACAATGCGCACCACCAAATGATGTTTTTCTCACTCCTACTAGTGAATGTAATGTGACACACACCCATAATTGCGCACCACCCCGTGAAGTTTTTCTCACTCCTACTAGTGAATGTCATGTAACACACACCCATACAATGCACATCACCTCGTGATGTTTTTCTCACTCCTACTAGTGAATGTAATGTAACACACACCCATACAATGCGCACCACCCCGTGATGTTTTTCTCACTCCTACTAGTGAATGTAATGTAACACACACCCATACAATGCGCACCACGCCGCGATGTTTTTCAGAAACCTATCCTACATTGCCACTGCATGTTCCCTAACCTCCCAATGCTGACCACCCCGCGGTGCTTTTCTCCATCCTACATTGCCACTCACTGCCTATCCTAATTCAGACCCTCCGATTCGCACCACCCCGTGATGTTTTTCTCACTCCTCCTAGTGAATGTAATGTAACACACACCCATACAATGCGCACCACCCCGTAATGTTTTTGTCACTCCTACTAGTGAATGTAATGTAACACACACCCATATAATGTGCACCAAACCGTGATGTTTTTCTCACTCCTACTAGTGAATGTAATGTAACACACACCCATACAATGCGCACCCCCCCGTGAAGTTTTTCTCACTCCTACTAGTGAATGTATTGTAACACAAACCCATACAATACGCACCACCCCGTGATGTTTTTCTCACTCCTACTAGTGAATGTAATGTAACACACACCCATACAATGCTCACCACTCCTGGATGTTTTTCTCACTCCTACTAGTGAACGTAATGTAACACACACCCATACAATGCGCACCACCCCGTGATGTTTTTCTCACTCCTACTAGTGAATGTAATGTAACACACACCCATACAATGCGCACCACCCCGTGATGTTTTTCTCACTCCTACTAGTGAATGTAATGTAACACACACCCATACAATGCGCACCACCCCGTGATGTTTTTCTCACTCCTACTAGTGAATGTAATGTAACACACACCCATACAATGCGCACCACCCCGTGATGTTTTTCTCACACCTACTAGTGAATGTAATGTAACACACACCCATACAATGCGCACCACCCCGCGATATTTTTCAGAAACCTATCCTAGATTGCCACTGCATGCTCCCTGACCTCCCAATGCTGACCACCCCACGGTGCTTTTCTCCATCCTACATTGCCACTCACTGCCTAGCCTAATTCAGACCCTCCGATTCCCACCACCCCGTGATGTTTTTCTCACTCGTACTAGCGAATGTAATGTAACACACACCCATACAATGCGCACCACCCCGTGTTTTTCTCACTCCTACTAGTGAATGTAATGTAACACACACCCATACAATGCGTACCACCCCGTGATGTTTTTCTGACTCCTACTTGTGAATGTAATGTAACACACACCCATACAATGCGCACCACCCCATGATGTTTTTCTCACTCCTACTAGTGAATGTAATGTAACACACACCCATACAATGCACACCACCCTGTGATGTTTTTCTCACTTCTTACTAGTGAATGTAATGTAACACACACCCATACAATGCGCACCACCCCGCGATGTTTTTCAGAAACCTATCGTACATTGGCACTGCATGTTCCATGACCTCCCCATGCTGACCACGCCGCGGTGCTTTTCTCCATCCTACATTGCCAATCACTGCCTATCCTAATTCAGACCCTCCGACTCACACCACCCCGTGATGTTTTTCTCACTCCTACTAGTGAATGTAATGTAACACACACCCATACAATGCGCACCACCCCGTGATGTTTTGTTCACTCCTACTAGTGAATGTTATATAACACACAGCCATATAATGCGCACCACCCCGCGATGCTTTTCAGAAACCTATCCTACATTGCCCCAGCATGTTCCCTGACCTCCCAATGCTGACCACACCGCGGTGCTTTTCTCCATCCTACATTGCCACTCACTCCCTATCCTAATTCAGACACTCTGATTCAAACCACCCCGTGATGTTTTTCTCACTCCTACTAGTGAATGTAATGTAACACACATCCATACAATGCGCACCACTAAGTGATGTTTTTCTCACTCCTACTAGTGAATGTAATGTAACACACACCCATACAATGCGCACCACCCCGTGATGTTTTTCTTACTCCTACTATTGAATGTAATGTAACACACACCCATAGAATGCGCACCACCCCGTGATGTTTTTCTCACTAGTAATTGTGAATGTAATGTAACACACACCCATACAATGCGCACCACACCGTGATGTTTTTCTCACTCCTACTAGTGAATGTAATGTAACACACACCCATACAATGCGCCCCACACCGTGATGTTTTTCTCACTCCTACTATTGAATGTAATGTAACACACACCCATACAATGCGCACCACTCCGCGATGTTTTTCAGAAACCTATCCTACATTGCCACTGCATGTTCGCTGACCTCAACATGCTGACCACCGCGCGGTGCTTTTCTCCATCCTACATTGCCACTCACTGCCTATCCTAATTCAGACCATCCGATTCACACCACCCCGTGATGTTTTTCTCACTCCTACTAGTGAATGTTATGTAACACGCACCCATACAATGCGCACCACCCCGTGATGTTTTTCTCACTCCTACTAGTGAATGTAATGTAACACACACCCATAGAATGCGCACCACTAAGTGATGTTTTTCTCACTCCTACTAGTGAATGTAATGTAACACACACCCATACAATGCGCACCACCCCGTGATGTTTTTCTCACTCCTACTAGTGAATGTAATGTAACACACACCCATACAATGCGCACCACCCCGTGATGTTTTTCTCACTCCTACTAGTGAATGTAATGTAACACACACCCATACAATGCGCACCACCCTGCGATGCTTTTCAGAAACCTATCCTACATTGCCACTGCATGTTCCCTGACCTCACCATGCTGACCACCCCGCGGTGCTTTTCTCCATCCTACATTGCCACTCACTGCCTATCCTAATTCAGACCCTCCGATTCACACCACCCCGTGATGCTTTTCTCACTCCTACTACTGAATGAAATGTAACACACACCCATACAATGCGCACCACCCCGTGATGTTTTTCTCACTCCTACTAGTGATTGCAATGTAACACACACCCATACAATGCGCACAACCCCGTTATGTTTTTTCTCACTCCTACTAGTGAATGTAATGTAACACACACCCATACAATGCGCACCACCCCGTGATATTTTTCTCACTCCTACTAGTGAATGTAAAGTAACACACACCCATACAATGCGCACCACCCCGTGATGTTTTTCTCACTCCTACTAGTGAATGTAATGTAACACACACCCATACAATGCGCACCACGCAGTGATGTTTTTCTCACTCCTACTAGTGAATGTAATGTAAAACACAACCATACAGTGCGCACCACCCCGCGATGTTTTTCAGAAACCTATCCTACATTGCCACTGCATGTTCCCTGACCTCCCAATGCGGACCACCCCGCGGTGCTTTTCTCCATCCTACATTGCCACTCACTGCCTATCCTAATTCAGACCCTCCGATTCCCACCACCCCGTGATGTTTTTCTCACTCCTAATAGTGAATGTAATGTAACACACACCCATACAATGCGAACCACAGCGTGATGTTTTTCTCACTCCTACTAGTGAATGTAAGGTAACACACACCCATACAATGCGCACCACCCCGCGATATTTTTCAGAAACCTATCCTACATTGCCACTGCATGTTCCCTGACCTCCCAAAGCTGACCACCCCGCGGTGCTTTTCTCCATCCTACATTGCCACTCACTGCCTATCCTAATTCAGACCCTCCGATTCACACCACCCCGTGATGCTTTTCTCACTCCTACTCCTGAATGAAATGTAACACACACCCATACAATGCGCACCACCCCGTGATGTTTTTCTCACTCCTACTAGTGATTGCAATGTAACACACACCCATACAATGCGCACAACCCCGTTATGTTTTTTCTCACTCCTACTAGTGAATGTAATGTAACACACACCCATACAATGCGCACCACCCCGTGATATTTTTCTCACTCCTACTAGTGAATGTAAAGTAACACACACCCATACAATGCGCACCACCCCGTGATGTTTTTCTCACTCCTACTAGTGAATGTAATATAACACACACCCATACAATGCGCACCACGCAGTGATGTTTTTCTCACTCCTACAAGTGAATGTAATGTAAAACACAACCATACAGTGCGCACCACCCCGCGATGTTTTTCAGAAACCTATCCTACATTGCCACTGCATGTTCCCTGACCTCACAATGCGGACCACCCCGCGGTGCTTTTCTCCATCCTACATTGCCACTCACTGCCTATCCTAATTCAGACCCTCCGATTCCCACCACCCCGTGATGTTTTTCTCACTCCTACTAGTGAATGTAATGTAACACACCCATACAATGCGCACCACCCCGTGATGTTTTTCTCACTCCTACTAGTGAATGTAATGTAACACACACCCATAAAATGCGCACCACCCCGTGATGTTTTTCTCACTCCTACTAGTGAATGTAATGTAACACACACCCATACAATGCGCACCACCCGTTGATATTTTTCTCACTCCTACTAGTGAATGTAATGTAACACACACCCATACAATGCGCACCACATCGTGATGTTTTTCTCACTCCTACTAGTGAATGTAATGTAACACACACCCATACAATGCGCACCACGCAGTGATGTTTTTCTCACTCCTACTAGTGAATGTAATGTAAAACACAACCATACAGTGCGTACCACCCCGCGATGTTTTTCAGAAACCTATCCTACATTGCCACTGCATGTTCCCTGACCTCCCAATGCTGACCACCCCGCGGTGCTTTTCTCCATCCTACATTGCCACTCACTGCCTATCCTAATTCAGACCCTCCGATTCCCACCACCCCGTGATGTTTTTCTCACTCCTACTAGTGAATGTAATGTAACACACACCCATACAATGCGAACCACCCCGTGATGTTTTTCTCACTCCTACTAGTGAATGTAATGTAACACACACCCATAAAATGCGCACCACCCCGTGATGTTTTTCTCACTCCTACTAGCGAATGTAATGTAACACACACCCATACAATGCGCACCACCCCGCGATGTTTTTCAGAAACCTATCCTACTTTGCCACTGCATGTTCCCTGACCTCACAATGCTGACCACCCCGCGGTGGTTTTCTCCATCCTATATTGCCACTCACTGCCTATCCTAATTCAGACCCTCCGATTCACACCACACCGTGATGCTTTTCTCACTCCTACTTGTGAATGTAATGTAACACACACCCATACAATGCGCACCACCCCGTGATGTTTTTCTCACTCCTACTAGTGAATGTAATGTAACACACACCCATACAATGCGTACCACCCCGTGATGTTTTTCTCACTCCTACTAGTGAATGTAATGTAACACACACCCATACAAGGCGCACCACCCCGTGATGTTTTTCTCACTCCTACTAGTGAATGTAATGTAACACACACCCATGCAATGCGCACCACCCCATGATATTTTTCTCACTCCTACTAGAGAATGTTATGTAACACACACCAATACAATGTGCACCACCCCGCGATGTTTTTCTCACTCCTACTAGTGAATGTAATGTAACACACACCCATACAATGCGCACCACCCCGTGATGTTTTTCTCACTCCTACTAGTGAATGTAATGTAACACACACCCATACAATGCGCACCACCCCGTGAGGTATTTGTCACTCCTACTAGTGAATGTAATGTAACACACACCCTTACATTGCGCACCACCCCGCGATGTTTTTCAGAAACCTATCCTACATTGCCACTGCATGTTCCCTGACCTCCCCATGCTGACCACCCCGCGGTGCTTTTCTCCATCCTACATTGCCACTCACTGCCTATCCTAATTCAGACCCTCCGATTCCCAACACCCCGTGATGTTTTTCTCACTCCTACTAGTGAATGTAATGTAACACACACCCATACAATGCCCCCCACCCCGTTATGTTTTTCTCACTCCTACTAGTGAATGTAATGTAACACACACCCATACAATGCGCACCACCCCGTGATGTTTTTCTTACTGCTACTAGTGAATGTAATGTAACACACACCCATACAATGCGCACCACCCCGTGATGTTTTTCTCACTCCTACTAGTGAATGTAATGTGACACACACCCATAAATGCGCACAACCCCGTGAAGTTTTTCTCACTCCTACTAGTGAATGTAATGTAACACACACCCATACAATGCGCACCACCCCGCGATGTTTTTCAGAAACCTATCCTACATTGCCACTGCATGTTCCCTAACCTCCCAATGCTGACCACCCCGTGGTGCTTTTCTCCATCCTACATTGCCACTCACTGCCTATCCTAATTCAGACCCTCCGATTCCCACCACCTCGTGATGTTTTTCTCACTCCTCCTAGTGAATGTAATGTAACACACACCCATACAATGCGCACCACCCCGTAATGTTTTTGTCACTCCTACTAGTGAATGTAATGTAACACACACCCATATAATGTGCACCACCCCGTGATGTTTTTCTCACTCCTACTAGTGAATGTAATGTAACACACACCCATACAATGCGCACCCCCGTGAAATTTTTCTCACTCCTACTAGTGAATGTATTGTAACCCAAACCCGTACAATACGCACCACCCCGTGATGTTTTTCTCACTCCTACTAGTGAATGTAATGTAACACACACCCATACAATGCGCACCACTCCTGGATGTTTTTCTCACTCCTACTAGTGAACGTAATGTAACACACATCCATACAATGCGCACCACCCCGTGATGTTTTTCTCACTCCTACTAGTGAATGTAATGTAACACACACCCATACAATGCACACCACCCCGTGATGTGTTTCTCACTCCTACTAGTGAATGTAATGTAACACACACCCATACAATGCGCACCACCCCGTGATGTTTTTCTCACTCCTACTAGTGAATGTAATGTAACACACACCCATACAATGCGCACCACCCCGTGATGTTTTTCTCACACCTACTAGTGAATGTAATGTAACACACACCCATACAATGCGCACCACCCCGCGATAATTTTCAGAAACCTATCCTACATTGCCACTGCATGTTCCCTGACCTCCCAATGCTGACCACCCCACGGTGCTTTTCTCCATCCTACATTGCCACTCACTGCCTAGCCTAATTCAGACCCTCCGATTCCCACCACCCCGTGATGTTTTTCTCACTCCTACTAGTGAATGTAATGTAACACACAGGCATACAATGCGCACCACCCCGTGTTTTTCTCACTCCTACTAGTGAATGTAATGTAACACACACCCATACAATGCGTACCACCCCGTGATGTTTTTCTGACTCCTACTTGTGAATGTAATGTAACACACACCCATACAATGCGCACCACCCAATGATGTTTTTCTCACTCCTACTAGTGAATGTAATGTGACACACACCCATAAATGCGCACCACCCCGTGAAGTTTTTCTCACTCCTACTAGTGAATGTCATGTAACACACACGCATACAATGCGCACCACCTCGTGATGTTTTTCTCACTCCTACTAGTGAATGTAATGTAACACACACCCATACAATGCGCACCACCCCGCGATGTTTTTCAGAAACCTATCCTACATTGCCACTGCATGTTCCCTAACCTCCCAATGCTGACCACACCGCGGTGCTTTTCTCCATCCTACATTGCCACTCACTGCCTATCCTAATTCAGACCCTCCGATTCTCACCACCCCGTGATGTTTTTCTCACTCCTCCTAGTGAATGTAATGTAACACACACCCATACAATGCGCACCACCCCGCGATGTTTTTCAGAAACCTATCCTACATTGCCACTGCATGTTCCCTAACCTCCCAATGCTGACCACCCCGCGGTGCTTTTCTCCATCCTACAATGCCACTCACTGCCTGTTCTAATTCAGACCCTATGATACACACCACCCCGTGATGTTTTGGTCACCCCTACTAGTGAATGTAATCTTACAAAGCCATACATTGTGCACTAGCCCGCGATGTATTTCAGAAACCTATCCTACATTGCCACTGCATGTTTCCAGACCTCCCCGTGCTGACCACCCTGTGGTGCTTTTATCCATCCTACATTGCCACTCACTGCCTATCCTAATTCAGACCCTATGATTCACACCATCCCGTGATGTTTTTCTCACTCCTACTAGTGAATGTAATGTTACACACCCATACAATAAGCACCACCCCGCAATGTTTTTCAGAAACCTATCCTACATTGCCACTGCATGTTTTCTGACCTGCCCATGCTGACCACCCCGTGCTGCCTTTCTCCATCCTACATTGCCACTCACTGCCTATCCTAATTCAGACCCTATGATTCACACCACCCCTTTTTTTTTTCTCCCTCCTACTAATGAAAGTAATGTTACACACCCATAAAATGCACACCAACCAGTTATGTTTTTCAGAAACCTATATTACATTGCCACTGCACGTTTCCTGACCTCCCCATGCTGACCACCCCTCACTCCTACTAGTTAATGTAACGTTAAACACCCAGACAATGCGCACCACCCCTTGATGTTTTTCAGAAAGCTATCCTACTTTGCCACTGCATGTTTCCTGACCTCCCCATGCTGACCACCCCGTGGTGCTTTTCTCCTTCCTACATTGCCACTCACTGCCTATCCTCATTCAGACCCTATGATACACACCACCCCGTGATGTTTTTCTCATTCCTACTAGTGAATGTGATGTTACACACACATACAATGCGCACCACCCCGCGATGTTTTTCAGAAACCTATCCTACATTCCCACTGCATGTTTCCTGACCTCCACATGCTGACCACCCCGTGGTGCTTTTCTCCATCCTACATTGCCACTCACTGCCTATCCTAATTCAGACCCTATAATTCACACCACCCCGTGATGTTTTTGTCACTCCTACTAGTGAATGTAATGTTACACACCCATACAGTGCGCACTAGCCCGCGATGTATTTCAGAAACCTATCCTACATTGCCACTGCATGTTTCCTGACCTCCCCATGCTGACAACCCCGTGGTGCTTTTCTCCATCCTACATTGCCATTCACTGCCTATCCTAATTCAGGCCCTATGATTCACACCACCCCGTGATGTTTTTCTCACTCCTACTAGTAAATGTAATGTTACACACCCATACAATGCGCACCACCCCGCGATGTTTTTCAGAAACCTATCCTACATTGCCACTGCATGTTTCCTGACCTCCACATGCTGACCACCCCGTGGTGCTTTTCTCCATCCTACATTGCCACTCACTGCCTATCCTAATTCAGACCCTATGATTCACACCACCCCGTGATGTTTTTCTCACTCCTACTAGTGAAAGTAATGTTACACACGCATACAATGCGCACCACCCCGCGATGTTTTTCAGAAACCTATCCTACATTGCCACTGCATGTTTCCTGACCTCCCCATGCTGATCATCCCGTGGTGCTTTTATCCAACCTACATTGCCACTCACTGCCTATCCTAATTCAGACCCTATGATTCACATCACCCCGTGATGTATTTCTCACTCCTTCTAGTGAATGTAATGTTACACACAAATACAATGCCCACCACCCCGCGATCCTTTTCAGAAACCTATCCTACATTGCCACTGCATGTTTCCTGCCCTCCCCAGGCTGACCACCCGGTGGTGCTTTTCTCCATCCTATATTGACACTCACTGCCTATACTAATTCAGACCGTATGATTCACCCCTCGCCGTGATGTTTTTCTCACTCCTACGAGTGAATGTAATGTTACACAGCCATACAATGCGCACCACCACGCGATGTTTTCTGAAACCTATCCTACATTGCCACTGCATGTTTCCTGACCTCCCCATGCTGACCACCCCGTGTTGCTTTTCTCCATCATAAATTGCCACTCACTGCCTATTCTAATTCAGACCCTATGATACAGACCACCCCATGATGTTTTTCTCACTCCTACTAGTGAATGTAATGTCACACACCCATACAATGCGCACAACACCGCGATGTGTTTCAGAAACCTATCCTACATTGCCACTGCATGTTTCCTGACCTCCCCATGCTGACCACCCCGCGGTGCTTTTCTCCATACTACCTTGCCACTCATTGCCTATCCTAATTCAGATCCTATGATTCACACCACTCCGTGATGTTTTTCTCACTCCTACTAGTGAATGTAATGTTACACACCCATACAATGCGCACAACGCCGCGATGTTTTTCAGAAACCTATCCTACTTTGCCACTGCATGTTTCCTGACTTCCCCATACTGACCAACCCGTGGTGCTATTTTCCATCCTACATTGCCACTCACTGCCTATCCTAATTCAGAACCTATGATTCACACCACCCCTTGATGTTTTTCTCACTCCTACTAGTGAATGTAATGTTACACTCCCATACAATGCTCACCACCCCGCGATGTTTTTCAGAAACGTATCCTACATTGCCACTGCATGTTCCGGACCTCCACATGCTGACCACCCCGTGGTGCTTTTCTCCATCATACTTTGCCACTCACGGCCTATTCTAATTCAGACCCTATGATTCACACCACACCATGATGTTTTTCTCACTCCTATTGGTGAATGTAATGTTACACACACATACAATACGCACCACCCCGGGATGTTTTTCAGAAAACTATCCTACATTGCCAGTGCATGTTTCCTGACCTCCCCATGCTGACCACACCGTGGTGCTTTTCTCCATCCGACATTGCCACTCACTGCCTCTCCTAACTAAGACCCTACGATTCATACCACCCCGTGATGTTTTTCTCACTCCTACTAGTGAATGCAAAGTTACACACCCATACAATGCGCACCACCCTGCGATGTTTTTCAGAAATCTATCCTACATTGCCACTGCATGTTTCCTGACCTCCCCATGCTGACCACAACGTGGTGCTTTTCTCCATCCTACATTGCCACTCACTGCCTATCCTAATTCAGACCCTATGATTCACACCACCCCGTGATGTTTTTCTCACTCCTACTAGTGAAAGTAATGTTACACACCCATACAATGCGCTCCACCCCGCGATGTTTTTCAGAAATGTATCCTACATTGCCACTGCATGTTTCCTGACCTCCCCATGCTGACCACCCCGTGATGTTTTTCTCCATCATACATTGCCACTCACTTCCTGTTCTAATTCAGACCCTATGATACACACCACCCCGTGATGTTTTTGACACTCCTACTAGTGAATGTAATGTTACACACCCATACAGTGTGCACTAGCCCGCGTTGTATTTCAGAAACCATTCCTACATTGCCACTGTATGTTTCCTGACCTCCCCATGCTGCCCACCCCTTGGTGCTTCTCTCCATCCTACATTGCCACTCACTGCCTATCCTAATTCAGACACTATGATTCACACCACCCCGTGATGTTTTTCTCACTTCTACTAGTAAATGTAATGTTACACACCCGTACAATGCGCACCACACCGCGATGTTTTTCAGAAACCTATTCTACATTGCCACTGCATGTTTCCTGACCTCCACATGCTGACCACCCCGTGGTGCATTTCTCCATCCTACATTGCCACTCACTGCCTATCCTAATTCGGACCCTATGATTCACACCACCCCGTGATGTTTTTTTCACTCCTACCAGTGAAAGTAATGTTACACACCCATACAATGCGCACCACCCCGCGATTTTTTTCAGAAACCTATCCTACATTGCCACTGCATGTTTCCTGCCCTCCCCAGGCTGACCACCCGGTGGTGCTTTTCTACATCCTATATTGCCACTCACTGCCTATACTAATTCAGACACAATGATTCACCCCTCGCCGTGATGTTTTTCTCACTCCTAGGAGTGAATGTAATGTAACACACCCATACAATGCGCACCACCCCGCGATGTTTTTCAGAAACCTGTCCTACATTGTCAGTACATGTTTCCTGACCTCACCAAGCTGACCACCCCGTGGCTCTTTTCTCCATCCTACATTGCCACTCACTGCCTATCTTAATTCAGACCCTATGCTTCACACCACCCCGTGATGTTTTTCTCACTCCTACTAGTGAATGTAATGTTACACACCCATACAATGCGCACCAACCCGCGATGTTTTTCAGAAACATATCCTACATTGCCACTGCATGTTTCCTGACCTCCCCATGCTGACCACCCCACGGTTCTTTTCTCCATCCTACATTGCCACTCACTGCATATCCTAATTCAGACCCTATGATTCAGACCACCCCGTGATGTTTTTCTCACTCCCACTAGTGAAAGTAATGTTACACACTCATATGATGCGCACCACCCTGCGATGTTTTTCAGAATCTTATCTTACATTGCCACTGCACGTTTCCTGACCTCCCCATGCTGACCACCCCGTGGTGCTTTCCTCCATCATAAATTGCCACTCACTGCCTATTCTAATTCAGACCCTATGATACACACCGCCCCGTGATGTTTTTCTCACACCTACTAGTGAATGTAATGTTACACACCCATACAATGCGCACAACACTGCGATGTTTTTGAGAAACCTGTTCTACATTGCCACTGCATGTTTCCTGACCTCCCCATGCTGACCACCCCCTGGTGCTTTTCTTCATACGACCTTGCCACTCATTACCTATCCTAATTCAGACCCTATGATTCACACCGCCCCGTGATGTTTTTCTCACTCCTACTAGTGAGTGTAATGTTTCACAACCATACAATGCGCACCACCCCGCGATGTTTTTCAGAAACCTATCCTACATTGCCACTGCATGTTTCCTTACCTCCCCATGCTGACCAACCCGTGGTGCTTTTCACCATCCTACATTGCCACTCACTGCCTATCCTAATTCAGACCCTATGATTCACAACACCCCGTGATGTGTTTCTCACTCCTACTAGTGAATGTAATGTTACACACCCATACAATGCTCACAACCCCGTGATGTTTTTCAGAAACCTATCCTACATTTCCACTGCATGTTTCCTGACCTCCCCATGCTGACCACCCCGTGGTGCTTTTCTCCATCCTACATTGCCACTCACTGCCTATCCTAATTCAGACCCTATGATTCACACCACCCCGTGATGTTTTTCTCACTCCTACTAGTGAAAGTAATGTTACGCACCCATACAATGTGCACCACCCCGCGATGTTTTTCAGAAACCTATCCTACATTGCCACTGCATTTTCCTGACCTCCCCATGCTGACCACCCCTTGGTGCTATTCTCCAACCTACATTGCCACTCACTGCCTATCCTAATTCAGACCGTATGATTCACACCACCCCGTGATGTTTGTATCACTCCTACTAGTGAAAGCAATGTTACACCCCGATACAATGCGCACCACCCCACGATGTTTTTCAGAAACCTATCCTACATTGCCACTGCAAGTTTCCGGACCGCCCCATGCTGACCACCCCGTGGTGCTTTTCTCCATCCTACATTGCCACTCACTGCCTATCCTAATTCAGACCCTATGATTCACACCACCCCGTGATGTTTTTCTCACTCCTACAAGTGAAAGTAATGTTACACACCCATACAATGCGCACCACCCCGCGATGTTTTTCAGAAACCTATCCTACATTGCCTCTACATGTTTCCCGACCTCCCCATGCTGACAACCCGTGGTGCTTTTCTCCATCCTACATTGCCACTCACTGCCTATCCTAATTCAGACCCTATGATGCACACCACCCCGTGATGTTTTTCTCACTCCTACTAGTGAAAATAATGATACACACCCATACAATGCGCACCACCCCGCGATGTTTTTCAGAAACCTATCCTACATTGCCACTACATGTTTCCTGACCTCCCCATGCTGACACCCCGTGGTGCTTTTCTCCATCCTACATTGTCACCCACTGCCTATCCTAATTCAGACCCTATGATTCACACCAGCCCGTAATGTTTTTCTCACTCCTACTAGTGAATGTAATGTTACACACCCATACAATGCGCACCACCCCGCGATGTTTTTCAGAAACCCCGTGAGGTTTTTCTCACTCCTACTAGTGAAAGTAATGTTACACACCCATACAATGCGCACCACCCCCTAATGTTTTTCAGAAACCTATCCTACATTGCCACTGCATGTTTCCTGACCTCCCCATGCTGACACCCCGTGGTGCTTTTCTCCATCCTACATTGCCACTCACTGTCTCTCCTAATTCAGACGCTATGATTCACACCACCCCGTGATGTTTTTCTCACTCCTACTAGTGAATGTAATGTTACACACCCATACATTGCGCACCACCCCGCGATGTTTTTCAGAAACCTATCCTACATTGCTTCTGCATGTTTCCTGACCTTCCCATGCTGACCACCCCGTGGTGCTTTACTCCATCCTACATTGCCACTCACTGCCGATCCTAATTCAGACCCTATGATTCACACCACCCCGTGTGTTTTTCTCACTCCTACTAGTGAATGTAATGTTACACACCCATAAAAAGTGCACCACCCCGCGATGTTTCTCAGAAACCTATCCTACATTGCCACTGCATGTTTCCTCACCAACCCATGCAGACCACCCCTCACTCCTACTAGTGAATGTAACGTTACACACCCAGACAATGCGCACCACCCCGCGATGTTTTTCAGAAACCTATCCTACATTGCCACTGCATGTTTCCTGACCTCCCAATGCTCACCGACCCCGTGCTGCTTTTCTCCATGCTACATTGCCACTCATAGCCTATCCTAATTCATACCCTATGATTCAGACCACCCCGTGATGTTTTTCTCAGTCCTACTTGTGAAAGTAATGTGACACACCCATACAATGCGCACCACCCCGCGATGTTTTTCAGAAACCTATCCTACATTGCCACTGCATGTTTCCTGACCTCCCCATGCTGACCACCCCGTCGTGCTTTTCTCCATCCTACATTGCCACTCACTGCCTATCCTCATTCAGACCCTATGATACACACCACCCCGTGATGTTTTTGTCACTCCTACTAGTGAATGTAATGTTACACACCCATACAGTGCGCACTAGCCCGCGATGTATTTGAGAATAATATCCTACATTGCCACTGCATGTTTCCTGACCTCCCCATGCTGACCACCGCGTGGTGATGATCTCCATCCTACATTGCCACTCACTGCCTGTTTTAATTCAGACCCTATGATTCACATCACCCCGTGATGTTTTTCTCACTCCTACTACTGAATGTAATGTTACACACCCATAGAATGCGCACCACCCAGCGATGTTTTTCAAAAACCTATCCTATATTGCCACTGCATGTTTCCTGCCCTCCCCATGCTGACCACCCCGTGGTGCTTTTCTCCATCCTACATTGCCACTCACTGCCTATCCTAATTCAGACCCTATGATTCACACCACCCCGTGATGTTTTTCTCACTCCTACTAGTGAAAGTAATGTTACACACCCATACAATGTGCACCAAACCACGATGTTTTCCAGAAACCTATCCTACATTGCCACTGCATGTTTCCTGACCTCCCCATGCCTACCACCCCGTGGTGCTTTTCTCCATCCTACATTGCCACTCACTGCCTATCCTAATTCAGACCCTATGATTCACACCAAACCATGATGTTTTTCTCACTCCTACTAGTGAATGTAATGTTACACACCCATACAATGCGCACCACCCCGCGATGTTTTTCTGAAACCTACTCTACATTGCCTCTGCATGTTTCCTGACCTCCCCATGCTGACCACACCGTGGTGCTTTTCTCCATCCGACATTGCCACTGACTGCCTATCCTAATTCACACCCTATGATTCACACCACCCCGTGATGTTTTTCTCACTCGTACTAGGGAATGTAATGTTACACAGCCATACAATGCGCACCACACCGCGATGTTTTTCAGAAACCTATCCTACATTGCCACTGCATTTTTTCTGACCTCCCCATGCTGACCACCCCGTGGTGCTTTTCTCCATCCTACATTGCCACTCACTGCCTATTCTAATTCAGCCCCTAAGATTCACACCACCCCGTGATGGTTTTCTCACTCCTACTTGTGAAGGTAATGTTACACACCAATACAATGCGCACCACCCCGCGATGTTTTTCAGAAACCTATCCTACATTGCCACTGCATGTTTTCTGACCTGCCCATGCTGACCATCCCATGGTGGTTTTCTCCATCCTACATTGCCACTCACTGAGTATCCTAATTGAGACACCATGATTCACCACTACCTGTGATGTTTTTCTCACTCCTACTATTGAAAGTAATGTTACACACCCATACAATGCAAACCACCGCGCGATGTTTTTCAGAAACCTATCCTCAATTGCCACTGCATGTTTCCTGACCTCCCCTTGCTGACCACCCCGTGGTGCTTTTCTGCATCCTACATTGCCACTCACTGCCTATTCTAATTCAGACCCTATGATTCACCCCACCCCGTGATGTTTTTCTCACTCCTACGAGTGAATGTAATGTTACACACCCATACAATGCTCACCACCCCGCGATGTTTTTCAAAACCCTATCCTACATTGCCACTGCATGTTTCCTGACCTCCACAGGTTGACCACCCGGTGGTGCTTTTCTCCATCCTATATTGCCACGCACTGCCTATACTAATTTAGACCCTATGATTCACCCCTCGCCATGATGTTTTTCTCACTCCTACGAGTGAATGTAATGTTACACACCCGTACAATGCGCACCACCTCGCGATGTTTTTCAGAAACCTATCCTACATTGCCAGTGCATGTTTCCTGACCTCCCCAAGCTGACCACCCCGTGGTACTTTTCTCCATCCTACATTGCCATTCACTGCCTATCTTAATTCAGACCCTATGATTCACACCACCCCGTGATGTTTTTCTCACTCCTACTAGTGAATGTAATGTTACACACCCATACAATGGGCACCACCCCACGATGTTTTTCAGAAACCTATCCTACATTGCCACTGCATGTTTCCTGACCTCCCCATGCTGACCACGCCACGGTTCCTTTCTCTATCCTACATTGCCACTCACTGCATATCCTAATTCAGACCCTAGGATTCATACCACCCCGTGATGTTTTTCTCACTCCTACTAGTGAAAGTAATGTTACACACTCATACAATGCGCACCACCCCGCGATGTTTTTCAGAAACCTATCTTACATTGCCACTGCACGTTTCTTGACCTCCCCATGCTGACCACTCCGTGGTGATTTTCTCCATCATACATTGCCACTCACTGCCTATTCTAATTCAGACCCTATGATACACACCACTCCGTGATGTTTTTCTCACTCCTACTAGTGAAAGTAATGTTACACACCCATACAATGCGCACCACCCCGCGATGTTTTTCAAAAACCTATCCTATATTGCCACTGCATGTTTCCTGCCCTCCCCATGCTGACCACCCATTGGTGCTTTTCTCCATCCTACATTGCCTCTCACTGCCTATCCTAATTCAGACCCTATGATTCACACCACCCCTTGATATTTTTCTCACTCCTACTATTGAAAGTAATGTTACACACCCATACAATGTGCACCAAACCACGATGTTTTCCAGAAACCTATCCTACATTGCCACTGCATGTTTCCTGACCTCCCCAAGCTGACCACACCGTGGTGCTTTTTTCCATCCTACATTGCCACCACTGCCTATCCTAATTCAGACCCTATGATTCACACCACCCCGTGATGTTTTTCTCACTCCTGCTAGTGAAAGTAATGTTACACACCGATACAGTGCGCACCAGCCCGCGATGTATTTCAGAAACCTATCCTACATTGCCACTGCATGTTTCCTGACCTCCCCATGCTGACCACCCCGTGGTGCTTTTCTCCATCCTACATTGCCACTCACTGCCTATCCTAATTCAGACACTATGATTCACACCAAACCGTGATGTTTTTCTCACTCCTACTAGTGAATGTAATGTTACACACCCATACAATGCGCACCACCCCGCGATGTTTTTCAGAAACCTACCCTACCTTGCCTCTGCATGTTTCCTGACCTCCCCATGCTGACCACCCCGTGGTGCTTTTCTCCGTCCTACATTGCCACTCACTGACTATCCTAATTCAGACCCTATGATTCACACCACCCCGTTATGTTTTTCTCACTCCTACTAGTGAAAGTAATGTTACACACCCATTCAATGCGCACCACCTCCCAATGTTTTTCAGAAACCTATCCTACATTGCCAGTGCATGTTTCCTGACCTCCCCATGCTGACCACCACGTGGTGCTTTTCTCTATCCTACATTGCCACTCACTGCCTATCCTAATTCAGACCCTATGATTCACACCACCCCGTGATGTTTTTCTCACTCCTACAAGTGAAAGTAATGTTACACACCCATACAATGCGCACCACCCCGAGATGTTTTTCAGAAACCTATCCTACATTGCCTCTACATGTTTCCTGACCTCCCCATGCTGACAACCCGTGGTGCTTTTCTCCATCCTACATTGCCACTCACTGCCTATCCTAATTCAGATCCTATGATGCACACCACCCCGTGATGTTTTTCTCACTCCTACTAGTGAAAATAATGATACACACCCATACAATGCGCACCACCCCACGATGTTTTTCAGAAACCTATCCTACATTGCCACTACATGTTTCCTGACCTCCCCATGCTGACACCCCGTGGTGCTTTTCTCCATCCTACATTGTCACCCACTGCCTATCCTAATTCAGACCCTATGATTCACACCAGCCCGTAATGTTTTTCTCACTCCTACTAGTGAATGTAATGTTACACACCCATACAATGCGCACCACCCCACGATGTTTTTCAGAAACCTATCCTACGCTGCCACTGCATGTTTCCTGACCTCCCCATGCTGACCACCCCGTGGTGCTTTTCTCCATCCTACATTGGCACTCACTGACTATCCTAATTCAGACCCTATGGTTCACACCACCCCGTGAGGTTTTTCTCACTCCTACTAGTGAAAGTAATGTTACACACCCATACTATGTGCACCACACCTCGATGTTTTTCAGTAACCTATCCTAAATTGCCACTGCATGTTTCCTGACCTCCCCCTGCTGACCACTCCGTGGTGCTTTTCTCCATCCTACATTGCCACTCACTGCCTATCCTAATTCAGACCCTATGGTACACACCACCCCGTGATATTTGTCTCACTCCTACTTGTTAAAGTAATATTACACATCCATGCAATGCGCACCACCCCCCGATGTTTTTCAGAAACCTATCCTACATTGCGAATGCATGTTTCCTGACCTCCCCATGCTGACCACCCCGTGGTGCTTTTCTCCATCGTACATTGCCACTCACTACCTATCCTAATTCAGACCCTATGATACACACCACCCCGTGATGTTTTTCTCACTCCTACTAGTGAATGTAATGTTACACACCCATAAAATGCGCACCACCCCGCGATGTTTTTCAGAAACCTATCTTACATTGCCACTGCATGTTTCGTGCCCTGCCCATGCTGACCACCCCATGGTGCTTTTCTCCATCCTACATTGCCACTCACTGGCTATCCTAATTGACACCCCATGATTCACACATACCCGTGATGTTTTTCTCACTCCTAGTAGTGAAAGTAATGTTACAAACCCATACAATGCGCACCACCTCCCAATGTTTTTCAGAAACCAATCCTACATTGAAAGTGTATGTTTCCTGACCTCCCCATGCTGACCACCACGTGGTGCTTTTCTCTATCCTACATTGCCACTCACTGCCTATCCTAATTCAGACTCTATGATTCACATCACCCCGTGATGTTTTTCTCACTCCTACTACTGAATGTAATGTTACACAACCATACAATGCGCACCACCCCACGATGTTTTTCAGAAACCTATCCTACATTGCCACTGCATGTTTCCTGACCTCCCCATGCTGACACCCCGTGGTGCTTTTGTCCATCCTACATTTCCACTCACTGCCTATCCTAATTCAGACCCTATGATTCACACCACGCCGTGATGTTTTTCTCACTGCTACTAGTGAATGTAATGTTACACACCCATACAATGCGCACCACCCCGCGTTGTTTTTCAGAAACCTATCCTACATTGCCACTGCATGTTTCCTGACTTCCCAATGCTGACCAACCCGTGGTGCTTTTCTCCATGCTACATTGCCACTCACTGCCTATCCTAATTCAGAACATATGATTCACTCCATCCCCTGGTGTTTTTCTCACTCCTTCTAGCGAATGTGACGTTACACACCCATACAGTGCGCACCACCCCGCGATGTTTTTCAGAACCCTATCCTACATTGCCACTGCATGTTTCCTGACGTCTCCATGCTGACCACACCGTGGTGCTTTTTTCCATCCTACATTGCTACCACTACCTATCCTAATTCAGACCCTATGATTCACACCACCCCGTGATGTTTTTCTCACACCTGCTAGTGAAAGTAATGTTACACACCGATACAGTGCGCACCAGCCCGCGATGTATTTCAGAAACCTATCCTACATTGCCACTGCATGTTTCCTGACCTCCCCATGCTGACCACCCCGTGTTGCTTTTCTCCAACCTACATTGCCACTCACTGCCTATCCTAATTCAGACCCTATGATTCACACCACCCCGTGAATTTTTCTCACTCCTACTAGTGAAAGTCATGTTACACACCCAAACAATGCGCACCACCACGCAATGTTTTTCAGAAACCTATCCTACATTGCCAGTCCATGTTTCCTGACCTCCCCATGCCTACCACCCCGTGGTGCTTTTCTCCATCCGACATTGCCACTCACTGCCTATCCTAATTCACACCCTATGATTCACACCACCCCGTGAGGTTTTTCTCACTCCTACTAGTGAAAGTAATGTTACACACTCATACAATGCGCACCACCCCCTAATGTTTTTCAGAAACCTATCCTACATTGCCAGTGCATGTTTCCTGACCTCCCCATGCTGACCACCACGTGGTGCATTTCTCTATCCTACATTGCCACTCACTGCCTTTCCTAATTCAGACTCTATGATTCACATCACCCCGTGATGTTTTTCTCACTCCTACTAGTGAAGGTAATGTTACACACTCATACAATGCGCACCACCCCGCGATGTTTTTCAGAAACCTATCCTACATTGTCACTGCATGTTTCCTGACCTCCCCATGCTGACACCCCGTGGTGCTTTTCTCCATCCTACATTGCCACTCACTGCCTCTCCTAATTCAGACGCTATGATTCACACCACCCCGTGATGTTTTTCTCACTCCTACTAGTGAATGTAATGTTACACACCCATACATTGCGCACCACCCCGCGATGTTTTTCAGAAACCTATCCTACATTGCTTCTGCATGTTTCCTGACCTTCCCATGCTGACCACCCCGTGGTGCTTTTCTCCTTCCGACATTGCCACTCACTGCCTATCCTAATTCACACCCTATGATTCACACCACCCCGTGAGGTTTTTCTCACTCCTACTCGTGAAAGTAATGTTACACACCCATACAACGCGCACCACCCCCTAATGTTTTTCAGAAACCTATCCTACATTGCCAGTGCATGTTTCCTGACCTCCCCATGCTGACCACCATGTGGTGCATTTCTCTATCCTACATTGCCACTCACTGCCTATCCTAATTCAGACTCTATGATTCACATCACCCCGTGATGTTTTTCTCACTCCTACTAGTGAAGGTAATGTTACACACTCATACAATGCGCACCACCCCGCGATGTTTTTCAGAACGTTATCCTACATTGCCACTGCATGTTTCCTGACCTCTCCATGCTGACCACACCGTGGTGCTTTTTTCCATCCTACATTGCAACCACTGCCTATCCTAATTCAGACCCTATGATTCACACCACCCCGTGATGTTTTTCTCACTCCTGCTAGTGAAAGTAATGTTACACACCGATACAGTGCGCACCAGCCCGCGATGTATTTCAGAAACCTATCCTACATTGCCACTGCATGTTTCCTGACCTCCCCATGCTGACCACCCCGTGGTGCTTTTCTCCATCCTACATTGCCACTCACTGCCTATCCTAATTCAGACCCTATGATTCACACCACCCCGTGATGATTTTCTCCCTCCTACTAGTAAATGTAATGTTACACACACATACAATGCGCACCACCCCGCGATTTTTTTCAGAAACCAATCCAACATTGGCACTGCTTGTTTCCTGACCTCCCCATGCTGACCACCCCGTGGTGCTTTTCTCCAACCTACGTTGCCACTCACTGCATATCCTAATTCAGACCCTATGATTCACACCACCCCGTGATGTTTTTCTCACTCCTACTAGTGAAAGTCATGTTACACACCCATACAATATGCACCACCACGCAATGTTTTTCAGAAACCTATCCTATATTGCCACTGTATGTTTCCTGATCTCTCCATGCTGACCACACCTTGGTGCTTTTTTCCATCCTACATTGCCACCACTGCCTATCCTAATTCAGACCCTATGATTCACACCACCCCGTGATGTTTTTCTCACTCCTACTAGTGAATGTAATGTTACACACCCATACAATGCGCACACCCCGCGATGATTTTCAGAAACCTATCCTACATTGCCACTGCATGTTTCCTGACCTCCACATGCTGACCAACCCGTGGTGCTTTTCTCCATCCTACATTGCCACTCACTGCCTATCCAAATTCAGACCCTATGATTCACACCACCCTGTGATGTTTTTCTCACTCCTACTAGTGAAAGTCATGTTACACACCCATACAATGCGCACCACCCCGCAATGTGTTTTCTGAAACCTATACCATATTGCCAGTGTATTTTTCCTGACCTCCCCATGCCTACCACCCCGTGGTGCTTTTCTCCATCCTACATTGCCAATCACTGCCTATCCTAATTCAGACCCTATGATTCACACCAAACCATGATGTTTTTCTCACTCCTACTAGTGAATATAATGTTACACACCCATACAATGCGCACCACCCCGCGATGTTTTTCAGAAACCTACCCTACATTGCCTCTACATGTTTCCTGACCTCCCCATGCTCACCACCCCGTAGAGCTTTTCTCCATCCTACATTGCCACTCACTGCCTATCCTAATTCACACCCTATGATTCACACCACCCCGTGATGTTTTTCTCACTCGTACTAGGGAATGTAATGTTACACAGCCATACAATGCGCACCACCCCGCGATGTTTTTCAGAAACCGATCCTACATTGCCAGTGCATGTTTCCTGACCTCCCCATGCCTACCACCCAGTGGTGCTTTTCTCCATCCTACATTGCCACTCACTGCCTATCCTAATTCAGACCCTATGATTCACACCAAACCATGATGTTTTTCTCAGTCCTACTAGTGAATGTAATGTTACACAGCGATACAATGCTCACCACCCCGCGATGTTTTTCAGAAACCTATCTTACATTGCCACTGCACGTTTCTTGACCTCCCCATGCTGACCACCCCGTGGTGCTTTTCTCCATCATACATTGCCACTCACTGCCTATTCTAATTCAGACCCTATGATACACACCACTCCGTGATGTTTTTCTCACTCGTACTAGTGAAAGTAATGTTACACACCCATACAATGTGGACCAAACCACGATGTTTTCCAGAAACCTATCCTACATTGCCACTGCATGTTTCCTGACCCCCCCATGCTGACCACCCCGTGGTGTTTTTCTCCATCCTACATTGCCACTCACTGACTATCCTAATTCAGACCCTATGATTCACACCACCCCGTGATGTTTTTCTCACTCCTACTAGTGAAAGTAATGTTACACACCCATACAATGCGCAGCACCCCGCCATGTTTTTCAGAAACCTACCCTACATTTCCTCTGCATGTTTCCTGACCTCCCCATGCTGACCACCCCGTGGTGCTTTTCTCCATCCGACATTGCCAGTCACTGCTTTTCCTAATTCACACCCTATGATTCACACCACCCCGTGATGTTTTTCTCACTCCTACTAGTGAATGTAATGTTACACAGCCATTCAATGCGCACCACCGCGCGATGTTTTTCAGAAACCGATCCTACATTGCCACTGCATTTTTTCTGACCTCCCCATGCTGACCACCCCGTGGTGCTTTTCTCCATCCTACATTGCCACTCACTGCCTATTCTAATTCAGCCCCTAAGATTCACACCACCCCGTGATGATATTCTCACTCCTTCTTGTGAATGTAATGTTACACACCAATACAATGCGCACCACCCCGCGATGTTTTTCCGAAACCTATCCTACATTACCACTGCATGTTTCCTGACCTGCCCATGCTGACCACCCCATGGTGCTTTTCTCCATCCTACATTGCCACTCACTGCCTATCCTAATTGAGACCCCATGATTCACACCTACCTGTGATGTTTTTCACACTCCTACTATTGAAAGTAATGTTACACACCCATACAATGCAAACCACCGCGCGATGTTTTTCAGAAACCTATCCTCCATTGATACTGCATGTTTCCTGATCTCCCCATGCTGAAAACCCTGTGGTGCTTTTCTCCATCCTACATTGCCACTCACTGCCTATTCTAATTCAGACCCTATGATTCACCCCACCCTGTGATGTTTTTCTCACTCCTACGAGTGAATATAATGTTACACACCCTACAATGCGCACCACCCCGCGATGTTTTTCAAAACCCTATCCTACATTGCCACTGCATGTTTCCTGACCTCCACAGGCTGACCACCCGGTGGTGCTTTTCTCCATCCTATATTGCCACTCACTGCCTATGCTAATTCAGACCATATGATTCACCCCTCGCCATGATGTTTTTCTCACTCCTACGAGTGAATGTAATGTTACACACCCATACAATGCGCACCACCCCGCGATGTTTATCAGAAACCTATCCTACATTGCCAGTGCATGTTTCCTGACCTCCCCAAGCTGACCACCCCGTGGTACTTTTCTCCATCCTACATTGCCACTCACTGCCTATTTTAATTCAGACCCTATGATTCACCCCACCCTGTGATGTTTTTCTCACTCCTACGAGTGAATGTAATGTTACACACCCTACAATGCGCACCACCCCGCGATGTTTTTCAAAACCCTATCCTACATTGCCACTGCATGTTTCCTGACCTCCCCAAGCTGACCACCCCGTGGTACTTTTCTCCATCCTACATTGCCACTCACTGCCTATTTTAATTCAGACCCTATGCTTCACACCACCCAGTGATGTTTTTCTCACCCCTACTAGTGAATGTAATGTTACACACCCATACAATGCGCACCACCCCACGATGTTTTTCAGAAACCTATCCTACATTGCCACTGCATGTTTCCTGACCTCCCCATGCTGACCACCCCGTGGTGCTTTTCTCCAACCTACATTGCCACTCACTGCATATCCTAATTCAGACCCTATGATTCAGAACCACCCCGTGGTGTTTTTCTCACTCCTACTAGTGAATGTAACGTTACACACCCATACAGTGTGCACCACCACGCAATAATTTTCAGAACCCTATCCTACATTGCCACTGCATGTTTCCTGACCTCCCAATGATGACCACCCCGTGGTGCTTTTTTCCATGCTACATTGCCACTCACTGACTATCCTAATTCAGACCCTATGATTCACACCACCCCGTGATGTGTTTCTCACTTATACTAGTGAATGTAATGTTAAACACCCATACAGTGCGCAAGACCCCGCCATGTTTTTCAGAACCCTATCCTACATTGCCACTGCATGTTTCCTGACCTCTCCCTGCTGACCACCCCGTGGTGCTTTACTCCAACCTACATTGCCACTCACTGCCTATCCTAATTCAGACCCTATGATTCACACCACCCCGTGATGTTTTTCTCACTCCTACTAGTGAAAGTCATGTTACACACCAATACAATGCGCACCACCACGCAATGTTTTTCAGAAACCTATCCTACATTGCAAGTGCATGTTTCCTGACCTCCCCATGCTACCCACCCGTGGTGCTTTTCTCCATCCTACATTGCCACTTAATGCCTATCCTAATTCAGACCCTATGATTCACCCCACCCCGTGATGTTTTTCTCACTCCTACCAGTGAATGTAATGTTACACACAAATACAATGCGCACCACCCCGCGATGTTTTTCAGAAACCTATCATACATTGCCAGTGCATTTTTCCTGACCTCCCCAGGCTGACAACCACGTGGTGCTTTTCTCCATCCTATATTGCCACTCACTGCCTATACTAATTTAGACCCTATGATTCATACCACCCCGTGATGTTTTTCTCATTCCTACTAGTGAAAGTTATGTTACACACTCATACAATGCGCACCACCCCGCGATGTTTTTCAGAAACCTATCTTACATTGCCACTGCACGTTTCCTGACCTCCCCATGCTGACCACCCCGTGGTGCTTTTCTCCATGATACAACACCACTCAGTGCCTATTCTAATTCAGGCCCTGTGATACACACCACCCTGTGATGTTTTTCTCACTCCTACTAGTGAAAGTAATGTTACCCACCCATACAATGCGCACCACGCCGCGATGTTTTTCAGAAACCTATGCTACATTGCCACTGCATGTTTCCTGCCCTCCCCAGGCTGACCACCCCGTGGTGCTTTTCTCCATCCTACATTGCCACTCACTGCCTATCCTAATTCAGACCCTATGATTCACACCACCCCGTGATGTTTTTCTCACTCCTACTAGTGAATGTAATGTTACACACCCATACAATGCGCAGCACCCCGCGATGTTTTTCAGAAAGCTATCCTACATTGCCACTGCGTGTTTCCTGACCTCCCCATCTGACCACCCCGTGGTGCTCTTCTCTATCCTACATTGCCACTCACAGCGTATCCTAAATCAGACCCTATGATTCACACCACCTCGTGTTGTTTTTCTCACTCCTACTAGTGAATGTAATGTTAAACACCCATACAATGCGCACCACCACGCGATATTTTTCAGAAACCTATCCTACATTGCCACTGCATGTTTCCTGACTTCCCAATGCTGACCACCCCGTGGTGCTTTTTTCCATGCTACATTGCCACTCACTGCCTATCCTAATTCAGACCCTATGATTCACACCACCCCGTGATGTTTTTCTCACTCCTGCTAGTGAATGTAATATTACACACCCATACAATGCGCACCACCCCGCGATGTTTTCCAGAAACCTATCCTACATTGCCACTGCATGTTTCCTGACCTCCCCATGCTGACCACCCCGTGGTGCTTTTCTCCATGCTACATAGCCACTCACTGACTATCCTAATTCAGACCCTATGATTCACACCACCCCGTGATGTTTTGCTCACTCCTACTAGTGAATTTAGTGTTACACACCCATACAATGCGCACCACCCCCCAATGTTTTTCAGAAACCTATCCTACATTGCCACTGCATATTTCCTGACCTCCACATGCTGACCATCACGTGGTGCACTTCTCCATCCTACATTGCCACTCAATGCCTATCCAAATTCAGATTCTATGATTCACATCACCCCGTGATGTTTTTCTCACTCCTACTAGTGAATGTAATGTTACACACCCATACAATGCGCACCACCCCGCGATGTTTTCCAGACAACTATCCTACATTGCCACCGCATGTTTCCTGACCTCCCCATTCTGACCACCCCGTGGTGCTTTTCTCCATGCTACATTGCCACTAACGGACTATCCTAATTCTGACCCTATGATTCACACCACCCCTTGATGTTTTTCTCACTCCTACTAGTGAATGTAATGTTACACACCCATACAATGTGCACCACACCCCAATGTTTTTCGGAAACATATCCTACATTGCCACTGCATATTTTCTGACCTCCCCATGCTGACCACCCCGTGGTGCTTTTCTCCATGCTACATTGCCACTCACTGACTATCCTAATTCAGACCCTATGATTCACATCACCCCGTGATGTGTTTCTCACTCCTACTAGTGAATGTAATGTTACACACCCATACAATGCGCACCAACCCGCGATGTTTTTCAGAAACCTATCGTCCATTGCCACGGCATATTTCCTGACCTCCACATGCTGACCACCCCGTGGTGCTGTTCTCCATCGTACATTGCCACTCACTTCCTCTCCTAATTCAGATCCTATGAATCACACCACCCCGTGATGTTTTTCCTCACTCCTACTAGTGAATGTAATGTAACACACAACCATACAATGCGCACCACCCCGCCATGTTTTTCAGAAACCTATCCTACATTGCCACTGCATGTTTCCTGACCTCCCCATGCTGACCAACCCGTGGTGCTTTTCTCCATCCTCCATTGCCACTCACTGCCTATCCTAATTCAAACCCTATGATTCACACCACCCCGTGATGTTTTTCGCACTCCTACTAGTGAAAATAATGTTACACACCCATACAATGCGCACCACCCCGCGATGTTTTTCAGAAACCTATCCTACATTGCCACTGCATGTTTCCTGACCTCCCCATGCTGACCACCCCGTGGTGCTTTTCTCCATTCTACATTGCCACTCACTGCCTGTTCTTATTCAGACCCTATGATACACACCACCCCGTGATGTTTTTGTCACTCCTACTAGTGAATGTAATGTTACACACCCATACAGTGCGCACTAGCCCGCGATGTATTTGAGAATAATATCCTACATTGCCACTGCATGTTTCCTGACCTCCCCATGCTGACCACCCCGTGGTGCTTTTCTCCATCCTACATTGCCACTCACTGCCTATTCTAATTCAGACCCTATGATTCACACCACCCCGTGATGTTTTTCTCACTCCTACTAGTAAATGTAATGTTACACACCCATACAATGCGCACCACCCCGCGATGTTTGTCAGAAACCTATACTACATTGCCACTGCATGTTTCCTCACCTCCCCATGCTGACCACCCCGTGGTGCTTTTCTCTATCCTACATTGCCACTCACTGCGTATTCTAAATCAGACCCTATGATTCACACCACCCCGTGTTGTTTTTCTCACTCCTACTAGTGAATGTAAAGTTAAACACCCATACAATGCGCACCACCACGCGATGTTTTTCAGAAACCTATCCTCCATTGCCACTGCATGTTTCCTGACCTCCCCATGCTGACCACCCCGTGGAGCTTTTCTCCATCCTACATTGCCACTCACTGCCTATCCTAATTAAGACCCTATGATTCACACCATCCCGTGGTGTTTTTCTCACTCCTTCTTGCGAATGTAACGTTACACACCCATACAGTGCGCACCACCAGGCCATGTTTTTCAGAACCCTATCCTACATTGCCACTGCATGTTTCCTGACCTCTCCATGCTGACCACACCGTGGTGCTTTTTTCCATCCTACATTGCCACCACTGCCTATCCTAATTCAGACCCTATGATTCACACCACCCCTTGATGTTTTTCTCACTCCTGCTAGTGAAAGTAATGTTACACACCGATACAGTGCGCACCAGGCCGCGATATATTTCAGAAACCTATCCTACATTGCCACTGCATGTTTCCTGACCTCCCCATGCTCACCACCCCATGGTGCTTTACTCCATCCTACATTGCCACTCACTGCCTATTCTAATTCAGACCCTATGATTCACACCACCCCGTGATGTTTTTCTCACTCCTACTAGTAAATGTAATGTTACACACCCATACAATGCGCACCACCCCGCGATTTTTTTCAGAAACCTATCCTACATTGCCACTGCATGTTTCCTGACCTCCCCATACTGACCACCCCGTGGTGCTTTTCTCCATGATACATTGCCACTCACTGTCTATTCTAATTCAGACCCTGTGATACACACCACCCCGTGATGTTTTTCTCACTCCTACTAGTGAAAGTAATGTTACCCACCCATACAATGCGCACCACGCCGCGATGTTTTTCAGAAAACTATGCTACCTTGCCACTGCGTGTTTCCTGACCTCCCCATGCTGACCACCCCGTGGTGCTTTTCTCTATCCTACATTGCCACTCACTGCGTATCCTAAATCAGACCCTATGATTCACACCACCCCGTGTTGTTTTTCTCACTCCTACTGGTGAATGTAATGTTAAACACCCATACAATGCGCACCACCACGCGATGTTTTTCAGAACCCTATCCTACATTGCCACTGCATGTTTCCTGACCTCCCAATGATGACCACACCGTGGTGCTTTTCTCCATGCTACATTGCCACTCACTGACTATCCTAATTCAGACCCTATGATTCACACCACCCCGTGATGTGTTTCTCACTCCTATTAGTGAATGTAATGTTAAACACCCATACAATGCGCACCACCCCGCGATGTTTTTCAGAAACTTATCCTACATTGCGACTGCATGTTTCCTGACCTCTCCCTGCTGACCACACCGTGGTGCTTTTTTCCATCCTACATTGCCACCACTGCCTATCCTAATTCAGACCCTATGATTCACACCACCCCGTGATGTTTTTCTCACTCCTGCTAGTGAAAGTACTGTTACACACCGATACAGTGCGCACCAGCCCACGATGTATTTCAGAAACCTATCCTACATTGCCACTGCATGTTTCCTGACCTAGCCATGCTGACCACCCCATGGTGCTTTTCGCCATCCTACATTGCCACTCACTGCCTATCCTAATTCAGACCCTATGATTCACACCACCCCGTGATGTTTTTCTCTCTCCTACTAGTAAATGTAATGTAACACACCCATACAATGCGCACCCCCCCGCGATTTTTTTCAGAAACCTATCCTAGATTGCCACTGCATGTTTCCTGACCTCCCCATGCTGACCACCCCGTGGTGCTTTTCTCCAACCTACATTGCCACTCACTGCCTATCCTAATTCAGACCCTATTATTCACACCACCCCGTGATGTTTTTCTCACTCCTACTAGTGAAAGTCTTGTTACACACCCATACAATGCGCACCACCCCGCAATGTTTTTCAGAAACCTATCCTACATTGCAAGTGCATGTTTCCTGACCTCCCTATGCTGACCCCCCCGTGGTGCTTTTCTCCATCCTACATTGCCACTTAATGCCTATCCTAATTCAGACCCTATGATTCACCCCACTACGTGATGTTTTTCTCACTCCTACCAGTGAATGTAATGTTACACACCCATACAATGCGCACCACCCCGCGATGTTTTTCAGAAACCTATCATACATTGCCAGTGCATTTTTCCTGACCTCCCCAGGCTGACCACCCCGTGGTGCTTTTCTCCATCCTATATTGCCACTCACTGCCTATACTAATTCAGACCCTATGATTCATACCACCCCGTGATGTTTTTCTCACTCCTACTAGTGAAAGTTATGTTACACACTCATACAATGCGCACCACCCCGCGATGTTTTTCAGAAACCTATCTTACATTGCCACTGCACAATTCCTGACCTCCCCATGCTGACTACCCCGTGGTGCTTTTCTCCATGATACATTGCCACTCACTGCCTATTCTAATTCAGACCCTGTGATACACACCACCCCGTGATGTTTTTCTCACTCCTACTAGTGAAAGTAATGTTACCCACCCATACAATGCGCACCACGCCGCGATGTTTTTCAGAAACCTATGCTACATTGCCACTGCATGTTTCCTGCCCTCCCCAGGCTGACCACCCCGTGGTGCTTTTCTCCATCCTACATTGCCACTCACTGCCTATCCTAATTCAGACCCTATGATTCACACCACCCCGTGATGTTTTTCTCACTCCTACTAGTGAATGAAATGTTACACACCCATACAATGCGCAGCACCCCGCGATGTTTTTCAGAAACCTATCCTACATTGCCACTGCGTGTTTCCTGACCTCCCCATGCTGACCACCCCGTGGTGCTTTTCTCTATCCTACATTGCCACTCACTGCGTATCCTAAATCAGACCCTATGATTCACACCACCCCGTGTTGTTTTTCTCACTCCTACTAGTGAATGTAATGTTAAACACCCATACAATGCGCACCACCACGCGATATTTTTCAGAAACCTATCCTACATTGCCACTGCATGTTTCCTGACTTCCCAATGCTGACCACCCCGTGGTGCTTTTTTCCATGCTACATTGCCACTCACTGCCTATCCTAATTCAGACCCTATGATTCACACCACCCCGTGATATGTTTCTCACTCCTACTAGTGAATGTAATGTTACACACCAATACAATGCGCACCACCCCGCGATGTTTTTCAGAAACCTATCCTCCATTGCCACGGCATATTTCCTGACCTCCACATGCTGACCACCCCGTGGTGCTTTTCTCCATCCTACATTGCCACTCACTGCCTATCCTAATTCAGACCCTATGATTCACACCACCCCGTGATGTTTTTCTCACTCCTACTAGTGAATGTAATGTTACACACCCATACAATGCGCACCACCCCGCGATGTTTGTCAGAAACCTATTCTACATTGCCACTGCATGTTTCCTGACCTCCCCATGCTGACCACCCCGTGGTGCTTTTCTCTATCCTACATTGCCACTCACTGCGTATCCTAAATCAGACCCTATGATTCACACCACCCCGTGTTGTTTTTCTCACTCCTACTAGTGAATGTAAAGTTAAACACCCATACAATGCGCACCACCACGCGATGTTTTTCAGAAACCTATGCTACATTGCCACTGAATGTTTGCTGACATCCCAATGCTGACCACCCCGTGGTGCTTTTCTCCATCCTACATTGCCACTCACTGCCTATCCTAATTCAGACCCTATGATTCAGAACCACCCCGTGGTGTTTTTCTCACTCGTACTAGTGAATGTAACGTTACACACCCATACAGTGCGCACCACCGCGCAATGCTTTTCAGAACCCTATCCTACATTGCCACGGCATGTTTCCTGACATCTCCATGCTGACAACACTGTGGAGCTTTTCTCCATCCTACATTGCCACCCCTGCCTATCCTAATTCAGACCCTATGATTCACACCACCCCGTGATGTTTATCTCACTCCTACTAGTGAATGTAATGTTACACACGCATACAATGCGCACCAACCCGCGATGTTTTTCAGAAACCTATCCTACATTGCCACTGCATGTTTTCTGCACTCCCCATGCTGACCACCCCGTGGTGCTTTTCTCCATCCTATATTGCCACTCACTGCCTATCCTAATTCAGACCCTATGATTCACAACACCCCGTGATGTTTTTCTCACTCCTACTAGTGAATGTAATGTTACACACCCATAAAATAAGCACCACCCCGCGATGTTTTTCAGAAACCTATCCTACATTGCCACTGCATGTTTTCTGACCTTCCCATGCTGACCACCCCGTGGTGCTTTTCGTCATCCTACATTGCCACTCACTGCCTATCCTAATACAGACCCTATGATTCACCCCACCCCGTGATGTTTTCCTCACTCCTACGAGTGAATGTAATGTTACACACCCATACAATGTAAACCAACCCGGGCTGTTTTTCAGAAACCTATCCTGCTTTGCCACTGCATGTTTCCTGACCTCCCCATGCTGACCACCCCGTGGTGCTTTTCTCCATCCTAAATTGCCACTCACTGCCTATCCTAATTCAGACCCTATGATTCACACCACCACGTGATGTTTTTCTCACTCCTACTAGTGAATGTAATGTTACACACCCATGCAATGCGCATCACCCCGCGATGTTTTTCAGAAACCTCTCCTACATTGCCACTGCATGTTTCCTGACATCTCCATGCTGACCACACCGTGGTGCTTTTGTCTATCCTACATTGCCACCACTGCCTATCCTAATTCAGACCCTGTGATTCACACCACCCCGTGATGTTTTTCTCACTCCTACTAGTGAATGTAATGTTACACACGCATACAATGCACACCACCCCGCGATGTTTTTCAGAAACCTATCCTACATTGCCGCTGCATGTTTCCTGACCTCCCCATTCTGACTACCCCTTGGTGCTTTTCTCCATCCTACATTGCCACTCACTGCCTATCCTAATTCAGACCCTATGATTCCCACCATGCCGTGATGTTTTTCTCACTCCTACTAGTAAATGAAATGTTACACACCCATACAATGCGCACCACCCCGCAATGTTTTTCAGAAACCTATCCTACATTGCCAGTACATGTTTCCTGACCTCCCCATGCTGACCACACCGTGGTGCTTTTCTCCATCCTACATTGCCACTCACTGCCTATCCTAATTCAGAACCCTATGATTCACACCACCCCGTGATGTTTTTCTCACTCCTACTAGTGAATGTAATGTTACACATCCATACAATGCGCACCAACCTGCGACGTTTTTCAGAAAGCTATCCTACATTGGCACTGCATGTTTCCTGACCTCCCCATGCTGATCACCCCGTGGGGCTGTTCTCCATCCTACATTGCCACTCACTGCCTATCCTAATTCAGACCCTATGAATCACACCACCCCGTGATGTTTTTCTCACTCCTACTAGTGAATGTAATGTTACACACCCATACAATGCGCACCACCCCGCCATGTTTTACAGAAACCTATCCTACATTGCCACTGCATGTTTCCTGACCTCCCCATGCTGACCAACCCGTGGTGCTTTTCTCCATCCTCCATTGCCACTCACTGCCTATCCTAATTCAAACCCTATGATTCACACCATCCCGTGATGTTTTTCTCACTCCTACTAGTGAATGTAATGTTACACACCCATACAATGCGCACCACCCCGCGATGTTTTTCAGAAACCTATCCTACATGGCCACTGCATGTTTCCTGACCTCCCCATGCTGACCACCCCGTGGTGCTTTTCTCCATCCTACATTGCCACTCACTGCCTGTTCTAATTCAGACCCTATGATACACACCACCCCGTGATGTTTTTGTCACTCCTACTAGTGAATGTAATGTTACACACCCATAGAGTGCGCACTAGCCCGCGATGCATTTGAGAATAATATCCTACATTGCCACTGCATGTTTCCTGACCTCCCCATGGTGACCACCCCGTGGTGCTTTTCTCCATCCTACATTGCCACTCACTGCCTATCCTAATTCAGACCCTATGATTCAGAACCACCCCGTGGTGTTTTTCTCACTCGTACTAGTGAATCTAACGTTACACACCCATACAGTGCGCACCACCCCGCAATGGTTTTCAGAACCCTATCCTACATTGCCACGGAATGTTTCCTGACATCTCCATGCTGACTACACCGTGGTGCTTTTCTCCATCCTACATTGCCACCACTGCCTATCCTAATTCAGACCCTATGATTCACAACACCCTGTGATGTTTTTCTCACTCCTACTAGTGAATGTAATGTTACACACGCATACAATGCGCACCACCCCGCGATGTTTTTCAGAAACCTATCCTACATTGCCACTGCATGTTTTCTGACCTGCCCATGCTGACCACCGCGTGGTGCTTTTCTCCATCCTACATTGCCACTCACTGCCTATCCTAGTTCACACCCTATGATTCACACCACCCCGTTATGTTTTTCTCACTCCTACTAATGAAAGTAATGTTACACACCCATACAGTGCACACCAACCAGTGATGTTTTTCAGAAACCTATCCTATATTGCCACTGCATGTTTCCTGATCTCCCCATGCTGATCACCCCGTGGTGCTTTTCTCCATTCTAAATTGCCACTCACTGCCTATCCTAATTCAGACCCTATGATTCACACCACCCGGTGATGTTTTTCTCACTCCTATTAGTGAATGTAATGTTACACACCCATGCAATGCGCATCACCCCGCGATGTTTTTCAGAAACCTCTCCTACATTGCCACTGCATGTTTCCTGACATCTCCATGCTGACCACACCGTGGTGCTTTTGTCCATCCTACATTGCCACCACTACCTATCCTAATTCAGACCCTATGATTCACACCACCCCGTGATGTTTTTCTCACTCCTACTAGTGAATGTAATGTTACACACCCATGCAATGCGCATCACCCCGCGATGTTTTTCAGAAACCTCTCCTACATTGCCACTGCATGTTTCCTGACATCTCCATGCTGACCACACCGTGGTGCTTTTGTCCATCTTACATTGCCACCACTGCCTATCCTAATTCAGACCCTATGATTCACACCACCCCGTGATGTTTTTCTCACTCCTACTAGTGAATGTAATGTTACACACGCATACAATGCACACCACCCCGCGATATTTTTCAGAAACCTATCCTACATTGCCGCTTCATATTTCCTGACCTCCCCATGATGACCACCCCTTGGTGCTTTTCTCCATCCTTCATTGCCACGCACTGCCTATCCTAATTCAGACCCTATGATTCACACCGCCATGTGATGTTTTTCTCACTCCTACTAGTGAAAGTAATGTTACATACCCATACAGTGCGCACCAGCCCGCGATGTATTTCAGAAACCTATCCTACATTGCCACTGCATGTTTCCTGACTTCCAGATGCTGACCACCCCTTGGTGCTTTTCTCCATCCTACATTGCCACGCACTGCCTATCCTAATTCAGACCCTATGATTCACACCACCCCCTGATGTTTTTCTCACTCCTACTAGTAAATGAAATGTTACACACCCATACAATGCGCACCACCCCACGATTTTTTTCAGAAACCTATCCTACATTGGCACTGCATGTTTCCTCACCTCCCCATGCTGACCACACCGTGGTGCTTTTCTCCATCCTATATTGCCACTCACTGCCTATTCTATTTCAGACCCTATGATTCACACCTCCCCGTGATGTTTTTCTCACTCCTTGTAGTGAATGTAATGTTACACACCCATAGAGTGCGCACTAGCCTGCGATGTATTTCAGAAACCTATCCTACTTTGCCACTGCATGTTTCGTGACCTGCCCATGCTGACCAACCCGTGGTGCTTTTCTCCATCCTCCATTGCCACTCACTGCCTATCCTAATTCAAACCCTATGATTCACACCACCCCGTGATGTTTTTCTCACTCCTACTAGTGAATGTAATGTTACACAGCCATACAATGCGCACCACCCCGCGGTGCTTTTCAGAAACCTATCCTACATTGCCACTGCATGTTTCCTGACCTCCACATGCTGACCAACCCGTGGTGCTTTTCTCCATCCTACATTGCCACTCACTGCCTCTCCTAAATCAGACCCTATGATTCACACCACCCCGTGATGTTTTTCTCACTCCTACTAGTGAAAATAATGTTACACACCCATACAATGCGCACCAACCCGCGTAGTTTTTCAGAAACCTATCCTACATTGCCACTGCATGTTCCCTGACCTCCCCATGCTGACCACCCCGCGGTGCTTTTCTCCATCCTACATTGCCACTCACTGCCTATCATAATTCAGACCCTCCGATTCACACCACCCCGTGATGTTTTTCTCACTCCTACTAGTGAATGTAATGTAACACACACCCATACAATGCGCACCACCCCGTGATGTTTTTCAGAAACCTATCCTACATTGCCAGTGCATGTTTCCTGACCTCCCCATGCTGACCACCCCGTGGTGCTTTTCTCCATCCTACATTGCCACTCACTGCCTATCCTAATTCAGAACCCTATGATTCACACCACCCCGTGATGTTTTTCTCACTCCTACTAGTGAATGTAATGTTACACAGCCATACAATGCGCACCAACCTGCGACGTTTTTCAGAAAGCTATCCTACATTGGCACTGCATGTTTCCTGACCTCCCGATGCTGATCACCCCGTGGGGCTGTTCTCCATCCTACATTGCCACTCACTGCCTATCCTAATTCAGACCCTATGAATCACACCACCCCGTGATGTTTTTCTCACTCCTACTAGTGAATGTAATGTTACACACCCATACAATGCGCACTACCCCGCGATGTTTTTCAGAAACCTATCCTATATTGCCACTGCATGTTTCCTGACCTCCCCATGCTGACCACCCCGTGGTGCTTTTCTCCATCCTACATTGCCACTCACTGCCTGTTCTAATTCAGACCCTATGATACACACCACCCCGTGATGTTTTTGTCACTCCTACTAGTGAATGTAATGTTACACACCCATAGAGTGCGCACTAGCCCGTGATGCATTTGAGAATAATATCCTACATTGCCACTGCATGTTTCCTGACCTCCCCATGCTGACCACCCCGTGGTGCTTTTCTGCATCCTACATTGCCACTCACTGCCTATCCTAATTCAGACCCTATGATTCAGAACCACCCCGTGGTGTTTTTCTCACTCGTACTAGTGAATCTAACGTTACACACCCATACAGTGCGCACCACCCCGCAATGGTTTTCAGAACCCTATCCTACATTGCCACGGAATGTTTCCTGACATCTCCATGCTGACTACACCGTGGTGCTTTTCTCCATCCTACATTGCCACCACTGCCTATCCTAATTCAGACCCTATGATTCACAACACCCTGTGATGTTTTTCTCACTCCTACTAGTGAATGTAATGTTACACACGCATACAATGCACACCACCCCGCGATGTTTTTCAGAAACCTATCCTACATTGCCGCTGCATGTTTCCTGACCTCCCCATTCTGACTACCCCTTGGTGCTTTTCTCCATCCTACATTGCCACTCACTGCCTATCCTAATTCAGACCCTATGATTCCCACCATGCCGTGATGTTTTTCTCACTCCTACTAGTAAATGAAATGTTACACACCCATACAATGCGCACCACCCCGCAATGTTTTTCAGAAACCTATCCTACATTGCCAGTACATGTTTCCTGACCTCCCCATGCTGACCACACCGTGGTGCTTTTCTCCATCCTACATTGCCACTCACTGCCTATCCTAATTCAGAACCCTATGATTCACACCACCCCGTGATGTTTTTCTCACTCCTACTAGTGAATGTAATGTTACACATCCATACAATGCGCACCAACCTGCGACGTTTTTCAGAAAGCTATCCTACATTGGCACTGCATGTTTCCTGACCTCCCCATGCTGATCACCCCGTGGGGCTGTTCTCCATCCTACATTGCCACTCACTGCCTATCCTAATTCAGACCCTATGAATCACACCACCCCGTGATGTTTTTCTCACTCCTACTAGTGAATGTAATGTTACACACCCATACAATGCGCACCACCCCGCCATGTTTTACAGAAACCTATCCTACATTGCCACTGCATGTTTCCTGACCTCCCCATGCTGACCAACCCGTGGTGCTTTTCTCCATCCTCCATTGCCACTCACTGCCTATCCTAATTCAAACCCTATGATTCACACCATCCCGTGATGTTTTTCTCACTCCTACTAGTGAATGTAATGTTACACACCCATACAATGCGCACCACCCCGCGATGTTTTTCAGAAACCTATCCTACATGGCCACTGCATGTTTCCTGACCTCCCCATGCTGACCACCCCGTGGTGCTTTTCTCCATCCTACATTGCCACTCACTGCCTGTTCTAATTCAGACCCTATGATACACACCACCCCGTGATGTTTTTGTCACTCCTACTAGTGAATGTAATGTTACACACCCATAGAGTGCGCACTAGCCCGCGATGCATTTGAGAATAATATCCTACATTGCCACTGCATGTTTCCTGACCTCCCCATGGTGACCACCCCGTGGTGCTTTTCTCCATCCTACATTGCCACTCACTGCCTATCCTAATTCAGACCCTATGATTCAGAACCACCCCGTGGTGTTTTTCTCACTCGTACTAGTGAATCTAACGTTACACACCCATACAGTGCGCACCACCCCGCAATGGTTTTCAGAACCCTATCCTACATTGCCACGGAATGTTTCCTGACATCTCCATGCTGACTACACCGTGGTGCTTTTCTCCATCCTACATTGCCACCACTGCCTATCCTAATTCAGACCCTATGATTCACAACACCCTGTGATGTTTTTCTCACTCCTACTAGTGAATGTAATGTTACACACGCATACAATGCGCACCACCCCGCGATGTTTTTCAGAAACCTATCCTACATTGCCACTGCATGTTTTCTGACCTGCCCATGCTGACCACCGCGTGGTGCTTTTCTCCATCCTACATTGCCACTCACTGCCTATCCTAGTTCACACCCTATGATTCACACCACCCCGTTATGTTTTTCTCACTCCTACTAATGAAAGTAATGTTACACACCCATACAGTGCACACCAACCAGTGATGTTTTTCAGAAACCTATCCTATATTGCCACTGCATGTTTCCTGATCTCCCCATGCTGATCACCCCGTGGTGCTTTTCTCCATTCTAAATTGCCACTCACTGCCTATCCTAATTCAGACCCTATGATTCACACCACCCGGTGATGTTTTTCTCACTCCTATTAGTGAATGTAATGTTACACACCCATGCAATGCGCATCACCCCGCGATGTTTTTCAGAAACCTCTCCTACATTGCCACTGCATGTTTCCTGACATCTCCATGCTGACCACACCGTGGTGCTTTTGTCCATCCTACATTGCCACCACTACCTATCCTAATTCAGACCCTATGATTCACACCACCCCGTGATGTTTTTCTCACTCCTACTAGTGAATGTAATGTTACACACCCATGCAATGCGCATCACCCCGCGATGTTTTTCAGAAACCTCTCCTACATAGCCACTGCATGTTTCCTGACATCTCCATGCTGACCACACCGTGGTGCTTTTGTCCATCTTACATTGCCACCACTGCCTATCCTAATTCAGACCCTATGATTCACACCACCCCGTGATGTTTTTCTCACTCCTACTAGTGAATGTAATGTTACACACGCATACAATGCACACCACCCCGCGATATTTTTCAGAAACCTATCCTACATTGCCGCTTCATATTTCCTGACCTCCCCATGATGACCACCCCTTGGTGCTTTTCTCCATCCTTCATTGCCACGCACTGCCTATCCTAATTCAGACCCTATGATTCACACCGCCATGTGATGTTTTTCTCACTCCTACTAGTGAAAGTAATGTTACATACCCATACAGTGCGCACCAGCCCGCGATGTATTTCAGAAACCTATCCTACATTGCCACTGCATGTTTCCTGACTTCCAGATGCTGACCACCCCTTGGTGCTTTTCTCCATCCTACATTGCCACGCACTGCCTATCCTAATTCAGACCCTATGATTCACACCACCCCCTGATGTTTTTCTCACTCCTACTAGTAAATGAAATGTTACACACCCATACAATGCGCACCACCCCACGATTTTTTTCAGAAACCTATCCTACATTGGCACTGCATGTTTCCTCACCTCCCCATGCTGACCACACCGTGGTGCTTTTCTCCATCCTATATTGCCACTCACTGCCTATTCTATTTCAGACCCTATGATTCACACCTCCCCGTGATGTTTTTCTCACTCCTTGTAGTGAATGTAATGTTACACACCCATAGAGTGCGCACTAGCCTGCGATGTATTTCAGAAACCTATCCTACTTTGCCACTGCATGTTTCGTGACCTGCCCATGCTGACCAACCCGTGGTGCTTTTCTCCATCCTCCATTGCCACTCACTGCCTATCCTAATTCAAACCCTATGATTCACACCACCCCGTGATGTTTTTCTCACTCCTACTAGTGAATGTAATGTTACACAGCCATACAATGCGCACCACCCCGCGGTGCTTTTCAGAAACCTATCCTACATTGCCACTGCATGTTTCCTGACCTCCACATGCTGACCAACCCGTGGTGCTTTTCTCCATCCTACATTGCCACTCACTGCCTCTCCTAAATCAGACCCTATGATTCACACCACCCCGTGATGTTTTTCTCACTCCTACTAGTGAAAATAATGTTACACACCCATACAATGCGCACCAACCCGCGTAGTTTTTCAGAAACCTATCCTACATTGCCACTGCATGTTCCCTGACCTCCCCATGCTGACCACCCCGCGGTGCTTTTCTCCATCCTACATTGCCACTCACTGCCTATCATAATTCAGACCCTCCGATTCACACCACCCCGTGATGTTTTTCTCACTCCTACTAGTGAATGTAATGTAACACACACCCATACAATGCGCACCACCCCGTGATGTTTTTCAGAAACCTATCCTACATTGCCAGTGCATGTTTCCTGACCTCCCCATGCTGACCACCCCGTGGTGCTTTTCTCCATCCTACATTGCCACTCACTGCCTATCCTAATTCAGAACCCTATGATTCACACCACCCCGTGATGTTTTTCTCACTCCTACTAGTGAATGTAATGTTACACAGCCATACAATGCGCACCAACCTGCGACGTTTTTCAGAAAGCTATCCTACATTGGCACTGCATGTTTCCTGACCTCCCGATGCTGATCACCCCGTGGGGCTGTTCTCCATCCTACATTGCCACTCACTGCCTATCCTAATTCAGACCCTATGAATCACACCACCCCGTGATGTTTTTCTCACTCCTACTAGTGAATGTAATGTTACACACCCATACAATGCGCACTACCCCGCGATGTTTTTCAGAAACCTATCCTATATTGCCACTGCATGTTTCCTGACCTCCCCATGCTGACCACCCCGTGGTGCTTTTCTCCATCCTACATTGCCACTCACTGCCTGTTCTAATTCAGACCCTATGATACACACCACCCCGTGATGTTTTTGTCACTCCTACTAGTGAATGTAATGTTACACACCCATAGAGTGCGCACTAGCCCGTGATGCATTTGAGAATAATATCCTACATTGCCACTGCATGTTTCCTGACCTCCCCATGCTGACCACCCCGTGGTGCTTTTCTGCATCCTACATTGCCACTCACTGCCTATCCTAATTCAGACCCTATGATTCAGAACCACCCCGTGGTGTTTTTCTCACTCGTACTAGTGAATCTAACGTTACACACCCATACAGTGCGCACCACCCCGCAATGGTTTTCAGAACCCTATCCTACATTGCCACGGAATGTTTCCTGACATCTCCATGCTGACTACACCGTGGTGCTTTTCTCCATCCTACATTGCCACCACTGCCTATCCTAATTCAGACCCTATGATTCACAACACCCTGTGATGTTTTTCTCACTCCTACTAGTGAATGTAATGTTACACACGCATACAATGCGCACCACCCGCGATGTTTTTCAGAAACCTATCCTACATTGCCACTGCATGTTTTCTGACCTGCCCATGCTGACCACCGCGTGGTGCTTTTCTCCATCCTACATTGCCACTCACTGCCTATCCTAATTCAGACCCTATGATTCACACCACCCCGTGATGTTTTTCTCCCTCCTACTAATGAAAGTAATGTTACACACCCATACAGTGCACACCAACCAGTGATGTTTTTCAGAAACCTATCCTACATTGCCACTGCATGTTTCCTGATCTCCCCATGCTGATCACCCCGTCGTGCTTTTCTCCATCCTAAATTGCCACTCACTGCCTATCCTAATTCAGACCCTATGATTCACACCACCCCGTGATGTTTTTCTCACTCCTACTAGTGAATGTAATGTTACACACCCATGCAATGCGCATCATCCCGCGATGTTTTTCAGAAACCTCTCCTACATTGCCACTGCATGTTTCCTGACATCTCCATGCTGACCACACCGTGGTGCTTTTGTCCATCCTACATTGCCACCACTACCTATCCTAATTCAGACCCTATGATTCACACCACCCCGTGATGTTTTTCTCACTCCTACTAGTGAATGTAATGTTACACACCCATGCAATGCGCATCACCCCGCGATGTTTTTCAGAAACCTCTCCTACATTGCCACTGCATGTTTCCTGACATCTCCATGCTGACCACACCGTGGTGCTTTTGTCCATCTTACATTGCCACCACTGCCTATCCTAATTCAGACCCTATGATTCACACCACCCCGTGATGTTTTTCTCACTCCTACTGGTGAATGTAATGTTACACACGCATACAATGCACACCACCCCGCGATGTTTTTCAGAAACCTATCCTACATTGCCGCTTCATGTTTCCTGACCTCCCCATGCTGACCACCCCTTGGTGCTTTTCTCCATCCTACATTGCCACGCACTGCCTATGCTAATTCAGACCCTATGATTCACACCGCCATGTGATGTTTTTCTCACTCCTACTAGTGAAAGTAATGTTACATACCCATACAGTGCGCACCAGCCCGCGATGTATTACAGAAACCTATCCTACATTGCCACTGCATGTTTCCTGACTTCCAGATGCTGACCACCCCTTGGTGCTTTTCTCCATCCTATATTGCCACGCACTGCCTATCCTAATTCAGACCCTATGATTCACACCACCCCCTGATGTTTTTCTCACTCCTACTAGTAAATGAAATGTTACACACCCATACAATGCGCACCACCCCGCGATTTTTTTCAGAAACCTATCCTACATTGGCACTGCATGTTTCCTCACCTCCCCATGCTGACCACACCGTGGTGCTTTTCTCCATCCTATATTGCCACTCACTGCCTATTCTATTTCAGACCCTATGATTCACACCACCCCGTGATGTTTTTCTCACTCCTTCTAGTGAATGTAATGTTACACACCCATAGAGTGCGCACTAGCCCGCGATGTATTTCAGAAACCTATCCTACATTGCCACTGCATGTTTCGTTACCTGCCCATGCTGACCAACCCGTGGTGCTTTTCTCCATCCTCCATTGCCACTCACTGCCTATCCTAATTCAAACCCTATGATTCACACCACCCCGTGATGTTTTTCTCACTCCTACTAGTGAATGTAATGTTACACAGCCATACAATGCACACCACCCCGCGGTGTTTTTCAGAAACCTATCCTACATTGCCACTGCATGTTTCCTGACCTCCACATGCTGACCACCCCGTGGTGCTTTTCTCCATCCTACATTGCCACTCATTGCCTCTCCTAAATCAGACCCTATGATTCACACCACCCCGTGATGTTTTTCTCACTCCTACTAGTGAAAATAATGTTACACACCCATACAATGCGCACCAACCCGCGTAGTTTTTCAGAAACCTATCCTACAATGCCACTGCATGTTCCCTGACCTCCCCATGCTGACGACCCCGCGGTGCTTTTCTCCATCCTACATTGCCACTCACTGCCTATCATAATTCAGACCCTCCGATTCACACCACCCCGTGATGTTTTTCTCACTCCTACTAGTGAATGTAATGTAACACACACCCATACAATGCGCACCACCCCGTGATGTTTTTCAGAAACCTATCCTACATTGCCAGTGCATGTTTCCTGACCTCCCCATGCTGACCACCCCGTGGGGCTGTTCTCCATCCTACATTGCCACTCACTGCCTATCCTAATTCAGACCCTATGAATCACACCACCCCGTGATGTTTTTCTCACTCCTACTAGTGAATGTAATGTTACACATCCATACAATGCGCACCACCCCGCCATGTTTTACAGAAACCTATCCTACATTGCCACTGCTTGTTTCCTGACCTCCCCATGCTGACCAACCCGTGGTGCTTTTCTCCATCCTCCATTGCCACTCACTGCCTATCCAAATTCAAACCCTATGATTCACACCACCCCGTGATGTTTTTCTCACTCCTACTAGTGAATGTAATGTTACACACCCATACAATGCGCACTACCCCGCGATGTTTTTCAGAAACCTATCCTAAATTGCCACTGCATGTTTCCTGACCTCCCCATGCTGACCACCCCTTGGTGCTTTTCTCCATCCTACATTGCCACTCACTGCCTGTTCTAATTCAGACCCTATGATACACACCACCCCGTGATGTTTTTGTCACTCCTACTAGTGAATGTAATGTTACACACCCATAGAGTGCGCACTAGCCCGCGATGCATTTGAGAATAATATCCTACATTGCCACTGCATGTTTCCTGACCTCCCCATGCTGACCACCCCGTGGTGCTTTTCTCCATCCTACATTGCCACTCACTGCCTATCCTAATTCAGACCCTATGATTCAGAACCACCCCGTGGTGTTTTTCTCACTCGTACTAGTGAATCTAACGTTACACACCCATACAGTGCGCACCACCCTGCAATGGTTTTCAGAACCCTATCCTACATTGCCACGGAATGTTTCCTGACATCTCCATGCTGACTACACCGTGGTGCTTTTCTCCATCCTACATTGCCACCACTGCCTATCCTAATTCAGACCCTATGATTCACAACACCCTGTGATGTTTTTCTCACTCCTACTAGTGAATGTAATGTTACACACGCATACAATGCGCACCACCCAGCGATGTTTTTCGGAAACCTATCCTACATTGCCACTGCATGTTTTCTGACCTGCCCATGCTGACCACCGCGTGGTGCTTTTCTCCATACTACATTGCCACTCACTGCCTATCCTAATTCAGACCCTATGATTCACACCACCCCGTGATGTTTTTCTCCCTCCTACTAATGAAAGTAATGTTACACACCCATACAGTGCACACCAACCAGTGATGTTTTTCAGAAACCTATCCTACATTGCCACTGCATGTTTCCTGATCTCCCCATGCTGATCACCCCGTGGTGCTTTTCTCCATCCTAAATTGCCACTCACTGCCTATCCTAATTCAGACCCTATGATTCACACCACCCCGTGATGTTTTTCTCACTCCTACTAGTGAGTGTAATGTTACACACCCATGCAATGCGCATCACCCCGCGATGTTTTTCAGAAACCTCTCCTACATTGCCACTGCATGTTTCCTGACATCTCCATGCTGACCACACCGTGGTGCTTTTGTCCATCCTACATTGCCACCACTACTATCCTAATTCAGACCCTATGATTCACACCACCCCGTGATGTTTTTCTCACTCCTACTAGTGAATGTAATGTTACACACCCATGCAATGCGCATCACCCCGCGATGTTTTTCAGAAACCTATCCTACATTGCCGCTTCATGTTTCCTGACCTCCCCATTCTGACCACCCCTTGGTGCTTTTCTCCATCCTACATTGCCACGCACTGCCTATCCTAATTCAGACCCTATGATTCACACCGCCATGTGATGTTTTTCTCACTCCTACTAGTGAAAGTAATGTTACATACCCATACAGTGCGCACCAGCCCGCGAAGTATTTCAGAAACCTATCCTACATTGCCACTGCATGTTTCCTGACTTCCAGATGCTGACCACCCCTTGGTGCTTTTCTCCATCCTATATTGCCATGCACTGCCTATCCTAATTCAGACCCTATGATTCACACCACCCCTGATGTTTTTCTCCCTCCTACTAGTAAATGAAATGTTACACACCCATACAATGCGCACCACCCCGCGATTTTTTTCAGAAACCTATCCTACATTGGCACTGCATGTTTCCTCACCTCCCCATGCTGACCACACCGTGGTGCTTTTCTCCATCCTATATTGCCACTCACTGCCTATTCTATTTCAGACCCTATGATTCACACCACCCCGTGATGTTTTTCTCACTCCTTCTAGTGAATGTAATGTTACACACCCATAGAGTGCGCACTAGCCCGCGATGTATTTCAGAAACCTATCCTACATTGCCACTGCATGTTTCGTGACCTGCCCATGCTGACCAACCCGTGGTGCTTTTCTCCATCCTCCATTGCCACTCACTGCCTATCCTAATTCAAACCCTATGATTCACACCACCCCGTGATGTTTTTCTCACTCCTACTAGTGAATGTAATGTTACACAGCCATACAATGCGCACCACCCCGCGGTGTTTTTCAGAAACCTATTCTACATTGCCACTGCATGTTTCCTGACCTCCGCATGCTGACCACCCCGTGGTGCTTTTCTCCATCCTACATTGCCACTCACTGCCTCTCCTAAATCAGACCCTATGATTCACACCACCCCGTGATGTTTTTCTCACTCCTACTAGTGAAAATAATGTTACACACCCATACAATGCGCACAAACCCGCGTAGTTTTTCAGAAAACTATCCTACATTGCCACTGCATGTTTCCTGACCTCCCCATGCTGACCACCCCGTGGTGCTTTTCTCCATCCTACATTGCCACTCACTGCCTGTTTTAATTCAGACCCTATGATACACACCACGCCGTGATGTTTTTGTCACTCCTACTAGTGAATGTAATGTTACACACCCATAGAGTGCGCACTAGCCCGCGATGTATTTCAGAAACCTATCCTACATTGCCACTGCATGTTTCCTGACCTCCCCATGCTGACCACCCCGTGGTGCTTTTCCCCATCCTACATTGCCACTCACTGCCTATCCTTATTCAGACCCTATGATTCACACCACCCCGTGATGTTTTTCTCACTCCTACTAGTGAATGTAATGTTACACACCCATACAATGCACACCACCCCGTGATGCTTTTCAGAAACCTATCCTACATTGCCACTGCATGTTTCTTGACCTCCCCATGATGACCACCCGGTGGTGCTTTTCTCCATCCTATATTGCCACTCACTGCCTATACTAATTCAGACCCTATGATTCACCCCTCGCCGTGATGTTTTTCTCACTCCTACGAGTGAATGTAATGTTACACACCCATACAAAGCGCACCACCGCGCGATGTTTTTCAGAAACCTGTCCTAAATTGCCAATGCATGTTTCCTGACCTCCCCAAGCTGACCACCCCGTGGTAATTTTCTGCATCCTGCATTGCCACTCACTGCCTGTTCTAATTCAGACCCTATGATACACACCACCCCGTGATGTTTTTCTCACTCCTAATAGTGAAAGTAATGTTCCACACCAATACAATGCGCAAAACCCCGCGATGTTTTTCAGAAACCTATCCTACATTGCAAGTGCATGTTTCATGACCTCGCCATGCTGAATACCACGTGGTGCTTTTCTCCATCCTACATTGCCACTCACTGCCTATCCTAATTCAGACCCTATGATTCACACCCCCCGTGATGTTTTTCTCACTCCTACTAGTGAATGTAATGTTACACACCCATACAATGCCCACCAACCTGCAACGTTTTTCAGAAAGCTATCCTACTTTGGCACAGCATGTTTCCTGACCTCCCCATGCTGATCACCCCGTCGTGCTGTTCTCCATCCTACATTGCCACTCACTGCCTATCCTCATTCAGACCCTACGAATCACACCACCCCGTGATGTTTTTCTCACTCCTACTAGTGAATGTATTGTTACACACCCATGCAATGCGCACCACCCTGCGATGTCTTTCAGAAACCTATCCTTCATTGCCACTGCATGTTTCCTGACCTCCCCATGCTGACCAACCCGTGGTGCTTTTCTCCATCCTCCATTGCCACTCACTACCTATGCTAATTCAAACCCTATGATTCACACCACCCCGTGATGTTTTTCTCACTCCTACTAGTGAATGTAATGTTACACAGCCATACAATGCGCACCAACCCGCAATGTTTTTCAGAAACCTATCCTACATTGCCACTGCATGTTTCCTGACCTCCCCATGCTGACCACCCCGTGGTGCTTTTCTCCATCCTACATTGCCACTCACTGCCTCTCCTAACTCGGACCCTATGATTCACACCACCCCGTGATGTTTTTCTCACTCCTACTGTTGAATGCAATGTTACACACCCATACAATGCGCACCACCCTGCGATGTTTTTCAGAAACCTATCCTACATTGCCACTGCATGTTTCCTGACTTCCCCATGCTGACCACGCCATAGTGCTTTTCTCCATCCTACATTGCCACTCACTGCGTGTTCTAATTCAGACCCTATGATACACACCACCCCGTGATGTTTTTCTCACTCCTAATAGTGAAAGTAATGTTCCACACCAATACAATGCGCAAAACCCCGCGATGTTTTTCAGAAACCTATCCTACATTGCAAGTGCATGTTTCCTGACCTCCCCATGCTGAATACCACGTGGTGCTTTTGTCCATCCTACATTGCCACTCACTGCCTATCCTAATTCAGACCCTATGATTCACACCCCCCGTGATGTTTTTCTCACTCCTACTAGTGAATGTAATGTTACACACCCATACAATGCCCACCACCCCGCAATGTTTTTCAGAAACCTATTCTACAATGCCACTGCATGTTTCCTGACCTCCCCATGCTGACCAAAACGTGGTGCTTTTCTCCATCCTACATTGCCACTCGCTGCCTATCCTAATTCAGACCCTATGATTCACACCACCCCATGATGTTTTTCTCACTCCTACTAGTGAAAATAATGTTACACACCCATACAAAGCGCACCACCCCGCGACGTTTTTCAGAAACCTATCCTATATTGCCACTGCATGTTTCCTGACCTCCCCATGCTGACCACCCCGTGGTGCTTTTCTCCATCCTACATTGCCACTCACTGCCTCTCCTAACTCGGACCCTATGATTCACACCACCCCGTGATGTTTTTCTCACTCCTACTGTTGAATGCAATGTTACACACCCATACAATGCGCACCACCCTGCGATGTTTTTCAGAAACCTATCCTACATTGCCACTGCATGTTTCCTGACCTCCCCATGCTGACCACGCCATAGTGCTTTTCTCCATCCTACATTGCCACTCACTGCCTGTTCTAATTCAGACCCTATGATACACACCACCCCGTGATGTTTTACTCACTCCTAATAGTGAAAGTAATGTTCCACACCAATACAATGCGCAAAACCCCGCGATGTTTTTCAGAAACCTATCCTACATTGCAAGTACATGTTTCATGACCTCGCCATGCTGAATAACACGTGGTGCTTTTCTCCATCCTACATTGCCACTCACTGCCTATCCTAATTCAGACCCTATGATTCACACCCCCCGTGATGTTTTTCTCACTCCTACTAGTGAATGTAATGTTACACACCCATACAATGCCCACCAACCTGCAACGTTTTTCAGAAAGCTATCCTACATTGGCACAGCATGTTTCCTGACCTCCCCATGCTGATCACCCCGTCGTGCTGTTCTCCATCCTACATTGCCACTCACTGCCTATCCTCATTCAGACCCTATGAATCACACAACCCCGTGATGTTTTTCTCACTCCTACTAGTGAATGTACTGTTACACACCCATCAAATGCGCACCACCCCGCCATGTTTTTCAGAAACCTATCCTACATTGGCCCTGCATGTTTCCTGACCTCCCCATGCTGACCACCCCGTGGTGCTTTTCTCCATCCTACATTGCCACTCACTGCCTATCCTAATTCAGACCCTATGATTCACACCACCCCGTGATGTTTTTCTCACTCCTACTAGTGAATGTAATGTTACACACCCATACAATGCCCACCACCCCACGATGTTTTTCAGAAACCTATCCTTCATTGCCACTGCATGTTTCCTGACCTCCCCATGCTGACCAACCCGTGGTGCTTTTCTCCATCCTCCATTGCCACTCACTGCCTGTTCTAATTCAGACCCTATGATACACACCACCCCGTGATGTTTTTCTCACTCCTACTAGTGAAAGTAATGTTCCACACCAATACAATGCGCAAAACCCCGCGATGTTTTTCAGAAACCTATCCTACATTGCAAGTGCATGTTTCCTGACCTCCCCATGCTGAATACCACGTGGTGCTTTTGTCCATCCTACATTGCCACTCACTGCCTATCCTAATTCAGACCCTATGATTCACACCCCCCGTGATGTTTTTCTCACTCCTACTAGTCAATGTAATGTTACACACCCATACAATGCGCACCAACCTGCAACGTTTTTCAGAAAGCTATCCTACATTGGCACTGCATGTTTCCTGACCTCCCCATGCAGATCACCCCGTCGTGCTGTTCTCCATCCTACATTGCCACTCACTGCCTATCCTAATTCAGACCCTATGAATCACACCACCCCGTGATGTTTTTCTCACTCCTACTAGTGAATGTAATGTTACACACCCATACAATGCGCACCACCCCGCAATGTGTTTCAGAAACCTATTCTACAAAGCCACTGCATGTTTCCTGACCTCCCCATGCTGACCAAAACGTGGTGCTTTTCTCCATCCTACATTGCCACTCGCTGCCTATCCTAATTCAGACCCGATGTTTCACACCACCCCGTGATGTTTTTCTCACTCCTACTAGTGAAAATAATGTTACGCACCCATACAATGCGCACCACCCCGCGACGTTTTTCAGAAACCTAGAATATATTGCCACTGCAGGTTTCCTGACCTCCCCATGCTGACCACCCCGTGGTGATTTTCTCCATCCTACATTGCCACTCACTGCCTTTTTTAATTCAGACCCTATGATACACACAACCCCGTGATGTTTTTCTCACTCCTACTAGTGAATGTAATGTTACACAGCCATACAATGCGCACCACCCCGCGGTGTTTTTCAGAAACCTATCCTACATTGCCACTGCATGTTTCCTGACCTCCGCATGCTGACCAACCCGTGGTGCTTTTCTCCATCCTACATTGCCACTCACTGCCTCTCCTAAATCAGACCCTATGATTCACACCACCCCGTGATGTTTTTCTCACTCCTACTAGTGAAAATAATGTTACACAGCCATACAATGCGCACCAACCCGCGTAGTTTTTCAGAAACCTATCCTACATTGCCACTGCATGTTTCCTGACCTCCCCATGCTGACCACCCCGTGGTGCTTTTCTCCATCCTACATTGCCACTCACTGCCTGTTTTAATTCAGACCCTATGATACACACCACGCCGTGATGTTTTTGTCACTCCTACTAGTGAATGTAATGTTACACACCCATAGAGTGCGCACTAGCCCGCGATGTATTTCAGAAACCTATCCTACATTGCCACTGCATGTTTCCTGACCTCCCCATGCTGACCACCCCGTGGTGCTTTTCTCCATCCTACATTGCCACTCACTGCCTATCCTAATTCAGACCCTATGATTCACACCACCCCGTGATGTTTTTCTCACTCCTACTAGTGAATGTAATGTAACACACACCCATACAATGCGCACCACCCCATGATGTTTTTTCACTCCTACTAGTGAATGTAATGTTAAACACCCATACAATGCACACCACCCCGCGATGCTTTTCACAAACCTATCCTACATTGCCACTGCATGTTTCCTGACCTCCCCATGATGACCACCCGGTGGTGCTTTTCTCCATCCTATATTGCCACTCACTGCCTATACTAATTCAGACCCTATGATTCACCCCTCGCCGTGATGTTTTTCTCACTCCTACGAGTGAATGTAATGTTACACACCCATACATAGCGCACCACCGCGCGATGTTTTTCAGAAACCTGTCCTACATTACCAATGCATGTTTCCTGACCTCCCCAAGCTGACCACCCCGTGGTAATTTTCTGCATCCTGCATTGCCACTCACTGCTTATCTTAATTCAGACCCTATGCTTCACACCACCCCGTGATGTTTTTCTCACTCCTACTAGTGAATGTAATGTTACACACCCATACAATGTGCACCACCCTGCGATGTTTTTCAGAAACCTATCCTACATTGCCACTGCATGTTTCCAGACCTCCCCATGCTGACAACCCCGTGGTGCTTTTCTCCATCCTACATTGCCACTCACTGCCTGATTTAATTCAGACCCTATGATACACACCACCCCGTGATGTTTTTCTCACTCCTACTAGTGAATGCAATGTTACACACCCATACAATGCGCACCACCCTGCGATGTTTTACAGAAATCTATCCTACTTTGCCACTGCATGTTTCCTGACCTGCCCATGCTGACAACAACGTGGTGCTTTTCTCCATCCTACATTGCCACTCGCTGCCTATCCTAATTCAGACCCTATGATTCACACCACCCCGTGATGTTTTTCTCACTCCTACTAGTGAAAATAATGTTACACACCCATAGAATGCGCACCACCCCGCGATGTTTTTCAGAAACCTATCCTACATCGCCACTGCATGTTTCCTGACCTTCCCATGCTGACCACCCCGTAGTGCTTTCCTCCATCGTACATTGCCAGTCACTGCCTGTTCTAATTCAGACCCTATGATACACACCACCCCGTGATGTTTTTGTCACTCCTTCTAGTGAATGTAATGTTACACACCCATAGAGTGCGCACTAGAACGCGATGTATTTCAGAAACCTATCATACATTGCCACTGCATGTTTCCTGACCTCCCAATGCTGACCACCCCGTGGTGCTTTTCTCCATCCTACATTGCCACTCACTGCCTATCCTAATTCAGACCCTATGATTCACACCCCCCGTGATGTTTTACTCACTCCTACTAGTCAATGTAATGTTACACACCCATACAATGCGCACCAACCTGCAACGTTTTTCAGAAAGCTATCCTATATTGCCACTGCATGTTTCCTGACCTCCCCATGCAGATCACCCCGTCGTGCTGTTCTCCATCCTACATTGCCACTCACTGCCTATCCTAATTCAGACCCTATGAATCACACCACCCCGTGATGTTTTTCTCACTCTTACTAGTGAATGAAATGTTACACACCCATACAATGCGCACCACCCTGCGATGTTTTTCAGAAACCTATCCTACATTGGCACTGCAAGTTTCCTGACCTCCCCAGGCTGACCACCCCGTGGTGCTTTTCTCCATCCTACATTGCCACTCACTGCCTATCCTAATTCAGACCCTATGATTCACACCACCCCGTGATGTTTTTCTCACTCCTACTAGTGAATGTAATGTTACACACCCATACAATGCCCACCAACCTGTAACGTTTTTCAGAAAGCTATCCTACTTTGGCACAGCATGTTTCCTGACCTCCCCATGCTGATCACCCCGTCGTGCTGTTCTCCATCCTACATTGCCACTCGCTGCCTATCCTAATTCAGACCCTATGATTCACACCACCCCGTGATGTTTTTCTCACTCCTACTAGTGAAAATAATGTTACTCACCCATACAATGCGCACCAACACGCGGAGTTTTTCAGAAACCTATCCTACATTGCCACTGCATGTTTCCAGACCTCCCCATGCTGACCACCCCGTGGTGCTTTTCTCCATCCTACATTGCCACTCACTGCCTGATTTAATTCAGACCCTATGATACACACCACCCCGTAATGTTTTTCTCACTCCTACTAGTGAATGCAATGTTACACACCCATACAATGCGCACCACCCCGCGATGTTTTTCAGAAACCTATCCTACATTGCCACTGCATGTTTCCTGACCTCCCCATGCTGACCACCCCGTGGTGCTTTTCTCCATCCTGCATTGCCACACACTGCCTATCCTAATTCAGACCCTATGATTCACACCACCCCGTGATGTTTTTCTCACTCCTACTAGTGAAAGTAATATTACACACCCATACAATGCGCACCACCCCGCGATGTTTTTCAGAATCCTATCCTATGTTGCCACTGCTTGTTTCCTGACCTCCCCATGCTGACCACCCCGTGGTGCTTTTCTCCATCCTACATTGCCACTCACTGTCTATCCTAATTCAGACCCTATGATTCACACCACCCTGTGATTTTTTTCTCACTCCTACTAGTGAATGAAATGTTACACACCCATACAATGTGCACCACCCCACGATGTTTTTCAGAAACCTATCCTACATTGCCACTGCATGTTTCGTGACCTGCCCATGCTGACCAACCCGTGGTGCTTTTCTCCAGCCTCCATTGCCACTCACTGCCTATCCTAATTCAAACCCTATGATTCACACCACCCCGTGATGTTTTTCTCACTCCTACTAGTGAAAGTAATGTTACACAGCCATACAATGCGCACCACCCCGCGATGTTTTTCAGAAACCTATCCTAAATTGCCACTGCATGTTTCCTGACTTCCGCATGCTGACCACCCCATGGTGCTTTTCTCCATCCAACATTGCCACTCACTGCCTCTCCTAAATCAGACCCTATGATTCACACCACCCCGTGATGTTTTTCTCACTCCTACTAGTGAATGCAATGTTACAAGCCCATACAATGCGCACCACCCTGCGATGTTTTTCAGAAACCTATCCTACATTGGCACTGCATGTTTCCTGACCTCCCCATGCTGACCACAACGTGGTGCTTTTCTCCATCCTACTTCGCCACTCGCTGCCTATCCTAATTCAGACCCTATGATTCACACCACCCCGTGATGTTTTTCTCACTCCTACTAGTGAAAATAATGTTACACACCCATACAATGCGCACCAACCCGCGTAGTTTTTCAGAAACCTATCCTACATTGGCACTGCATGTTTCCTGACCTCCACATGCTGACCACCCCGTGGTGATTTTCTCCATCCTACATTGCCACTCACTGCCTGTTTTAATTCAGACCTTATGATACACACCACCCCGTGATGCTTTTGTCACTCCTACTAGTGAATGTAATGTTACACACCCATAGATTGTGCACTAGCCCGCGATGTATTTCAGAAACCTATCCTACATTGCCACTGCATGTTTCCTGACCTCCCCATGATGACCACCCCGTGGTGCTTTTCTCCATCCTACATTGCCACTCACTGCCTATCCTAATTCAGACCCTATGATTCACCCCACCCCGTGATGTTTTTCTCACTCCTACTAGTAAATGTAATGTTACACACCCATACAATGCGCACCACCCCGCGATGTTTTTGAGAACCCATCCTACATTGCCACTGCATGTTTCCTGACCTCCCCATGCTGACCACCCCGTGGTGCTTTTCTCCATCCTACATTGCCACTCACTGCCTATCTTAATTCAGACCCTATGCTTCACACCACCCCGTGATGTTTTTCTCACTCTTACTAGTGAATGAAATGTTACACACCCATACAATGCGCACCACCCTGCGATGTTTTTCAGAAACCTATCCTACATTGGCACTGCATGTTTCCTGACCTCCCCAGGCTGACCACCCCGTGGTGCTTTTCTCCATCCTACATTGCCACTCACTGCCTATCCTAATTCAGACCCTATGATTCACACCACCCCGTGATGTTTTTCTCACTCCTACTAGTGAATGTAATGTTACACACCCATACAATGCCCACCACCCCACGATGTTTTTCAGAAAACTATCCTTCATTGCCACTGCATGTTTCCTGACCTCCCCATGCTGACCAACCCGTGGTGCTTTTCTCCATCCTCCATTGCCACTCACTGCCTATGCTAATTCAAACCCTATGATTCACACCACCCCGTGATGTTTTTCTCACTCCTACTAGTGAATGTAATGTTACACAGCCATACAATGCGCACCACCCCGCGATGTTTTTCAGAAACCTATCCTACATTGCCACTGCATGTTTCCTGACCTCCCCATGCTGACCACCCCGTGGTGCTTTTCTCCATCCTACATTGCCACTCACTGCCTCTCCTAACTCGGACCCTATGATTCACACCACCCCGTGATGTTTTTCTCACTCCTACTGTTGAATGCAATGTTACACACCCATACAATGCGCACCACCCTGCGATGTTTTTCAGAAACCTATCCTATATTGCCACTGCATGTTTCCTGACCTCCCCCTGCTGACCACGCCATAGTGCTTTTCTCCATCCTACATTGCCACTCACTGCCTGTTCTAATTCAGACCCTATGATACACACCACCCCGTGATGTTTTTCTCACTCCTAATAGTGAAAGTAATGTTCAACACCAATACAATGCGCAAAACCCCGCGATGTTTTTCAGAAACCTATCCTACATTGCAAGTGCATGTTTCATGACCTCGCCATGCTGAATACCACGTGGTGCTTTTCTCCATCCTACATTGCCACTCACTGCCTATCCTAATTCAGACCCTATGATTCACACCCCCCGTGATGTTTTTCTAACTCCTACTAGTGAATGTAATGTTACACACCCATACAATGCCCACCAACCTGTAACGTTTTTCAGAAAGCTATCCTACATTGGCACAGCATGTTTCCTGACCTCCCCATGCTGATCACCCCGTCGTGCTGTTCTCCATCCTACATTGCCACTCACTGCCTATCATCATTCAGACCCTATGAATCACACCACCCCGTGATGTTTTTCTCACTCCTACTAGTGAATGTAATGTTACACACCCATACAATGCGCACCACCCCGCCATGTTTTTCAGAAACCTATCCTACATTGGCCCTGCATGTTTCCTGACCTCCCCATGCTGACCACCCCGTGGTGCTTTTCTCCATCCTACATTGCCACTCACTGCCTATCCTAATTCAGACCTTATGATTCACACCACCCCGTGATGTTTTTCTCACTCCTACTAGTGAATGTAATGTTACACACCCATACAATGCCCACCACCCCACGATGTTTTTCAGAAACCTATCCTTCTTTGCCACTGCATGTTTCCTGACCTCCCCATGCTGACCAACCCGTGGTGCTTTTCTCCATCCTCCATTGCCACTCACTGCCTATGCTAATTCAAACCCTATGATTCACACCACCCCGTGATGTTTTTCTCACTCCTACTAGTGAATGTAATGTTACACAGCCATACAATGCGCACCAACCCGCGATGTTTTTCAGAAACCTACCCTACATTGCCACTGCATGTTTCCTGACCTCCCCATGCTGACCACCCCGTGGTGCTTTTCTCCATCCTACATTGCCACTCACTGCCTCTCCTAACTCAGACCCTATGATTCACACCACCCCGTGATGTTTTTCTCACTCCTACTGTTGAATGCAATGTTACACACCCATACAATGCGCACCACCCCGCGATGTTTTTCAGAAACCTATCCTACATTGCCACTGCATGTTTCCTGACCTCCCCATGCTGACCACGCCATAGTGCTTTTCTCCATCCTACATTGCCACTCACTGCCTGTTCTAATTCAGACCCTATGATACACACCACCCCGTGATGTTTTTCTCACTCCTACTAGTGAAAGTAATGTTCCACACCAATACAATGCGCAATACCCCGCGATGTTTTTCAGAAACCTATCCTACATTGCAAGTGCACGTTTCCTGACCTCCCCATGCTGAATACCACGTGGTGCTTTTGTCCATCCTACATTGCCACTCACTGCCTATCCTAATTCAGACCCTATGATTCACACCCCCCGTGATGTTTTTCTCACTCCTACTAGTGAATGTAATGTTACACACCCATACAATGCGCACCAACCTTCAACGTTTTTCAGAAAGCTATCCTATATTGGCACTGCATGTTTCCTGACCTCCCCATGCTGATCACCCCGTCGTGCTGTTCTCCATCCTACATTGCCACTCACTGCCTATCCTAATTCAGACCCTATGAATCACACCACCCCGTGATGTTTTTCTCACTCCTACTAGTGAATGTAATGTTACACACCCATACAATGCGCACCACCCCGCCATGTTTTTCAGAAACCTATTCTACAATGCCACTGCATGTTTCCTGATCTCCCCATGCTGACCACAACGTGGTGCTTTTCTCCATCCTACATTGCCACTCGTTGCCTATCCTAATTCAGACCCTATGATTCACACCACCCCGTGATGTTTTTCTCACTCCTACTAGTGAAAATAATGTTGCACACCCATACAATGCGCACCACCCCGCGACGTTTTTCAGAAACCTATCCTACATTGCCACTGCATGTTTCATGACCTCCCCATGCTGACCACCCCGTGGTGATTTTCTCCATCCTACATTGCCACTCACTGCCTTTTTTAATTCAGACCCTATGATACACACAACCCCGTGATGTTTTTGTCACTCTTACTAGTGAATGTAATGTTACACACCCATAGAGTGCGCACTAACACGCGATGTATTTCAGAAACCTATTCTACATTGCCACTGCATGTTTCCTGACCTCCCCATGATGACCACCGCATGGTGCTTTTCTCCATCCTACATTGCCATTCACTGCCTATCCTAATTCAGACCCTATGATTCACCCCTCCCCGTGATGTTTTTCTTACTCCTACTAGTAAATTAATGTGACACACCCATACGATGCGCACCACCCCGTGATGTTTTTCAGAAACCTCTCCTACATTGCCACTGCATGTTTCCTGACCTCCCCAGGCTTACCACCCGGTGGTGCTTTTCTCCATCCTATATTGCCACTCACTGCCTATACTAATTCAGACCCTATGATTCACACCACCCGTGATGTTTTTCTCACTCCTACTAGTGAAAGTAATGTTACACACCCATACAATGCGCACCACCCCGCGATGTTTTTCAGAAACCTATCCTACATTGCAACTGCATGTTTCCTGACCTCCCCATGCTGACCACCCCGTGGTGCTTTTCTCCATCCTACATTGCCACTCACTGCCTATCCTAATTCAGACCCTATGATTCTCACCACCCCGTGATGTTTTTCTCACTCCTACTAGTGAATGTAATGTTACACACCCATACAATGCGCACCACCCCGCGATTCTTTTTAAAAACCTATCCTAAATTGCCACTGCCTGTTTCCTAACCTCCCCAGGCTGACCACCTGGTGGTGCTTTTCTCCATCTTACATTGCCACTCACTGCCTATCCTAATTCCGACCCTATGATTCACCCCACCCTGTGATGTGTTTCTCACTCCTACGAGTGAATGTAATGTTACACACCCATACAATGCGCACCACCCCGCGATGTTTTTCAGAAACCTATCCTACTTTAGCACTGCGTGTTTCCTGACCTCCCCATGCTGACCACCCCGTGGTGCTTTTCTCCATCCTACATTGCCACTCACTGCCTATCCTAATTCAGACCCTATGATTCACACCACCCCGTGAAGTTTTTCTCACTCCTACTAGTGAATGTAATGTTACACACCCATACAATGCGCACCACCCCGCGATGTTTTTCAGAAACTTATCCTACATTGCCACTGCATGTTTCCTGACCTCCACATGCTGACCACCCCGTTTTGCTTTTCTCCATCCTACATTGCCACTCACTGCCTATCCTAATTCAGACCCTATGATTCAGTCCACCCCGTGATGTTTTTCTCACCCCTACTAGAAAATGTAATGTTACACAGCCATACAATGCGCACCACCCCACGATGTTTTTCAGAAACCTATCCTACATTGCCACTGCATGTTTCCTGACCTCCCCATGCTGACCACCCCATGGTGCTTTTCTATATCCTACATTGCCACTCACTGCCTATCCTAATTCAGACCGTATGATTCACAACACCCCGTGATGTTTTTCTCACTCCTAGTAGTAAATGTAATGTTACACACCCATACAATGCGCACCACCCCACGATGTTTTTCAGAAACCTATCCTACATTGCCACTGCATGTTTTCTGACCTGCCCATACTGACCACCCCGTGGTGCTTTTCTCCATCCTACATTGCCACTCACTGCCTATATTAATTCAAACCCTATGATTCACACCACCCCGTGATGTATTTCTCACTCCTACTAGTGAAAGTAATGTTACACACTCATACAATAAGCAGCACCCCGCCATGATTTTCAGAAACCTATCTTACATTGCCACTGCACGTTTCCTGACCTCCCCATGCTGACCACCCCGTGGTGCTTTTCTCCATCATACATTGCCACTCACTGCCTATTCTAATTCAGACCCTATGATACACACCACCCCGTGATGTTTTTCTCACTCCTACTAGTGAAAGTAATGTTACCCACCAATACAATGAGCACCACGCCACGATGTTTTTCAGAAACCTATCCTACATTGCCACTGCATGTTTCCTGCCCTCCCCATGCTGACCACCCCGTGGTACTTTTCTCCATCGTACATTGCCACTCACTGCCTATCCTAATTCAGTCCCTATGATTCACACCACCCCGTGATGCTTTTCTCACTCCTACTAGTGAATGTAATGTTACACACCCATAGAATAAGCACCACCCCGCGATGTTTTTCAGAAACCTATCCTACATTGCCACTGCATGTTTCCTGACCTCCCCATGCTGACCACCCCGTGGTGCTTTTCTCCATCCTACATTGCCACTCACTGCCTATCCTAATTCAAACCCTATGATTCACACCACACCGTGATGTTTTTCTCACTCCTACTAGTGAATGTAATATTACACAGCCATACAATGCGCACCACCCTGCGATGTTTTTCAGAAACCTATCCTACATTGCCAGTGCATGTTTCCTGACCTCCCCATGCTGACCACCCCATGGTGCTTTTCTCCATCCTACATTGCCACTCACTGCCTATACTAATTCAGACCCTATGATTGACACCACCCCGTGATGTTTTTCTCACTCCTACTAGTAAATGTAATGTTACACACCCATACAATGCGCACCACACCGCGATTTTTTTCAGAAACCTATCCTACTTTAGCACTGCGTGTTTCCTGACCTCCCCATGCTGACCACCCCGTGGTGCTTTTCTCCATCCTACATTGCCACTCACTGCCTATCCTAATTCAGACCCTATGATTCACACCACCCCGTGATGTTTTTCTCACTCCTACTAGTGAATGTAATGTTACACACCCATACAATGCGCACCACCCCGCGATGTTTTTCAGAAACTTATCCTACATTGCCACTGCATGTTTCCTGACCTCCCCATGCTGACCACCCCGTTTTGCTTTTCTCCATCCTACATTGCCACTCACTGCCTATCCTAATTCAGACCCTATGATTCAGTCCACCCCGTGATGTTTCTTTCACCCCTACTAGAAAATGTAATGTTACACAGCCATACAATGCGCACCACCCCGCGATGTTTTTCAGAAACCTATCCTACATTGCCACTGCATGTTTCCTGACCTCCCCATGCTGACCACCCCATGGTGCTTTTCTATATCCTACATTGCCACTCACTGCCTATCCTAATTCAGACCGTATGATGCACAACACCCCGTGATGTTTTTCTCACTCCTACTATTGAATGTAAGGTTACACACCCATACAATGCGCACCACCCCGCGATGGTTTTCAGAAAACTATCCTACATTGCCACTGCATGTTTCCTGACCTCCCCATGCTGACCACCCCGTGGTGCTTTTCTCCATCCTACATTGCCACTCACTGCCTATCCTAACTCAGACACTATGATTCACACCACCCCGTGATGTTTTTCTCACTCCTAGTAGTGAATGTAATGTTACACACCCATATAATGCGCACCAACCTGCGACGTTTTTCAGAAAGCTATCCTACATTGGCACTGTATGTTTCCTGATCTCCCCATGCTGATCACCCCGTGATGCTTTTCTCCATCCTACATTGCCACTCACTGCCTATCCTAATTCAGACCCTATGAATCACACCACCCCGTGATGTTTTTCTCACTCCTAGTAGTAAATGTAATGTTACACACCCATACAATGCGCACCACCCCACGATGTTTTTCAGAACCCTATCCAACATTGCCACTGCATGTTTCCTGACCTCCCAATGCTGACCACCCCGTGGTGCTTTTCTCCATCCTACATTGATACTCACTTCTTATCCTAACTCAGACCCTATGATACACACCACCCCATGATGTTTTTCTAACTCCTACTAGTGAATGTAATGTTACACACCCATATAATGCGCACCGCCCCGTGATGTTTTTCAGAAACCTATCCTACATTGCCACTGCATGTTTCCTCACCTCCAGATGCTGACCACCCCGTGGAGCTTTTCTCCATCCTACATTGCCACTCACTGCCTATTCTAATTTAGACCCTATGATTCGCACGACCCCGTGATGTTTTTCACACTCCTAATAGTGAATGTAATGTTACACACACATACAATGCGAACCACCCTTAGATGTTTTTCAGAAACCTATCCTACATTGCCACTGCATGTTTCCTGACCTCCCCATGCTGACCAGCTCGTGGTGCTTTTATCAATCCTACATTGCCACTCACTGCCTATCCTATTTCAGACCCTATGATTCACACCACCCCGTAATGTTTTTCTCACTCCTACTAATGAATGTAATGTTACACACCCATACAATGCACACCATCCCGTGATGTTTTTCAGAAACCTATACTACATTGCCACTGCATGTTTCCTGACATCCCCATGCTGACAACCCCGTGGTGCTTTTCTGCATCCTACATTGCCACCCAGTGCCTATCCTAACTCAGACCCTAAGATTCACACCACCCAGTGATGTTTTTCTCACTCCTACTAATGAATGTAATATTACACACCCATACAATGCGCACCGCCCTGAGATGTTTTTCAGAAAGCTATCCTAGATTGGCACTGCATGTTTCTTGACCTCCCCATGCTGATCACCCCGTGGTGCTTTTCTCCATCCTACATTGCCACTCACTGCCTATCCTAATTTAGACACTATGAATCACAACACCCCGTGATGTTGTTCTCACTCCTACTAGTGAATGTAATATTACACACCCATACAATGCGCACCGCCCTGAGATGTTTTTCAGAAAGCTATCCTAGATTGGCACTGCATGTTTCTTGACCTCCCCATGCTGACCACCCCGTGGTGCTTTTCTCCATCCTACATTGCCACTCACTGCCTATCCTAATTTAGACACTATGAATCACACCACCCCGTGATGTTGTTCTCACTCCTGCTAGTGAATATAATGTTACACACCCATACAATGCGCACCACACCGCGATGTTTTTCAGAAACCTATCCTACATTGCCACTGCATGTTTCCTGACCTCCCCATGCTGACCACCCCGTGGTGCTTTTCTCCATCCTACATTGCCACTCCCAGCCTATCCTAATTCAGACCCTAAGATTCACACCACCCCGTGAAGTTTTTCTCACTCCTACGAGTGAATGTAATGTTACACAGCCATACAATGCGCACAATCCCACCATGTTTTTCAGAAACCTATCCTACATTGCCACTGCATGTTTCCTGACCTCCGCATGCTGACCACCCCTTGGTGCTATTCTCCATCCTATATTGCCACTCACTGCCTATCCTAACTCAGACCCTATGATTCACACCACCCCGTGATGTTTTTCTCACTCCTACTAGTGACTGTAATGTTACACACCCATACAATGCGCACCAACCTGCGACGTTTTTCAGAAAGCTATCCTACATTGGCACTGCATGTTTACTGACCTCCCCATGCTGATCACCCCGTGGTGCTTTTTTCCATCCTACATTGCCACTCACTGCCTATCCTAATTCAGAGCCTATGAATCACACCACCCCGTGATGTTTTTCTCACTCCTACTAGTAAATGTAATGTTACACACCCATACAATGCTCACAAGCCCGCCATGTTTTTTCAGAAACCTATCCTACATTGCCACTGCATGTTTCCTGACATCCCCATGCTGACCACCCCATGTGCTTTTCTCCATCCTACATTGCCACTCACTGCCTATCCTTATTCAGACCCTATGATTCACACCACCCCGTGATGTTTTTCTCACTCCTACTAGTGAATGTAATGTTACACAACCATACAATGCGCACCACCCCGCGATGTTTTTCAGAAACTTATCCTACATTGCCACTGCATGTTTCCTGACCTCCCGATGCTGACCACCCCGTGTTGCTTTTCTCCATCCTACCTTGCCACTCACTGCCTATCCTAATTCAAACCCTATATTCAGTCCACCCCGTGATGTTTTTCTCACCCCTACTAGTGAATGTAATGTTACGCAGCCATAAAATGCGCACCAACCCACGATGTTTTTCAGAAACCTATGCTACATTGCCACTGCATGTTTCCTGACCTCCCCATGCTGACCACCCCATGGTGCTTTTCTATATCCTACATTGCCACTCACTGCCTATCCTAATTCAGACCCTATGATTCAGTCCACCCCGTGATGTTTTTCTCACTCCTACTAGTGAATGTAATTTTACACACCCATATAATGCGCAGCACCCCACGATGTTTTTCAGAAAACTATCCTACATTGCCACTGCATGTTTCCTGACCTCCCCATGCTGACCACCCCGTGGTGCTTTTCTCCATCCTACATTGCCACTCACTGCCTATCCTAATTCAGACCCTATGATTCAGTCCACCCCGTGATGTTTTTCTCACTCCTACTAGTGAATGTAATTTTACACAGCCATACAATGCGCACCACCCCACGATGTTTTTCAGAAATCTATCCTATATTGCCACTGCATGTTTCCTGACCTCCCCATGCTGACCACATCCTCGTGCTTTTCTCCATCCTACATTGCCACTCACTGCCTATCCTAATTCAGACCCTATGATTCACACCACCCCGTGATGTATTTCTCACTCCTACTAGGGAATGTAATGTTACACATCCATATAATGCACACGACCCAGCGATGTTTTTCAGAAACCTATCCGATATTGCCACTGCATGTTTCCTGACCTCCCAATGTTGACCACCCCGTGGTGCTTTTCTCCATCCTACATTGATACTCACTTTTTATCCTAACTCAGACCCTATGATACACACCACCCCGTGATGTTTTTCTAACTCCTACTAGTGAATGTAATGTTACACACCCATATAATGCGCACCGCCCCGTGATGTTTTTCAGAAACTTTTCCTACATTGCCACTGCATGTTTCCTGACCTCCAGATGCTGACCACCCGTGGAGCTTTTCTCCATCCTACATTGCCACTCACTGCCTATCCTAATTTAGACCCTATGATTCACACGACCCCGTGATGTTTTTCACACTCCTAATAGTGAATGTAATGTTACACACACATACAATACGAACCACCCTTAGATGTTTTTCAGAAACCTATCCTACATTGCCACTGCATGTTTCCTGACCTCCCCATGCTGACCAGCTCGTGGTGCTTTTATCAATCCTACATTGCCACTCACTACCTATCCTATTTCAGACCCTATGATTCAACCACCCCGTAATGTTTTTCTCACTCCTAGTAGTGAATGTAATGTTACACACCCATACAATGCGCACCATCCCGTGATGTTTTTCAGAAACCTATACTACATTGCCACTGCATGTTTCAAGACCTCCCCATGCTGACAACCCCGTGGTGCTTTTCTGCATCCTACATTGCCACCCAGTGCCTATCCTAACTCCGACCCTATGATTCACACCACCCAGTGATGTTTTTCTCACTCCTACTAGTGAATGTAATATTACACACCCATACAATGCGCACCGCCCTGAGATGTTTTTCAGAAAGCTATCCTAGATTGGCACTGCATGTTTCTTGACCTCCCCATGCTGATCACCCCGTGGTGCTTTTCTCCATCCTACATTGCCACTCACTGCCTATCCTAATTTAGACACTATGAATCACAACACCCCGTGATGTTGTTCTCACTCCTACTAGTGAATATAATGTTACACACCCATACAATCCGCACCACCCCGCGATGTTTTTCAGAAACCTATCCTACATTGCCACTACATGTTTCCTGACCTCCCCATGCTGACCACCCCGTGGTGCTTTTCTCCATCCTACATTGCCACTCCCAGCCTATCCTAATTCAGACCCTATGATTCACACCACCCCGTGAAGTTTTTCTCACTCCTACGAGTGAATGTAATGTTACACAGCCATACAATGCGCACAATCCCACAATGTTTTTCAGAAACCTATCCTACATTGCCACTGCATGTTTCCTGACCTCCCCATGCTGACCACCCCTTGGTGCTATTCTCCATCCTATATTGCCACTCACTGCCTATCCTAACTCAGACCCTATGATTCACACCACCCCGTGATGTTTTTCTCACTCCTACTAGTGAATGTAATGTTACACACCCATACAATGCGCACCAACCTGCGACGTTTTTCAGAAAGCTATCCTACATTGGCACTGCATGTTTCCTGACCTCCCCATGCTGATCACCCCGTGGTGCTTTTTTCCATCCTGCATTGCCACTCACTGCCTATCCTAATTCAGAGCCTATGAATCACACCACCACGTGATGTTTTTCTCACTCCTACTAGTAAATGTAATGTTACACACCCATACAATGCTCACAAGCCCGCCATGTTTTTTCAGAAACCTATCCTACATTGCCACTGCATGTTTCCTGACCTCCCCATGCTGACCACCCCATGTGCTTTTCTCCATCATACATTGCCACTCACTGCCTATTCTAATTCAGACCCTATGATACACACCACCCCGTGATGTTTTTCTCACTCCTACTAGTGAAAGTAATGTTACCCACCAATACAATGAGCACCACGCCACGATGTTTTTCAGAAACGTATCCTACATTGCCACTGCATGTTTCCTGCCCTCCCCATGCTGACCACCCCGTGGTACTTTTCTCCATCCTACATTGCCACTCACTGCCTATCCTAATTCAGTCCCTATGATTCACACCACCCCGTGATGCTTTTCTCACTCCTACTAGTGAATGTAAAGTTACACACCCATACAATAAGCACCACCCCGCGATGTTTTTCAGAAACCTATCCTACATTGCCACTGCATGTTTCCTGACCTCCCCATGCTGACCACCCCGTGGTGCTTTTCTCCATCCTACATTGCCACTCACTGCCTATCCTAATTCAAACCCTATGATTCACACCACACCGTGATGTTTTTCTCACTTCTACTAGTGAATGTAATATTACACAGCCATACAATGCGCACCACCCTGCGATGTTTTTCAGAAACCTATCCTACATTGCCAGTGCATGTTTCCTGACCTCCCAATGCTGACCACCCCATGGTGCTTTTCTCCATCCTACATTGCCACTCACTGCCTATACTAATTCAGACCCTATGATTCACACCACCCCGTGATGTTTTTCTCACTCCTACTAGTAAATGTAATGTTACACACCCATACAATGCGCACCACCCCGCGATTTTTTTCAGAAACATATCCTACTTTAGCACTGCGTGTTTCCTGACCTCCCCATGCTGACCACCCCGTGGTGCTTTTCTCCATCCTACATTGCCACTCACTGCCTATCCTAATTCAGACCCTATGACTCACACCACCCCGTGATGTTTTTCTCACTCCTACTAGTGAATGTAATGTTACACACCCATACAATGCGCACCACCCCGCGATGTTTTTCAGAAACTTATCCTACATTGCCACTGCATGTTTCCTGACCTCCCCATGCTGACCAGCCCGTGGTGCTTTTCTCCATCCTACATTGCCACTCCCAGCCTATCCTAATTCAGACCCTATGATTGACACCACCCCGTGAAGTTTTTCTCACTCCTACGAGTGAATGTAATGTTACACAGCCATACAATGCGCACAATCCCACCATGTTTTTCAGAAACCTATCCTACATTGCCACTGCATGTTTCCTGACCTCCCCATGCTGACCACCCCTTGGTGCTATTCTCCATCCTATATTGCCACTCACTGCCTATCCTAACTAAGACCCTATGATTCACACCACCCCGTGATGTTTTTCTCACTCCTACTAGTGAATATAATGTTACACACCCATACAATGCGCACCAATCTGCGACGTTTTTCAGAAAGCTATCCTACATTGGCACTGCATGTTTCCTGACCTCCCCATGCTGATCACCCCGTGGTGCTTTTTTCCATCCTACATTGCCACTCACTGCCTATCCTAATTCAGAGCCTATGAATCACACCACCCCGTGATGTTTTTCTCACTCCTACTAGTAAATGTAATGTTACACACCCATACAATGCTCACAACCCCGCCATGTTTTTTCAGAAACCTATCCTACATTGCCACTGCATGTTTCCTGACCTCCCCATGCTGACCACCCCATGTGCTTTTCTCCATCCTGCATTGCCACTCACTGCCTATCCTAATTCAGACACAATGATTCACACCACCCCGTGATGTTTTACTCACTCCTACTAGTGAATGTAATGTTACACACCCATACAATGCGCACCACACCGCGATGTTTTTCAGAAACCTATCCTACATTGCCACTGCATGTTTCCTGACCTCCCCATTCTGACCACCCGTGGTGCTTTTCTCCATCCTACATTGCCACTCACTGCCTATCCTAATTCAAACCCTATGATTCACACCACCCCGTGATGTTTTTCTCACTTTTACTAGTGAATGTAATGTTACACAGCCATACAATGCGCACCACCCTGCGATGTTTTTCAGAATCCTATCCTACATTGCCAGTGCATGTTTCCTGACCTCCCCATGCTGACCACCCCATGGTGCTTTTCTCCATCCTACATTGCCACTCACTGCCGATACTAATTCAGACCCTATGATTCACACCACCCCGTAATGTTTTTCTCACTCCTACTAGTAAATGTAATGTTACACACCCATACAATGCGCACCACCCCGCGATTTTTTTCAGAAACCTATCCTACTTTAGCACTGCGTGTTTCCTGACCTCCCCATGCTGACCACCCCGTGGTGCTTTTCTCCATCCTACATTGCCACTCACTGCCTATCCTAATTCAGACCCTATGATTCAGTCCACCCCGTGATGTTTTTCTCACTCCTACTAGTGAATGTAATTTTACACAGCCATACAATGCGCACCACCCCACGATGTTTTTCAGAAATCTATCCTACATTGCCACTGCATGTTTCCTGACCTCCCCATGCTGACCACATCCTGGTGCTTTTCTCCATCCTACATTGCCACTCGCTGCCTATCCTAATTCAGACCCTAAGATTCACACCACCCCGGGATGTATTTCTCACTCCTACTAGTGAATGTAATGTTACACATCCATACAATGCACACGACCCAGCGATGTTTTTCAGAAACCTATCCGATATTGCCACTGCATGTTTCCTGACCTCCCAATGCTGACCACCCCGTGGTGCTTTTCTCCATCCTACATTGATACTCACTTCTTATCCTAACTCAGACCCTATGATACACACCACCCCATGATGTTTTTCTAACTCGTACTAGTGAATGTAATGTTACACACCCATATAATGCGCACCGCCCCGTGATGTTTTTCAGAAACCTATCCTACATTGCCACTGCATGTTTCCTGACCTCCAGATGCTGACCACCCCGTGGAGCTTTTCTCCATCCTACATTGCCACTCACTGCCTATCCTAATTTAGACCCTATGATTCACACGACCCCGTGATGTTTTTCACACTCCTAATAGTGAATGTAATGTTACACACACATATATTGCGAACCACCCTTAGATGTTTTTCAGAAACGTATCCTACATTGCCACTGCATGTTTCCTGACCTCCCCATGCTGACCAGCTCCTGGTGCATTTATCAATCCTACATTGACACTCACTGCCTATCCTATTTCAGACCCTATGATTCACACCACCCCGTAATGTTTTTCTCACTCCTACTAGTGAATGTAATGTTACACACCCATACAATGCGCACCACACCGCGATGTTTTTCAGAAACCTATACTACATTGCCACTGCATGTTTCCTGACCTCCCCATGCTGACAACCCCGTGGTGCTTTTCTGCATCCTACATTGCCACCCAGTGCCTATCCTAACTCAGACCCTATGATTCACACCACCCAGTGATGTTTTTCTCACTCCTACTAGTGAATGTAATATTACACACCCATACAATGCGCACCGCCCTGAGATGTTTTTCAGAAAGCTATCCTAGATTGGCACTGCATGTTTCTTGACTTCTCCATGCTGATCACCCCGTGGTGCTTTTCTCCATCCTACATTGCCACTCACTGCCTATCCTAATTTAGACACTATGAATCACACCACCCCGTGATGTTGTTCTCACTCCTACTAGTGAATATAATGTTACACACCCATACAATGCGCACCACCCCGCGATGTTTTTCAGAAACCTATCCTACATTGCCACTACATGTTTCCTGACCTCCCCATGCTGACCACCCCGTGGTGCTTTTCTCCATTCTACATTGCCACTCCCAGCCTATCCTAATTCAGACCCTATGATTCACACCACCCCGTGAAGTTTTTCTCACTCCTACGAGTGAATGTAATGTTACACAGCCATACAATGCGCACAATCCCACCATGTTTTTCAGAAACCTATCCTACATTGCCACTGCATGTTTCCTGACCTCCCCATGCTGACCACACCTTGGTGCTATTCTCCATCCTATATTGCCACTCACTGCCTATCCTAACTAAGACCCTATGATTCACACCACCCCGTGATGTTTTTCTCACTCCTACTAGTGAATATAATGTTACACACCCATACAATGCACACCAACCTGCGACGTTTTTCAGAAAGCTATCCTACATTGGCACTGCATGTTTCCTGACCTCCCCATGCTGATCACCCTGTGGTGCTTTTTTCCATCCTACATTGCCACTCACTGCCTATCCTAATTCAGAGCCTATGAATCACACCACCCCGTGATGTTTTTCTCACTCCTACTAGTAAATGTAATGTTACACACCCATACAATGCTCACAACCCCGCCATGTTTTTTCAGAAACCTATCCTACATTGCCACTGCATGTTTCCTGACCTCCCCATGCTGACCACCCCATGTGCTTTTCTCCACCCTACATTGCCACTCACTGCCTATCCTAATTCAGACCCTATGATTCACACCACCCCGTGATGTTTTTCTCACTCCTAGTAGTGAATGTAATGTTACACACCCATATAATGCGCACCAACCTGCGACGTTTTTCAGAAAGCTATCCTACATTGGCACTGTATGTTTCCTGACATCCCCATGCTGATCACCCCGTGATGCTTTTCTCCATCCTACATTGCCACTCACTGCCTATCCTAATTCAGACCCTATGAATCACACCACCCCGTGATGTTTTTCTCACTCCTAGTAGTAAATGTAATGTTACACACCCATACAATGCGCACCACCCCACGATGTTTTTCAGAAACCTATCCAACATTGCCACTGCATGTTTCCTGACCTCCCCATGCTGACCACCCCGTGGTGCTTTTCTCCATCCTACATTGCCACTCGCTGCCTATACTAATTCAGACCCTATGATTCACACCACCCCGGGATGTATTTCTCACTCCTACTAGTGAATGTAATGTTACACATCCATACAATGCACACGACCCAGCGATGTTTTTCAGAAACCTATCCGATATTGCCACTGCATGTTTCCTGACCTCCAGATGCTGACCACCCCGTGGAGCTTTTCTCCATCCTACATTGCCACTCACTGCCTATCCTAATTTAGACCCTATGATTCACACGACCCCGTGATGTTTTTCACACTCCTAATAGTGAATGTAATGTTACACACACATACAATGCGAACCACCCTTAGATCTTTTTCAGAAACGTATCCTACATTGCCACTGCATGTCTCCTGACCTCCCCATGCTGACCAGCTCGTGGTGCTTTTATCAATCCTACATTGCCACTCACTGCCTATCCTATTTCAGACCCTATGATTCACACCACCCCGTGAAGTTTTTCTCACTCCTACGAGTGAATGTAATGTTACACAGCCATACAATGCGCACAATCCCACCATGTTTTTCAGAAACCTATCCTACATTGCCACTGCATGTTTCCTGACCTCCCCATGCTGACCACCCCTTGGTGCTATTCTCCATCCTATATTGCCACTCACTGCCTATCCTAACTCAGACCCTATGATTCACACCACCCCGTGATGTTTTTCTCACTCCTACTAGTGAATGTAATGTTACACACCCATACAATGCGCACCAACCTGCGACGTTTTTCAGAAAGCTATCCTACATTGGCACTGCATGTTTCCTGACCTCCCCATGCTGATCACCCCGTGGTGCTTTTTTCCATCCTACATTGCCACTCACTGCCTATCCTAATTCAGAGCCTATGAATCACACCACCCCGTGATGTTTTTCTCACTCCTACTAGTAAATGTAATGTTACACACCCATACAATGCTCACAACCCCGCCATGTTTTTTCAGAAACCTATCCTACATTGCCACTGCATGTTTCCTGACCTCCCCATGCTGACCACCCCATGTGCTTTTCTCCATTCTACATTGCAACTCACTGCCTATCCTAATTCAGACACAATGATTCACACCACCCCGTGATGTTTTTCTCACTCCTACTAGTGAATGTAATTTTACACACCCATACAATGCGCACCACACCGCGATATTTTTCAGAAACCTATCCTACATTGCCACTGCATGTTTCCTGACCTCCCCATTCTGACCACCCGTGGTGCTTTTCTCCATGCTACATTCCCACTCACTGCCTATCCTAATTCAAACCCTATGATTCACACCACCCCGTGATGTTTTTCTCTCTTTTACTAGTGAATGTAATGTTACACAGCCATACAATGCGCACCACCCCGCGATTTTTTTCAGAAACCTATCCTACTTTAGCACTGCGTGTTTCCTGACCTCCCCATGCTGACCACCCCGTGGTGCTTTTCTCCATCCTACATTGCCACTCACTGCCTATCCTAATTCAGACCCTATGATTCACACCACCCCGTGATGTTTTTCTCACTCCTACTAGTGAATGTAATGTTACACACCCATACAATGCGCACCACCCCGCGATGGTTTTCAGAAAACTATCCTACATTGCCACTGCATGTTTCCTGACCTCCCCATGCTGACCACCCCGTGGTGCTTTTCTCCATCCTACATTGCCACTCACTGCCTATCCTAATTCAGACCCTAAGATTCAGTCCACCCTGTGATGTTTTTCTCACTCCTACTAGTGAATGTCATTTTACACAGCCATACAATGCGCACCACCCCACGATGTTTTTCAGAAATCTATCCTATATTGCCACTGCATGTTTCCTGACCTCCCCATGCTGACCACATCCTGGTGCTTTTCTCCATCCTACATTGCCACTCGCTGCCTATCCTAATTCAGACCCTATGATTCAGACCACCCCGTGATGTATTTCTCACTCCTACTAGTGAATGTAATGTTACACATCCATACAATGCACACGACCCAGCGATGTTTTTCAGAAACCTATCCGATATTGCCACTGCATGTTTCCTGACCTCCCAATGCTGACCACCCCGTGGTGCTTTTCTCCATCCTACATTGATACTCACTTCTTATCCTAACTCAGACCCTATGATACACACCACCCCGTGATGTTTTTCTAACTCCTACTAGTGAATGTAATGTTACACACCCATATAATGCGCACCGCCCCGTGATGTTTTTCAGAAACTTTTCCTACATTGCCACTGCATGTTTCCTGACCTCCAGATGCTGACCACCCCGTGGAGCTTTTCTCCATCCTACATTGCCACTCACTGCCTATCCTAATTTAGACCCTGTGATTCACACGACCCCGTGATGTTTTTCACACTCCTAATACTGAATGTAATGTTACACACACATACAATGCGAACCACCCTTAGATGTTTTTCATAAACCTATCCTACATTGCCACTGCATGTTTCCTGACCTCCCCATGCTGACCAGCTCGTGGTGCTTTTATCAATCCTACATTGCAACTCACTACCTATCCTATTTCAGACCCTATGATTCAACCACCCCGTAATGTTTTTCTCACTCCTACTAGTGAATGTAATGTTACACACCCATACAATGCGCACCATCCCGTGATGTTTTTCAGAAACCTATACTACATTGCCACTGCATGTTTCCTGACCTCCCCATGCTGACAACCCCGTGGTGCTTTTCTGCATCCTACATTGCCACCCAGTGCCTATCCTAACTCAGACCCTATGATTCACACCACCCAGTGATGTTTTTCTCACTCCTACTAGTGAATGTAATATTACACACCCATACAATGCGCACCGCCCTGAGATGTTTTTCAGAAAGCTATCCTAGATTGGCACTGCATGTTTCTTGACCTCCCCATGCTGATCACCCCGTGGTGCTTTTCTCCATCCTACATTGCCACTCACTGCCTATCCTAATTTAGACACTATGAATCACAACACCCCGTGATGTTGTTCTCACTCCTACTAGTGAATATAATGTTACACACCCATACAATGCGCACCACCCCGCGATGTTTTTCAGAAACCTCTCCTACATTGCCACTGCATGTTTCCTGACCTCCCCATGCTGACCACCCCGTGGTGCTTTTCTCCATCCTACATTGCCACTCCCAGCCTATCCTAATTCAGACCCTATGATTAACACCACCCCGTGAAGTTTTTATCACTCCTACGAGTGAATGTAATGTTACACATCCATACAATGCGCACAATCCCGCGATGTTTTTCAGAAACCTATCCTATATTGCCACTGCATGTTTCCTGACCTCCCCATGCTGACCACCCCGTGGTGCTATTCTCCATCCTACGTTGCCACTCACTGCCTATCCTAACTCAGACCCTATGATTCACACCACCCAGTGATGTTTTTCTCACTCCTACTAGTGAATGTAATGTTACACACCCATACAATGCGCACCGCCACGAGATGTTTTTCAGAAACCTATCCTAAATTGCCACTGCATGTTTCCTGACCTCCCCATGCTGACCACCCCGGGGTGCTTTTCTCCATCCTACATTGCCAATCACTGCCTATCCTAATTCAGACACAATGATACACACCACCCCGTGATGTTTTTCTCACTCCTACTAGTGAATGTAATGTTACACACCCATACAATGCGCACCACCCCGCGATGTTTTTCAGAAACCTATCCTACATTGCCAATGCATGTTTCCTGACCTCCCCATGCTGTAAACCCCGTGGTGCTTTTCTCCATCCTCCATTGCCACTCACTGCCTATCCTAATTCAAACACTATGATTCACAACACACCGTGATGTTTTTCTCACTCCTACTAGTGAATGTAATGTTACACAGCCATGCAATGCGCACCACCCTGCGATGTTTTTCAGAAACCTATCCTACACTGCCAGTGCATGTTTCATGACCTCCCCATGCTGACCACCCCATGGTGCTTTTCTCCATCCTACATTGCCCCTCACTGCCTAAACTAATTCAGACCCTATGATTCACACCACCCCGTGATGTTTTTCTCACTCCTACTAGCAAATGTAATGTTACACACCCATACAATGCGCACCACCCCGCGATTTTGTTCAGAAACCTATCCTACTTTAGCACTGCATGTTTCCTGACCTCCCCATGCTGACCACCCCGTGGTGCTTTTCTCCATCCTACATTGCCACTCACTGCCTATCCTAATTCAGACCCTATGATTCACAGTACCCTGTGAAGTTTTTCTCACTCCTACTAGTGAATGTAATGTTACACACCCATACCATGCGCACCACCCCGCGATGTTTTTCAGAAACTTATCCTACATTGCCACTGCATGTTTCCTGACCTCCCCATGCTGACCACCCCGTGTTGCTTTTCTCCATCCTACATTGCCACTCAGTGCCTATCCTAATTCAGACCCTATGATTCAGTCCACCCCGTGATGTTTTTCTCACCCCTACTAGTGAATGTAATGTTACACAGCCATACAATGCGCACCACACCACGATGTTTTTCAGAAAGCTATCCTACATTGCCACTGCATGTTTCCTGACCTCCCCATGCTGACCACCCCATGTTGCTTTTCTACATCCTACATTGCCACTCACTGCCTATCCTAATTCAGACCCTATGATTCACACCACCCCGTGTTGTTTTTCTCACTCCTACTAGTGAATGTAATGTTACACACCCATAGAATGTGCACCACCCCGCGATGGTTTTCAGAAAACTATCCTGCATTGCCACTGCATGTTTCCTGACCTCCCCATGCTGACCACCCCGTGGTGCTTTTCTCCATCCTACATTGCCACTCACTGCCTATCCTAATTCAGACACAATGATTCACACCACCCCGTGATGTTTTTCTCACTCCTACTAGTGAATGTAATGTTATACACCCATACAATGCGCACCGCCCTGCGATGTTTTTCAGAAACCTATCCTACATTGCCACTGCATGTTTCCTGACCTCCCCATGCTGATCACCCCGTGGTGCTTTTCTCCATCCTCCATTGCCACTTACTGCCTATCCTAATTCAGACCCTATGAATCACACCACCCCGTGATGTTTTTCTCACTCCTACTAGTGAATGTAATGTTACACACCCATACAATGCGCACCACCCCGCGATGTTTTTCAGAAACCTATCCTACATTGCCACTGCATGTTTCCTGACCTCCCCATGCTGACCACCCCGTGGTGCTTTTCTCCATCCTACATTGCCACTCCCAGCCTATCCTAATTCAGACCCTATGATTCACACCACCCCGTGAAGTTTTTCTCACTCTTACGAGTGAATGTAATGTTACACAGCCATACAATGCGCACAATCCCGCGATGTTTTTCAGAAACCTATCCTATATTGCCACTGCATGTTTCCTGACCTCCCCATGCTGACCACCCCGTGGTGCTATTCTCCATCCTACGTTGCCACTCACTGCCTATACTAACTCAGACCCTATGATTCACACGACCCCGTGATGTTTTTCTCACTCCTACTAGTGAATGTAATGTTACACACCCATACAATGCGCACCGCCACGAGATGTTTTTCAGAAACCTATCCTAAATTGCCACTGCATGTTTCCTGACCTCCCCATGCTGACCACCCCGGGGTGCTTTTCTCCATCCTACATTGCCACTCGCTGCCTATCCTAATTCAGACACAATGATACACACCACCCCGTGATGTTTTTCTCACTCCTACTAGTGAATGTAATGTTACACACCCATACAATGCGCACCAACCTGCGACGTTTTTCAGAATGCTATCCTACATTGGCACTGTATGTTTCCTGACCTCCCCATGCTGATCACCCCGTGATGCTTTTCTCCATCCTACATTGCCACTCACTGCCTATCCTAATTCAGACCCTATGAATCACACCACCCCGTGATGTTTTTCTCACTCCTACTAGTAAATGTAATGTTACACACCCATACAATGCTCACCACCCCGCCATATTTTTCACAAACCTATCCTACATTGCCACAGCATGTTTCCTGACCTCCCCATGCCTACCACCCCGTGGTGCTTTTCTCCATCCTACCTTGCCACTCACTGCCTATCCTAATTCAGACCCTATGATTCACACCACCCCATGATGTTTTTCCCACTCCTAGTAGTGAATGTAATGTTACACACCCATACAATGCCCAACACCCCGAGATGTTTTTCAGAAACCTATCCTGAATTGCCACTGCATGTTTCCTGACCTCCCCATGCTGACCACCCCGTGGTGCTTTTCTCCATCCTCCATTGCCACTCACTGCCTATCCTAATTCAAACCCTATGATTCACACCACACCGTGATGTTTTTCTCACTCCTACTAGTGAATGTAATGTTACACAGCCATACAATGCGCACCACCCCGCGATGTTTTTCAGAAACCTATCCTACATTGCCAGTGCATGTTTCATGACCTCCCCATGCTGACCACCCCATGGTGCTTTTCTCCATCCTCCATTGCCACTCACTGCCTATCCTAATTCAGACCCTATGAATCACACCACCCCATGATGTTTTTCTCACTCCTACTAGTGAATGTAATGTTACACCCAATACAATGCGCACCACCCCGCGATGTTTTTCAGAAACCTATCCTACATTGCCACTGCATGTTTCCTGACCTCCCCATGCTGACCACCCCGTGGTGCTTTTCTCCATCCTACATTGCCACTCCCAGCCTATCCTAATTCAGACCCTATGATTAACACCACCCCGTGAAGTTTTTCTCACTCCTACGAGTGAATGTAATGTTACACAGCCATACAATGTGCACAATCCCGCGATGTTTTTCAGAAACCTATCCTATATTGCCACTGCATGTTTCCTGACCTCCCCATGCTGACCACCCCGTGGTGCTATTCTCCATCCTACGTTGCCACTCACTGCCTATACTAACTCAGACCCTATGATTCACACTACCCCGTGATGTTTTTCTCACTCCTACTAGTGAATGTAATGTTACACACCCATAAAATGCGCACCGCCACGAGATGTTTTTCAGAAACCTATCCTAAATTGCCACTGCATGTTTCCTGACCTCCCCATGCTGACCACCCCGGGGTGCGTTTCTCCATCCTACATTGCCACTCACTGCCTATCCTAATTCAGACCCTATGATTCAGAACCACCCCGTGGTGTTTTTCTCACTCGTACTAGTGAATCTAACGTTACACACCCATACAATGCGCACCATCCCGTGATGTTTTTCAGAAACCTATACAACATTGCCACTGCATGTTTCCTGACCTCCCCATGCTGACCACCCCGTGGTGCTTTTCTCCATCCTACATTGCCACTCACTGCCTATCCTAACTCAGACCCTATGATTCACACCACCCAGTGATGTTTTTCTCACTCCTACTAGTGAATGTAATGTTACACACCCATGCAATGCGCACCGCCCTGCGATGTTTTTCAGAAAGCTATCCTACATTGGCACTGCATGTTTCTTTACCTCCCCATGCTGATCACCCCGTGGTGCTTTTCCCCATCCTCCATTGCCACTCACTGCCTATCCTAATTCAGACCCTATGAATCACACCACCCCGTGATGTTTTTCTCACTTCTACTAGTGAATGTAATGTTACACACCCATAAAATAAGCACCACCCCGCGATGTTTTTCAGAAACCTATCCTACATTGCCACTGCATGTTTCCTGACCTCCCCATGCTGACTAACCCGTGGTGCTTTTCTCCATCCTACATTGCCACTCCCAGCCTATCCTAATTCAGACCCTATGATTAACACCACCCCGTGAAGTTTTTCTCACTCCTACGAGTGAATGTAATGTTACACAGCCATACAATGCGCACAATCCCGCGATGTTTTTCAGAAACCTATCCTAAATTGCCACTGCATGTTTCCTGACCTCCCCATGCTGATCACCCCGTGATGCTTTTCTCCATCCTACATTGCCACTCACTGCCTATCCTAATTCAGACCCTATGAATCATACCACCCCGTGATGTTTTTTTCACTCCTACTAGTAAATGTAATGTTACACACCCATACAATGCTCACCACCCCGCCATATTTTTCACAAACCTATCGTACATTGCCACTGCATGTTTCCTGACCTCCCCATGCCTACCACCCCGTGGTGCTTTTCTCCATCCTACCTTGCCACTCACTGCCTATCCTAATTCAGACCCTATGATTCACACCACCCCATGATGTTTTTCCCACTCCTACTAGTGAATGTAATGTTACACACCCATACAATGCGCAACACCCCGAGATGTTTTTCAGAAACCTATCCTAAATTGCCACTGCATGTTTCCTGACCTCCCCATGCTGTAAACCCCGTGGTGCTTTTCTCCATCCTCCATTGCCACTCACTGCCTATCCTAATTCAAACACTATGATTCACAACACACCGTGATGTTTTTCTCACTCCTACTAGTGAATGTAATGTTACACAGCCATGCAATGCGCACCACCCTGCGATGTTTTTCAGAAACCTATCCTACACTGCCAGTGCATGTTTCATGACCTCCCCATGCTGACCACCCCATGGTGCTTTTCTCCATCCTACATTGCCCCTCACTGCCTAAACTAATTCAGACCCTATGATTCACACCACCCCGTGATGTTTTTCTCACTCCTACTAGTGAATGTAATGTTACACACCCATACAATGCGCACCACCCCGCGATGGTTTTCAGAAAACTATCCTACATTGCCACTGCATGTTTCCTGACCTCCCCATGCTGACCACCCCGTGGTGCTTTTCTCCATCCTACATTGCCACTCACTGCCTATCCTAATTCAGACCCTAAGATTCAGTCCACCCTGTGATGTTTTTCTCACTCCTACTAGTGAATGTCATTTTACACAGCCATACAATGCGCACCACCCCACGATGTTTTTCAGAAATCTATCCTATATTGCCACTGCATGTTTCCTGACCTCCCCATGCTGACCACATCCTGGTGCTTTTCTCCATCCTACATTGCCACTCGCTGCCTATCCTAATTCAGACCCTATGATTCAGACCACCCCGTGATGTATTTCTCACTCCTACTAGTGAATGTAATGTTACACATCCATACAATGCACACGACCCAGCGATGTTTTTCAGAAACCTATCCGATATTGCCACTGCATGTTTCCTGACCTCCCAATGCTGACCACCCCGTGGTGCTTTTCTCCATCCTACATTGATACTCACTTCTTATCCTAACTCAGACCCTATGATACACACCACCCCGTGATGTTTTTCTAACTCCTACTAGTGAATGTAATGTTACACACCCATATAATGCGCACCGCCCCGTGATGTTTTTCAGAAACTTTTCCTACATTGCCACTGCATGTTTCCTGACCTCCAGATGCTGACCACCCCGTGGAGCTTTTCTCCATCCTACATTGCCACTCACTGCCTATCCTAATTTAGACCCTGTGATTCACACGACCCCGTGATGTTTTTCACACTCCTAATACTGAATGTAATGTTACACACACATACAATGCGAACCACCCTTAGATGTTTTTCATAAACCTATCCTACATTGCCACTGCATGTTTCCTGACCTCCCCATGCTGACCAGCTCGTGGTGCTTTTATCAATCCTACATTGCAACTCACTACCTATCCTATTTCAGACCCTATGATTCAACCACCCCGTAATGTTTTTCTCACTCCTACTAGTGAATGTAATGTTACACACCCATACAATGCGCACCATCCCGTGATGTTTTTCAGAAACCTATACTACATTGCCACTGCATGTTTCCTGACCTCCCCATGCTGACAACCCCGTGGTGCTTTTCTGCATCCTACATTGCCACCCAGTGCCTATCCTAACTCAGACCCTATGATTCACACCACCCAGTGATGTTTTTCTCACTCCTACTAGTGAATGTAATATTACACACCCATACAATGCGCACCGCCCTGAGATGTTTTTCAGAAAGCTATCCTAGATTGGCACTGCATGTTTCTTGACCTCCCCATGCTGATCACCCCGTGGTGCTTTTCTCCATCCTACATTGCCACTCACTGCCTATCCTAATTTAGACACTATGAATCACAACACCCCGTGATGTTGTTCTCACTCCTACTAGTGAATATAATGTTACACACCCATACAATGCGCACCACCCCGCGATGTTTTTCAGAAACCTCTCCTACATTGCCACTGCATGTTTCCTGACCTCCCCATGCTGACCACCCCGTGGTGCTTTTCTCCATCCTACATTGCCACTCCCAGCCTATCCTAATTCAGACCCTATGATTAACACCACCCCGTGAAGTTTTTATCACTCCTACGAGTGAATGTAATGTTACACATCCATACAATGCGCACAATCCCGCGATGTTTTTCAGAAACCTATCCTATATTGCCACTGCATGTTTCCTGACCTCCCCATGCTGACCACCCCGTGGTGCTATTCTCCATCCTACGTTGCCACTCACTGCCTATCCTAACTCAGACCCTATGATTCACACCACCCAGTGATGTTTTTCTCACTCCTACTAGTGAATGTAATGTTACACACCCATACAATGCGCACCGCCACGAGATGTTTTTCAGAAACCTATCCTAAATTGCCACTGCATGTTTCCTGACCTCCCCATGCTGACCACCCCGGGGTGCTTTTCTCCATCCTACATTGCCAATCACTGCCTATCCTAATTCAGACACAATGATACACACCACCCCGTGATGTTTTTCTCACTCCTACTAGTGAATGTAATGTTACACACCCATACAATGCGCACCACCCCGCGATGTTTTTCAGAAACCTATCCTACATTGCCAATGCATGTTTCCTGACCTCCCCATGCTGTAAACCCCGTGGTGCTTTTCTCCATCCTCCATTGCCACTCACTGCCTATCCTAATTCAAACACTATGATTCACAACACACCGTGATGTTTTTCTCACTCCTACTAGTGAATGTAATGTTACACAGCCATGCAATGCGCACCACCCTGCGATGTTTTTCAGAAACCTATCCTACACTGCCAGTGCATGTTTCATGACCTCCCCATGCTGACCACCCCATGGTGCTTTTCTCCATCCTACATTGCCCCTCACTGCCTAAACTAATTCAGACCCTATGATTCACACCACCCCGTGATGTTTTTCTCACTCCTACTAGCAAATGTAATGTTACACACCCATACAATGCGCACCACCCCGCGATTTTGTTCAGAAACCTATCCTACTTTAGCACTGCATGTTTCCTGACCTCCCCATGCTGACCACCCCGTGGTGCTTTTCTCCATCCTACATTGCCACTCACTGCCTATCCTAATTCAGACCCTATGATTCACAGTACCCTGTGAAGTTTTTCTCACTCCTACTAGTGAATGTAATGTTACACACCCATACCATGCGCACCACCCCGCGATGTTTTTCAGAAACTTATCCTACATTGCCACTGCATGTTTCCTGACCTCCCCATGCTGACCACCCCGTGTTGCTTTTCTCCATCCTACATTGCCACTCAGTGCCTATCCTAATTCAGACCCTATGATTCAGTCCACCCCGTGATGTTTTTCTCACCCCTACTAGTGAATGTAATGTTACACAGCCATACAATGCGCACCACACCACGATGTTTTTCAGAAAGCTATCCTACATTGCCACTGCATGTTTCCTGACCTCCCCATGCTGACCACCCCATGTTGCTTTTCTACATCCTACATTGCCACTCACTGCCTATCCTAATTCAGACCCTATGATTCACACCACCCCGTGTTGTTTTTCTCACTCCTACTAGTGAATGTAATGTTACACACCCATAGAATGTGCACCACCCCGCGATGGTTTTCAGAAAACTATCCTGCATTGCCACTGCATGTTTCCTGACCTCCCCATGCTGACCACCCCGTGGTGCTTTTCTCCATCCTACATTGCCACTCACTGCCTATCCTAATTCAGACACAATGATTCACACCACCCCGTGATGTTTTTCTCACTCCTACTAGTGAATGTAATGTTATACACCCATACAATGCGCACCGCCCTGCGATGTTTTTCAGAAACCTATCCTACATTGCCACTGCATGTTTCCTGACCTCCCCATGCTGATCACCCCGTGGTGCTTTTCTCCATCCTCCATTGCCACTTACTGCCTATCCTAATTCAGACCCTATGAATCACACCACCCCGTGATGTTTTTCTCACTCCTACTAGTGAATGTAATGTTACACACCCATACAATGCGCACCACCCCGCGATGTTTTTCAGAAACCTATCCTACATTGCCACTGCATGTTTCCTGACCTCCCCATGCTGACCACCCCGTGGTGCTTTTCTCCATCCTACATTGCCACTCCCAGCCTATCCTAATTCAGACCCTATGATTCACACCACCCCGTGAAGTTTTTCTCACTCTTACGAGTGAATGTAATGTTACACAGCCATACAATGCGCACAATCCCGCGATGTTTTTCAGAAACCTATCCTATATTGCCACTGCATGTTTCCTGACCTCCCCATGCTGACCACCCCGTGGTGCTATTCTCCATCCTACGTTGCCACTCACTGCCTATACTAACTCAGACCCTATGATTCACACGACCCCGTGATGTTTTTCTCACTCCTACTAGTGAATGTAATGTTACACACCCATACAATGCGCACCGCCACGAGATGTTTTTCAGAAACCTATCCTAAATTGCCACTGCATGTTTCCTGACCTCCCCATGCTGACCACCCCGGGGTGCTTTTCTCCATCCTACATTGCCACTCGCTGCCTATCCTAATTCAGACACAATGATACACACCACCCCGTGATGTTTTTCTCACTCCTACTAGTGAATGTAATGTTACACACCCATACAATGCGCACCAACCTGCGACGTTTTTCAGAATGCTATCCTACATTGGCACTGTATGTTTCCTGACCTCCCCATGCTGATCACCCCGTGATGCTTTTCTCCATCCTACATTGCCACTCACTGCCTATCCTAATTCAGACCCTATGAATCACACCACCCCGTGATGTTTTTCTCACTCCTACTAGTAAATGTAATGTTACACACCCATACAATGCTCACCACCCCGCCATATTTTTCACAAACCTATCCTACATTGCCACTGCATGTTTCCTGACCTCCCCATGCCTACCACCCCGTGGTGCTTTTCTCCATCCTACCTTGCCACTCACTGCCTATCCTAATTCAGACCCTATGATTCACACCACCCCATGATGTTTTTCCCACTCCTAGTAGTGAATGTAATGTTACACACCCATACAATGCCCAACACCCCGAGATGTTTTTCAGAAACCTATCCTGAATTGCCACTGCATGTTTCCTGACCTCCCCATGCTGACCACCCCGTGGTGCTTTTCTCCATCCTCCATTGCCACTCACTGCCTATCCTAATTCAAACCCTATGATTCACACCACACCGTGATGTTTTTCTCACTCCTACTAGTGAATGTAATGTTACACAGCCATACAATGCGCACCACCCCGCGATGTTTTTCAGAAACCTATCCTACATTGCCAGTGCATGTTTCATGACCTCCCCATGCTGACCACCCCATGGTGCTTTTCTCCATCCTCCATTGCCACTCACTGCCTATCCTAATTCAGACCCTATGAATCACACCACCCCATGATGTTTTTCTCACTCCTACTAGTGAATGTAATGTTACACCCCATACAATGCGCACCACCCCGCGATGTTTTTCAGAAACCTATCCTACATTGCCACTGCATGTTTCCTGACCTCCCCATGCTGACCACCCCGTGGTGCTTTTCTCCATCCTACATTGCCACTCCCAGCCTATCCTAATTCAGACCCTATGATTAACACCACCCCGTGAAGTTTTTCTCACTCCTACGAGTGAATGTAATGTTACACAGCCATACAATGTGCACAATCCCGCGATGTTTTTCAGAAACCTATCCTATATTGCCACTGCATGTTTCCTGACCTCCCCATGCTGACCACCCCGTGGTGCTATTCTCCATCCTACGTTGCCACTCACTGCCTATACTAACTCAGACCCTATGATTCACACTACCCCGTGATGTTTTTCTCACTCCTACTAGTGAATGTAATGTTACACACCCATAAAATGCGCACCGCCACGAGATGTTTTTCAGAAACCTATCCTAAATTGCCACTGCATGTTTCCTGACCTCCCCATGCTGACCACCCCGGGGTGCGTTTCTCCATCCTACATTGCCACTCACTGCCTATCCTAATTCAGACCCTATGATTCAGAACCACCCCGTGGTGTTTTTCTCACTCGTACTAGTGAATCTAACGTTACACACCCATACAATGCGCACCATCCCGTGATGTTTTTCAGAAACCTATACAACATTGCCACTGCATGTTTCCTGACCTCCCCATGCTGACCACCCCGTGGTGCTTTTCTCCATCCTACATTGCCACTCACTGCCTATCCTAACTCAGACCCTATGATTCACACCACCCAGTGATGTTTTTCTCACTCCTACTAGTGAATGTAATGTTACACACCCATGCAATGCGCACCGCCCTGCGATGTTTTTCAGAAAGCTATCCTACATTGGCACTGCATGTTTCTTTACCTCCCCATGCTGATCACCCCGTGGTGCTTTTCCCCATCCTCCATTGCCACTCACTGCCTATCCTAATTCAGACCCTATGAATCACACCACCCCGTGATGTTTTTCTCACTTCTACTAGTGAATGTAATGTTACACACCCATAAAATAAGCACCACCCCGCGATGTTTTTCAGAAACCTATCCTACATTGCCACTGCATGTTTCCTGACCTCCCCATGCTGACTAACCCGTGGTGCTTTTCTCCATCCTACATTGCCACTCCCAGCCTATCCTAATTCAGACCCTATGATTAACACCACCCCGTGAAGTTTTTCTCACTCCTACGAGTGAATGTAATGTTACACAGCCATACAATGCGCACAATCCCGCGATGTTTTTCAGAAACCTATCCTAAATTGCCACTGCATGTTTCCTGACCTCCCCATGCTGATCACCCCGTGATGCTTTTCTCCATCCTACATTGCCACTCACTGCCTATCCTAATTCAGACCCTATGAATCATACCACCCCGTGATGTTTTTTTCACTCCTACTAGTAAATGTAATGTTACACACCCATACAATGCTCACCACCCCGCCATATTTTTCACAAACCTATCGTACATTGCCACTGCATGTTTCCTGACCTCCCCATGCCTACCACCCCGTGGTGCTTTTCTCCATCCTACCTTGCCACTCACTGCCTATCCTAATTCAGACCCTATGATTCACACCACCCCATGATGTTTTTCCCACTCCTACTAGTGAATGTAATGTTACACACCCATACAATGCGCAACACCCCGAGATGTTTTCCAGAAACCTATCCTAAATTGCCACTGCATGTTTCCTGACCTCCCCATGCTGTAAACCCCGTGGTGCTTTTCTCCATCCTCCATTGCCACTCACTGCCTATCCTAATTCAAACACTATGATTCACAACACACCGTGATGTTTTTCTCACTCCTACTAGTGAATGTAATGTTACACAGCCATGCAATGCGCACCACCCTGCGATGTTTTTCAGAAACCTATCCTACACTGCCAGTGCATGTTTCATGACCTCCCCATGCTGACCACCCCATGGTGCTTTTCTCCATCCTACATTGCCCCTCACTGCCTAAACTAATTCAGACCCTATGATTCACACCACCCCGTGATGTTTTTCTCACTCCTACTAGCAAATGTAATGTTACACACCCATACAATGCGCACCACCCCGCGATTTTGTTCAGAAACCTATCCTACTTTAGCACTGCATGTTTCCTGACCTCCCCATGCTGACCACCCCGTGGTGCTTTTCTCCATCCTACATTGCCACTCACTGCCTATCCTAATTCAGACCCTATGATTCACAGTACCCTGTGAAGTTTTTCTCACTCCTATTAGTGAATGTAATGTTACACACCCATACCATGCGCACCACCCCGCGATGTTTTTCAGAAACTTATCCTACATTGCCACTGCATGTTTCCTGACCTCCCCATGCTGACCACCCCGTGTTGCTTTTCTCCATCCTACATTGCCACTCAGTGCCTATCCTAATTCAGACCCTATGATTCAGTCCACCCCGTGATGTTTTTCTCACCCCTACTAGTGAATGTAATGTTACACAGCCATACAATGCGCACCACACCACGATGTTTTTCAGAAAGCTATCCTACATTGCCACTGCATGTTTCCTGACCTCCCCATGCTGACCACCCCATGGTGCTTTTCTACATCCTACATTGCCACTCACTGCCTATCCTAATTCAGACCCTATGATTCACACCACCCCGTGTTGTTTTTCTCACTCCTACTAGTGAATGTAATGTTACACACCCATAGAATGTGCACCACCCCGCGATGGTTTTCAGAAAACTATCCTGCATTGCCACTGCATGTTTCCTGACCTCCCCATGCTGACCACCCCGTGGTGCTTTTCTCCATCCTACATTGCCACTCACTGCCTATCCTAATTCAGACACAATGATTCACACCACCCCGTGATGTTTTTCTCACTCCTACTAGTGAATGTAATGTTATACACCCATACAATGCGCACCGCCCTGCGATGTTTTTCAGAAACCTATCCTACATTGCCACTGCATGTTTCCTGACCTCCCCATGCTGATCACCCCGTGGTGCTTTTCTCCATCCTCCATTGCCACTTACTGCCTATCCTAATTCAGACCCTATGAATCACACCACCCCGTGATGTTTTTCTCACTCCTACTAGTGAATGTAATGTTACACACCCATACAATGCGCACCACCCCGCGATGTTTTTCAGAAACCTATCCTACATTGCCACTGCATGTTTCCTGACCTCCCCATGCTGACCACCCCGTGGTGCTTTTCTCCATCCTACATTGCCACTCCCAGCCTATCCTAATTCAGACCCTATGATTCACACCACCCCGTGAAGTTTTTCTCACTCTTACGAGTGAATGTAATGTTACACAGCCATACAATGCGCACAATCCCGCGATGTTTTTCAGAAACCTATCCTATATTGCCACTGCATGTTTCCTGACCTCCCCATGCTGACCACCCCGTGGTGCTATTCTCCATCCTACGTTGCCACTCACTGCCTATACTAACTCAGACCCTATGATTCACACGACCCCGTGATGTTTTTCTCACTCCTACTAGTGAATGTAATGTTACACACCCATACAATGCGCACCGCCACGAGATGTTTTTCAGAAACCTATCCTAAATTGCCACTGCATGTTTCCTGACCTCCCCATGCTGACCACCCCGGGGTGCTTTTCTCCATCCTACATTGCCACTCGCTGCCTATCCTAATTCAGACACAATGATACACACCACCCCGTGATGTTTTTCTCACTCCTACTAGTGAATGTAATGTTACACACCCATACAATGCGCACCAACCTGCGACGTTTTTCAGAATGCTATCCTACATTGGCACTGTATGTTTCCTGACCTCCCCATGCTGATCACCCCGTGATGCTTTTCTCCATCCTACATTGCCACTCACTGCCTATCCTAATTCAGACCCTATGAATCACACCACCCCGTGATGTTTTTCTCACTCCTAGTAGTAAATGTAATGTTACACACCCATACAATGCTCACCACCCCGCCATATTTTTCACAAACCTATCCTACATTGCCACTGCATGTTTCCTGACCTCCCCATGCCTACCACCCCGTGGTGCTTTTCTTCATCCTACCTTGCCACTCACTGCCTATCCTAATTCAGACCCTATGATTCACACCACCCCATGATGTTTTTCCCACTCCTAGTAGTGAATGTAATGTTACACACCCATACAATGCCCAACACCCCGAGATGTTTTTCAGAAACCTATCCTGAATTGCCACTGCATGTTTCCTGACCTCCCCATGCTGACCACCCCGTGGTGCTTTTCTCCATCCTCCATTGCCACTCACTGCCTATCCTAATTCAAACCCTATGATTCACACCACACCGTGATGTTTTTCTCACTCCTACTAGTGAATGTAATGTTACACAGCCATACAATGCGCACCACCCCGCGATGTTTTTCAGAAACCTATCCTACATTGCCAGTGCATGTTTCATGACCTCCCCATGCTGACCACCCCATGGTGCTTTTCTCCATCCTCCATTGCCACTCACTGCCTATCCTAATTCAGACCCTATGAATCACACCACCCCATGATGTTTTTCTCACTCCTACTAGTGAATGTAATGTTACACACCCATACAATGCGCACCACCCCGCGATGTTTTTCAGAAACCTATCCTACATTGCCACTGCATGTTTCCTGACCTCCCCATGCTGACCACCCCGTGGTGCTTTTCTCCATCCTACATTGCCACTCCCAGCCTATCCTAATTCAGACCCTATGATTAACACCACCCCGTGAAGTTTTTCTCACTCCTACGAGTGAATGTAATGTTACACACCCATACAATGCGCACCACCCCGCGATGTTTTTCAGAAACCTATCCTACATTGCCACTGCATGTTTCCTGACCTCCCCATGCTGACCACCCCGTGGTGCTTTTCTCCATCCTACATTGCCACTCCCAGCCTATCCTAATTCAGACCCTATGATTAACACCACCCCGTGAAGTTTTTCTCACTCCTACGAGTGAATGTAATGTTACACAGCCATACAATGTGCACAATCCCGCGATGTTTTTCAGAAACCTATCCTATATTGCCACTGCATGTTTCCTGACCTCCCCATGCTGACCACCCCGTGGTGCTATTCTCCATCCTACGTTGCCACTCACTGCCTATACTAACTCAGACCCTATGATTCACACTACCCCGTGATGTTTTTCTCACTCCTACTAGTGAATGTAATGTTACACACCCATAAAATGCGCATCGCCACGAGATGTTTTTCAGAAACCTATCCTAAATTGCCACTGCATGTTTCCTGACCTCCCCATGCTGACCACCCCGGGGTGCGTTTCTCCATCCTACATTGCCACTCACTGCCTATCCTAATTCAGACCCTATGATTCAGAACCACCCCGTGGTGTTTTTCTCACTCGTACTAGTGAATCTGACGTTACACACCCATACAATGCGCACCGTCCCGTGATGTTTTTCAGAAACCTATACAACATTGCCACTGCATGTTTCCTGACCTCCCCATGCTGACCACCCCGTGGTGCTTTTCTCCATCCTACATTGCCACTCACTGCCTATCCTAACTCAGACCCTATGATTCACACCACCCAGTGATGTTTTTCTCACTCCTACTAGTGAATGTAATGTTACACACCCATGCAATGCGCACCGCCCTGCGATGTTTTTCAGAAAGCTATCCTACATTGGCACTGCATGTTTCTTTACCTCCCCATGCTGATCACCCCGTGGTGCTTTTCCCCATCCTCCATTGCCACTCACTGCCTATCCTAATTCAGACCCTATGAATCACACCACCCCGTGATGTTTTTCTCACTTCTACTAGTGAATGTAATGTTACACACCCATAAAATAAGCACCACCCCGCGATGTTTTTCAGAAACCTATCCTACATTGCCACTGCATGTTTCCTGACCTCCCCATGCTGACTAACCCGTGGTGCTTTTCTCCATCCTACATTGCCACTCCCAGCCTATCCTAATTCAGACCCTATGATTAACACCACCCCGTGAAGTTTTTCTCACTCCTACGAGTGAATGTAATGTTACACAGCCATACAATGCGCACAATCCCGCGATGTTTTTCAGAAACCTATCCTAAATTGCCACTGCATGTTTCCTGACCTCCCCATGCTGATCACCCCGTGATGCTTTTCTCCATCCTACATTGCCACTCACTGCCTATCCTAATTCAGACCCTATGAATCATACCACCCCGTGATGTTTTTTTCACTCCTACTAGTAAATGTAATGTTACACACCCATACAATGCTCACCACCCCGCCATATTTTTCACAAACCTATCGTACATTGCCACTGCATGTTTCCTGACCTCCCCATGCCTACCACCCCGTGGTGCTTTTCTCCATCCTACCTTGCCACTCACTGCCTATCCTAATTCAGACCCTATGATTCACACCACCCCATGATGTTTTTCCCACTCCTACTAGTGAATGTAATGTTACACACCCATACAATGCGCAACACCCCGAGATGTTTTTCAGAAACCTATCCTAAATTGCCACTGCATGTTTCCTGACCTCCCCATGCTGACCACCCCGTGGTGCTTTTCTCCATCCTACATTGTCACTCACTGCCTATCCTAATTCAGACCCTATGATTCAGTCGACCCCGTGATGTTTTTCTCACTCCTACTAGTGAATGTAATGTTTCACACCCATACAATGCGCACCACCCCGCGGTGTTTTTCAGAAAACTATCCTACATTGCCACTGCATGTTTCCTGACCTCCCCATGCTGTCCACCCCGTGGTGCTTTTCTCCATCCTGCAATGCCACTCACTGCCTATCCTAATTCAAACCCTATGATTCACACCACACCGTGATGTTTTTCTCACTCCTACTAGTGAATGTAATGTTACACACCCATACAATGCGCACCATCCCGTGATGTTTTTCAGAAACCTATACAACATTGCCACTGCATGTTTCCTGACCTCCCCATGCTGACCACCCCGTGGTGCTTTTCTCCATCCTACATAGCCACTCACTGCCTATCCTAACTCAGACCCTATGATTCACACCACCCAGTGATGTTTTTCTCACTCCTACTAGTGAATGTAATGTTACACACCCATGCAATGCGCACCGCCCTGCGATGTTTTTCAGAAAGCTATCCTACATTGGCACTGCATGTTTCTTTACCTCCCCATGCTGATCACCCCGTGGTGCTTTTCCCCATCCTCCATTGCCACTCACTGCCTATCCTAATTCAGACCCTATGAATCACACCACCCCGTGATGCTTTTCTCACTCCTACTAGTGAATGTAATGTTACACACCCATAAAATAAGCACCACCCCGCGATGTTTTTCAGAAACCTATCCTACATTGCCACTGCATGTTTCCTGACCTCCCCATGCTGACTACCCTGTGGTGCTTTTCTCCATCCTACATTGCCACTCCCAGCCTATCCTAATTCAGACCCTATGATTAACACCACCCCGTGAAGTTTTTCTCACTCCTACGAGTGAATGTAATGTTACACAGCCATACAATGCGCACAATCCCGCGATGTTTTTCAGAAACCTATCCTAAATTGCCACTGCATGTTTCCTGACCTCCCCATGCTGATCACCCCGTGATGCTTTTCTCCATCCTACATTGCCACTCACTGCCTATCCTAATTCAGACCCTATGAATCACACCACCCCGTGATGTTTTTCTCACTCCTACTAGTAAATGTAATGTTACACACCCATACAATGCTCACCACCCCGCCATATTTTTCACAAACCTATCGTACATTGCCACTGCATGTTTCCTGACCTCCCCATGCCTACCACCCCGTGGTGCTTTTCTCCATCCTACCTTGCCACTCACTGCCTATCCTAATTCAGACCCTATGATTCACACCACCCCATGAAGTTTTTCCCACTCCTACTAGTGAATGTAATGTTACACACCCATACAATGCGCAACACCCCGAGATGTTTTTCAGAAACCTATCCTAAATTGCCACTGCATGTTTCCTGACCTCCCCATGCTGACCACCCCGTGGTGCTTTTCTCCATCCTACATTGTCACTCACTGCCTATCCTAATTCAGACCCTATGATTCAGTCGACCCCGTGATGTTTTTCTCACTCCTACTAGTGAATGTAATTTTACACAGCCATACAATGCGCACCACCCCACGATGTTTTTCAGAAATCTATCCTACATTGCCACTGCATGTTTCCTGACCTCCCCATGCTGACCACATCCTGGTGCTTTTCTCCATCCTACACTGCCACTCGCTGCCTATCCTAATTCAGACCCTATGATTCACACCACCCCGTGATGTATTTCTCACTCCTACTAGTGAATGTAATGTTACACATCCATACAATGCACACGACACAGCGATGTTTTTCAGAAACCTATCCGATATTGCCACTGCATGTTTCCTGACCTCCCAATGCTGACCACCCCGTGGTGCTTTTCTCCATCCTACATTGATACTCACTTCTTATGCTAACTCAGACCCTATGATACACACCACCCCGTGATGTTTTTCTAACTCCTACTAGTGAATGTAATGTTACACACCCATACAATGCGCACCGTCCTGAGATGTTTTTCAGAAAGCTATCCTAGATTGGCACTGCATGTTTCTTGACCTCCCCATGCTGATCACCCCGTGGTGCTTTTCTCCATCCTACATTGCCACTCAGTGCCTATCCTAATTTAGACACTATGAATCACACCACCCCGTGATGTTGTTCTCACTCCTACTAGTGAATATAATGTTACACACCCATACAATGCGCACCACCCCGCGATGTTTTTCAGAAACCTATCCTACATTGCCACTGCATGTTTCCTGACCTCCCCATGATGACCACCCCTTGGTGCTATTCTCCATCCTATATTGCCACTCACTGCCTATCCTAACTCAGACCCTATGATTCACACCACCCCGTGATGTTTTTCTCACTTTTACTAGTGAATGTAATGTTACACAGCCATACAATGCGCACCACCCCGCGATTTTTTTCAGAAACCTATCCTACTTTAGCACTGCGTGTTTCCTGACCTCCCCATGCTGACCACCCCGTGGTGCTTTTCTCCATCCTACATTGCCACTCACTGCCTATCCTAATTCAGACCCTATGATTCACACCACCCCGTGATGTTTTTCTCACTCCTACTAGTGAATGTAATGTTACACACCCATGCAATGCGCAACACCCCGCGATGGTTTTCAGAAAACTATCCTACATTTCCACTGCATGTTTCCTGACCTCCCCATGCTGACCACCCCGTGGTGCTTTTCTCCATCCTACATTGCCACTCACTGCCTATCCTAATTCAGACCCTATGATTCAGTCCACCCTGTGATGTTTTTCTCACTCCTACTAGTGAATGTCATTTTACACAGCCATACAATGCGCAACACCCCACGATGTTTTTCAGAAATCTATCCTATATTGCCACTGCATGTTTCCTGACCTCCCCATGCTGACCACATCCTGGTGCTTTTCTCCATCCTACATTGCCACTCGCTGCCTATCCTAATTCAGACCCTATGATTCAGACCACCCCGTGATGTATTTCTCACTCCTACTAGTGAATGTAATGTTACACATCCATACAATGCACACGACCCAGCGATGTTTTTCAGAAACCTATCCGATATTGCCACTGCATGTTTCCTGACATCCCAATGCTGACCACCCCGTGGTGCTTTTCTCCATCCTACATTGATACTCACTTCTTATCCTAACTCAGACCCTATGATACACACCACCCCGTGATGTTTTTCTAACTCCTACTAGTGAATGTAATGTTACACACCCATATAATGCGCACCGCCCCGTGATGTTTTTCAGAAACTTTTCCTACATTGCCACTGCATGTTTCCTGACCTCCAGATGCTGACCACCCCGTGGAGCTTTTCTCCATCCTACATTGCCATTCACTGCCTATCCTAATTTAGACCCTGTGATTCACACGACACCGTGATGTTTTTCACACTCCTAATACTGAATGTAATGTTACACACACATACAATGCGAACCACCCTTAGATGTTTTTCAGAAACCTATCCTACATTGCCACTGCATGTTTCCTGACCTCCCCATGCTGACCAGCTCGTGGTGCTTTTATCAATCCTACATTGCCACTCACTACCTATCCTATTTCAGACCCTATGATTCAACCACCCCGTAATGTTTTTCTCACTCCTACTAGTGAATGTAATGTTACACACCCATACAATGCGCACCATCCCGTGATGTTTTTCAGAAACCTATACTACATTGCCACTGCATGTTTCCTGACCTCCCCATGCTGACAACCCCGTGGTGCTTTTCTGCATCCTACATTGCCACCCAGTGCCTATCCTAACTCAGACCCTATGATTCACACCACAAAGTGATGTTTTTCTCACTCCTACTAGTGAATGTAATATTACACACCCATACAATGCGCACCGCCCTGAGATGTTTTTCAGAAAGCTATCCTAGATTGGCACTGCATGTTTCTTGACCTCCCCATGCTGATCACCCCGTGGTGCTTTTCTCCATCCTACATTGCCACTCACTGCCTATCCTAATTTAGACACTATGAATCACAACACCCCGTGATGTTGTTCTCACTCCTACTAGTGAATATAATGTTACACACCCATACAATGCGCACCACCCCGCGATGTTTTTCAGAAACCTATCCTACATTGCCACTACATGTTTCCTGACCTCCCCATGCTGACCACCCAGTGGTGCTTTTCTCCATCCTACATTGCCACTCGCAGCCTATCCTAATTCAGACCCTATGATTCACACCACCCCGTGAAATTTTTCTCACTCCTACGAGTGAATGTAATGTTACACAGCCATACAATGCGCACAATCCCACAATGTTTTTCAGAAACCTATCCTACATTGCCACTGCATGTTTCCTGACCTCCCCATGCTGACCTCCCCTTGGTGCTATTCTCCATCCTACATTGCCACTCACTGCCTATCCTAATTCAGTCCCTATGATTCACACCACCCCGTGATGCTTCTCTCACTCCTACTAGTGAATGTAATGTTACTCACCCATACAATAAGCACCACCCCGCGATGTTTTTCAGAAACCTATCCTACATTGCCACTGCATGTTTCCTGACCTCACCATGCTGACCACCCCGTGGTGCTTTTCTCCATCCTACATTGCCACTCACTGCCTATCCTAATTCAAACCCTATGATTCACACCACACCATGATGTTTTTCTCACTCCTACTAGTGAATGTAATATTACACAGCCATACAATGCGCACCACCCTGCGATGTTTTTCAGAAACCTATCCTACATTGCCAGTGCATGTTTCCTGACCTCCCCATGCTGACCACCCCATGGTGCTTTTCTCCATCCTACATTGCCACTCACTGCCTATACTAATTCAGACCCTATGATTCACTCCACCCCGTGATGTTTTTCTCACTCCTACTAGTAAATGTAATGTTACACACCCATACAATGCGCACCACCCCGCGATTTTTTTCAGAAACCTATCCTACTTTAGCACTGCGTGTTTCCTGACCTCCCCATGCTGACCACCCTGTGGTGCTTTTCTCCATCCTACATTGCCACTCACTGCCTATCCTAATTCAGACCCTATGATTCACACCACCCCGTGATGTTTTTCTCACTCCTACTAGTGAATGTAATGTTACACACCCATACAATGCGCACCACCCCGCGATGTTTTTCAGAAACTTATCCTACATTGCCACTGCATGTTTCCTGACCTCCCCATGCTGACCACCCCGTTTTGCTTTTCTCCATCCTACATTGCCACTCACTGCCTATCCTAATTCAGACCCTATGATTCAGTCCACCCCGTGATGTTTTTTTCACCCCTACTAGAAAATGTAATGTTACACAGCCATACAATGCACACCACCCCGCGATGTATTTCAGAAACCTATCCTACATTGCCACTGCATGTTTCCTGACCTCCCCATGCTGACCACCCCATGGTGCTTTTCTATATCCTACATTGCCACTCACTGCCTATCCCAATTCAGACCGTATGATTCACAACACCCCGTGATGTTTTTCTCACTCCTACTATTGAATGTAAGGTTACACACCCATACAATGCGCACCACCCCGCGATGGTTTTCAGAAAACTATCCTACATTGCCACTGCATGTTTCCTGACCTCCCCATGCTGACCACCCCGTGGTGCTTTTCTCCATCCTACATTGCCACTCACTGTCTATCCTAACTCAGACCCTATGATTCACACCACCCCGTGATGTTTTTCTCACTCCTAGTAGTGAATGTAATGTTACACACCCATATAATGCGCACCAACCTGCGACGTTTTTCAGAAAGCTATCCTACATTGGCACTGTATGTTTCCTGACATCCCCATGCTGATCACCCCGTGATGCTTTTCTCCATCCTACATTGCCACTCACTGCCTATCCTAATTCAGACCCTATGAATCACACCACCCCGTGATGTTTTTCTCACTCCTAGTAGTAAATGTAATGTTACACACCCATACAATGCGCACCACCCCACGATGTTTTTCAGAAACCTATCCAACATTGCCACTGCATGTTTCCTGACCTCCCCATGCTGACCACCCCGTGGTGGTTTTCTCCATCCTACATTGCCACTCGCTGCCTATACTAATTCAGACCCTATGATTCACACCACCCCGGGATGTATTTCTCACTCCTACTAGTGAATGTAATGTTACACATCCATACAATGCACACGACCCAGCGATGTTTTTCAGAAACCTATCCGATATTGCCACTGCATGTTTCCTGACCTCCAGATGCTGACCACCCCGTGGAGCTTTTCTCCATCCTACATTGCCACTCACTGCCTATCCTAATTTAGACCCTATGATTCACACGACCCCGTGATGTTTTTCACACTCCTAATAGTGAATGTAATGTTACACACACATACAATGCGAACCACCCTTAGATCTTTTTCAGAAACGTATCCTACATTGCCACTGCATGTCTCCTGCCCTCCCCATGCTGACCAGCTCGTGGTGCTTTTATCAATCCTACATTGCCACTCACTGCCTATCCTATTTCAGACCCTATGATTCACACCACCCCGTGAAGTTTTTCTCACTCCTACGAGTGAATGTAATGTTACACAGCCATACAATGCGCACAATCCCACCATGTTTTTCAGAAACCTATCCTACATTGCCACTGCATGTTTCCTGACCTCCCCATGCTGACCACCCTTTGGTGCTATTCTCCATCCTATATTGCCACTCACTGCCTATCCTAACTCAGACCCTATGATTCACACCACCCCGTGATGTTTTTCTCACTCCTACTAGTGAATGTAATGTTACACACCCATACAATGCGCACCAACCTGCGACGTTTTTCAGAAAGCTATCCTACATTGGCACTGCATGTTTCCTGACCTCCCCATGCTGACCTCCCCTTGGTGCTATTCTCCATCCTACATTGCCACTCACTGCCTATCCTAATTCAGTCCCTATGATTCACACCACCCCGTGATGCTTCTCTCACTCCTACTAGTGAATGTAATGTTACTCACCCATACAATAAGCACCACCCCGCGATGTTTTTCAGAAACCTATCCTACATTGCCACTGCATGTTTCCTGACCTCACCATGCTGACCACCCCGTGGTGCTTTTCTCCATCCTACATTGCCACTCACTGCCTATCCTAATTCAAACCCTATGATTCACACCACACCGTGATGTTTTTCTCACTCCTACTAGTGAATGTAATATTACACAGCCATACAATGCGCACCACCCTGCGATGTTTTTCAGAAACCTATCCTACATTGCCAGTGCATGTTTCCTGACCTCCCCATGCTGACCACCCCATGGTGCTTTTCTCCATCCTACATTGCCACTCACTGCCTATACTAATTCAGACCCTATGATTCACTCCACCCCGTGATGTTTTTCTCACTCCTACTAGTAAATGTAATGTTACACACCCATACAATGCGCACCACCCCGCGATTTTTTTCAGAAACCTATCCTACTTTAGCACTGCGTGTTTCCTGACCTCCCCATGCTGACCACCCTGTGGTGCTTTTCTCCATCCTACATTGCCACTCACTGCCTATCCTAATTCAGACCCTATGATTCACACCACCCCGTGATGTTTTTCTCACTCCTACTAGTGAATGTAATGTTACACACCCATACAATGCGCACCACCCCGCGATGTTTTTCAGAAACTTATCCTACATTGCCACTGCATGTTTCCTGACCTCCCCATGCTGACCACCCCGTTTTGCTTTTCTCCATCCTACATTGCCACTCACTGCCTATCCTAATTCAGACCCTATGATTCAGTCCACCCCGTGATGTTTTTTTCACCCCTACTAGAAAATGTAATGTTACACAGCCATACAATGCACACCACCCCGCGATGTATTTCAGAAACCTATCCTACATTGCCACTGCATGTTTCCTGACCTCCCCATGCTGACCACCCCATGGTGCTTTTCTATATCCTACATTGCCACTCACTGCCTATCCCAATTCAGACCGTATGATTCACAACACCCCGTGATGTTTTTCTCACTCCTACTATTGAATGTAAGGTTACACACCCATACAATGCGCACCACCCCGCGATGGTTTTCAGAAAACTATCCTACATTGCCACTGCATGTTTCCTGACCTCCCCATGCTGACCACCCCGTGGTGCTTTTCTCCATCCTACATTGCCACTCACTGTCTATCCTAACTCAGACCCTATGATTCACACCACCCCGTGATGTTTTTCTCACTCCTAGTAGTGAATGTAATGTTACACACCCATATAATGCGCACCAACCTGCGACGTTTTTCAGAAAGCTATCCTACATTGGCACTGTATGTTTCCTGACATCCCCATGCTGATCACCCCGTGATGCTTTTCTCCATCCTACATTGCCACTCACTGCCTATCCTAATTCAGACCCTATGAATCACACCACCCCGTGATGTTTTTCTCACTCCTAGTAGTAAATGTAATGTTACACACCCATACAATGCGCACCACCCCACGATGTTTTTCAGAAACCTATCCAACATTGCCACTGCATGTTTCCTGACCTCCCCATGCTGACCACCCCGTGGTGGTTTTCTCCATCCTACATTGCCACTCGCTGCCTATACTAATTCAGACCCTATGATTCACACCACCCCGGGATGTATTTCTCACTCCTACTAGTGAATGTAATGTTACACATCCATACAATGCACACGACCCAGCGATGTTTTTCAGAAACCTATCCGATATTGCCACTGCATGTTTCCTGACCTCCAGATGCTGACCACCCCGTGGAGCTTTTCTCCATCCTACATTGCCACTCACTGCCTATCCTAATTTAGACCCTATGATTCACACGACCCCGTGATGTTTTTCACACTCCTAATAGTGAATGTAATGTTACACACACATACAATGCGAACCACCCTTAGATCTTTTTCAGAAACGTATCCTACATTGCCACTGCATGTCTCCTGCCCTCCCCATGCTGACCAGCTCGTGGTGCTTTTATCAATCCTACATTGCCACTCACTGCCTATCCTATTTCAGACCCTATGATTCACACCACCCCGTGAAGTTTTTCTCACTCCTACGAGTGAATGTAATGTTACACAGCCATACAATGCGCACAATCCCACCATGTTTTTCAGAAACCTATCCTACATTGCCACTGCATGTTTCCTGACCTCCCCATGCTGACCACCCCTTGGTGCTATTCTCCATCCTATATTGCCACTCACTGCCTATCCTAACTCAGACCCTATGATTCACACCACCCCGTGATGTTTTTCTCACTCCTACTAGTGAATGTAATGTTACACACCCATACAATGCGCACCAACCTGCGACGTTTTTCAGAAAGCTATCCTACATTGGCACTGCATGTTTCCTGACCTCCCCATGCTGACCTCCCCTTGGTGCTATTCTCCATCCTACATTGCCACTCACTGCCTATCCTAATTCAGTCCCTATGATTCACACCACCCCGTGATGCTTCTCTCACTCCTACTAGTGAATGTAATGTTACTCACCCATACAATAAGCACCACCCCGCGATGTTTTTCAGAAACCTATCCTACATTGCCACTGCATGTTTCCTGACCTCACCATGCTGACCACCCCGTGGTGCTTTTCTCCATCCTACATTGCCACTCACTGCCTATCCTAATTCAAACCCTATGATTCACACCACACCGTGATGTTTTTCTCACTCCTACTAGTGAATGTAATATTACACAGCCATACAATGCGCACCACCCTGCGATGTTTTTCAGAAACCTATCCTACATTGCCAGTGCATGTTTCCTGACCTCCCCATGCTGACCACCCCATGGTGCTTTTCTCCATCCTACATTGCCACTCACTGCCTATACTAATTCAGACCCTATGATTCACTCCACCCCGTGATGTTTTTCTCACTCCTACTAGTAAATGTAATGTTACACACCCATACAATGCGCACCACCCCGCGATTTTTTTCAGAAACCTATCCTACTTTAGCACTGCGTGTTTCCTGACCTCCCCATGCTGACCACCCTGTGGTGCTTTTCTCCATCCTACATTGCCACTCACTGCCTATCCTAATTCAGACCCTATGATTCACACCACCCCGTGATGTTTTTCTCACTCCTACTAGTGAATGTAATGTTACACACCCATACAATGCGCACCACCCCGCGATGTTTTTCAGAAACTTATCCTACATTGCCACTGCATGTTTCCTGACCTCCCCATGCTGACCACCCCGTTTTGCTTTTCTCCATCCTACATTGCCACTCACTGCCTATCCTAATTCAGACCCTATGATTCAGTCCACCCCGTGATGTTTTTTTCACCCCTACTAGAAAATGTAATGTTACACAGCCATACAATGCACACCACCCCGCGATGTATTTCAGAAACCTATCCTACATTGCCACTGCATGTTTCCTGACCTCCCCATGCTGACCACCCCATGGTGCTTTTCTATATCCTACATTGCCACTCACTGCCTATCCCAATTCAGACCGTATGATTCACAACACCCCGTGATGTTTTTCTCACTCCTACTATTGAATGTAAGGTTACACACCCATACAATGCGCACCACCCCGCGATGGTTTTCAGAAAACTATCCTACATTGCCACTGCATGTTTCCTGACCTCCCCATGCTGACCACCCCGTGGTGCTTTTCTCCATCCTACATTGCCACTCACTGTCTATCCTAACTCAGACCCTATGATTCACACCACCCCGTGATGTTTTTCTCACTCCTAGTAGTGAATGTAATGTTACACACCCATATAATGCGCACCAACCTGCGACGTTTTTCAGAAAGCTATCCTACATTGGCACTGTATGTTTCCTGACATCCCCATGCTGATCACCCCGTGATGCTTTTCTCCATCCTACATTGCCACTCACTGCCTATCCTAATTCAGACCCTATGAATCACACCACCCCGTGATGTTTTTCTCACTCCTAGTAGTAAATGTAATGTTACACACCCATACAATGCGCACCACCCCACGATGTTTTTCAGAAACCTATCCAACATTGCCACTGCATGTTTCCTGACCTCCCCATGCTGACCACCCCGTGGTGCTTTTCTCCATCCTACATTGCCACTCGCTGCCTATACTAATTCAGACCCTATGATTCACACCACCCCGGGATGTATTTCTCACTCCTACTAGTGAATGTAATGTTACACATCCATACAATGCACACGACCCAGCGATGTTTTTCAGAAACCTATCCGATATTGCCACTGCATGTTTCCTGACCTCCAGATGCTGACCACCCCGTGGAGCTTTTCTCCATCCTACATTGCCACTCACTGCCTATCCTAATTTAGACCCTATGATTCACACGACCCCGTGATGTTTTTCACACTCCTAATAGTGAATGTAATGTTACACACACATACAATGCGAACCACCCTTAGATCTTTTTCAGAAACGTATCCTACATTGCCACTGCATGTCTCCTGCCCTCCCCATGCTGACCAGCTCGTGGTGCTTTTATCAATCCTACATTGCCACTCACTGCCTATCCTATTTCAGACCCTATGATTCACACCACCCCGTGAAGTTTTTCTCACTCCTACGAGTGAATGTAATGTTACACAGCCATACAATGCGCACAATCCCACCATGTTTTTCAGAAACCTATCCTACATTGCCACTGCATGTTTCCTGACCTCCCCATGCTGACCACCCCTTGGTGCTATTCTCCATCCTATATTGCCACTCACTGCCTATCCTAACTCAGACCCTATGATTCACACCACCCCGTGATGTTTTTCTCACTCCTACTAGTGAATGTAATGTTACACACCCATACAATGCGCACCAACCTGCGACGTTTTTCAGAAAGCTATCCTACATTGGCACTGCATGTTTCCTGACCTCCCCATGCTGATCACCCCGTGGTGCTTTTTTCCATCCTACATTGCCACTCACTGCCTATCCTAATTCAGAGCCTATGAATCACACCACCCCGTGATGTTTTTCTCACTCCTACTAGTAAATGTAATGTTACACACCCATACAATGCTCACAACCCCGCCATGTTTTTTCAGAAACCTATCCTACATTGCCACTGCATGTTTTCTGACTTCCCCATGCTGACCACCCCATGTGCTTTTCTCCATTCTACATTGCAACTCACTGCCTATCCTAATTCAGACACAATGATTCACACCACCCCGTGATGTTTTTCTCACTCCTACTAGTGAATGTAATTTTACACACCCATACAATGCGCACCACACCGCGATATTTTTCAGAAACCTATCCTACATTGCCACTGCATGTTTCCTGACCTCCCCATTCTGACCACCCGTGGTGCTTTTCTCCATGCTACATTGCCACTCACTGCCTATCCTAATTCAAACCCTATGATTCACACCACCCCGTGATGTTTTTCTCTCTTTTACTAGTGAATGTAATGTTACACAGCCATACAATGCGCACCACGCCGCGATTTTTTTCAGAAACCTATCCTACTTTAGCACTGCGTGTTTCCTGACCTCCCCATGCTGACCACCCCGTGGTGCTTTTCTCCATCCTACATTGCCACTCACTGCCTATCCTAATTCAGACCCTATGATTCACACCACCCCGTGATGTTTTTCTCACTCCTACTAGTGAATGTAATGTTACACACCCATACAATGCGCACCACCCCGCGATGGTTTTCAGAAAACTATCCTACATTGCCACTGCATGTTTCCTGACCTCCCCATGCTGACCACCCCGTGGTGCTTTTCTCCATCCTACATTGCCACTCACTGCCTATCCTAATTCAGACCCTATGATTCAGTCCACCCTGTGATGTTTTTCTCACTCCTACTAGTGAATGTCATTTTACACAGCCATACAATGCGCACCACCCCACGATGTTTTTCAGAAATCTATCCTATATTGCCACTGCATGTTTCCTGACCTCCCCATGCTGACCACATCCTGGTGCTTTTCTCCATCCTACATTGCCACTCGCTGCCTATCCTAATTCAGACCCTATGATTCAGACCACCCCGTGATGTATTTCTCACTCCTACTAGTGAATGTAATGTTACACATCCATACAATGCACACGACCCAGCGATGTTTTTCAGAAACCTATCCGATATTGCCACTGCATGTTTCCTGACCTCCCAATGCTGACCACCCCGTGGTGCTTTTCTCCATCCTACATTGATACTCACTTCTTATCCTAACTCAGACCCTATGATACACACCACCCCGTGATGTTTTTCTAACTCCTACTAGTGAATGTAATGTTACACACCCATATAATGCGCACCGCCCCGTGATGTTTTTCAGAAACTTTTCCTACATTGCCACTGCATGTTTCCTGACCTCCAGATGCTGACCACCCCGTGGAGCTTTTCTCCATCCTACATTGCCACTCACTGCCTATCCTAATTTAGACCCTGTGATTCACACGACCCCGTGATGTTTTTCACACTCCTAATACTGAATGTAATGTTACACACACATACAATGCGAACCACCCTTAGATGTTTTTCATAAACCTATCCTACATTGCCACTGCATGTTTCCTGACCTCCCCATGCTGACCAGCTCGTGGTGCTTTTATCAATCCTACATTGCAACTCACTACCTATCCTATTTCAGACCCTATGATTCAACCACCCCGTAATGTTTTTCTCACTCCTACTAGTGAATGTAATGTTACACACCCATACAATGCGCACCATCCCGTGATGTTTTTCAGAAACCTATACTACATTGCCACTGCATGTTTCCTGACCTCCCCATGCTGACAACCCCGTGGTGCTTTTCTGCATCCTACATTGCCACCCAGTGCCTATCCTAACTCAGACCCTATGATTCACACCACCCAGTGATGTTTTTCTCACTCCTACTAGTGAATGTAATATTACACACCCATACAATGCGCACCGCCCTGAGATGTTTTTCAGAAAGCTATCCTAGATTGGCACTGCATGTTTCTTGACCTCCCCATGCTGATCACCCCGTGGTGCTTTTCTCCATCCTACATTGCCACTCACTGCCTATCCTAATTTAGACACTATGAATCACAACACCCCGTGATGTTGTTCTCACTCCTACTAGTGAATATAATGTTACACACCCATACAATGCGCACCACCCCGCGATGTTTTTCAGAAACCTATCCTACATTGCCACTACATGTTTCCTGACCTCCCCATGCTGACCACCCAGTGGTGCTTTTCTCCATCCTACATTGCCACTCGCAGCCTATCCTAATTCAGACCCTATGATTCACACCACCCCGTGAAATTTTTCTCACTCCTACGAGTGAATGTAATGTTACACAGCCATACAATGCGCACAATCCCACAATGTTTTTCAGAAACCTATCCTACATTGTCACTGCATGTTTCCTGACCTCCCCATGCTGACCACCCCTTGGTGCTATTCTCCATCCTATATTGCCACTCACTGCCTATCCTAACTCAGACCCTATGATTCACACCACCCCGTGATGTTTTTCTCACTCCTACTAGTGAATGTAATGTTACACACCCATACAATGCGCACCAACCTGCGACGTTTTTCAGAAAGCTATCCTACATTGGCACTGCATGTTTCCTGACCTCCCCATGCTGACCACCCCGTGGTGCTTTTCTCCATCCTACATTGCCACTCACTGCCTATCCTAATTCAGACATAATGATTCACACCACCCCGTGATGTTTTTCTCACTCCTACTAGTGAATGTAATGTTACGCAGCCATACAATGCGCACCACCCCACGATGTTTTTTAGAAACCTATGCTACATTGCCACTGCATGTTTCCTGACCTCCCCATGCTGACCACCCCATGGTGCTTTTCTATATCCTACATTGCCACTCACTGCCTATCCTAATTCAGACCCTATGATTCACAACACCCCGTGATGTTTTTCTCACTCCTACTATTGAATGTAATGTTACACACCCATACAATGCGCACCACCCCGCGATGGTTTTCAGAAAACTATCCTACATTGCCACTGCATGTTTCCTGACCTCCCCATGCTGACCACCCCGTGGTGCTTTTCTCCATCCTACATTGCCACTCCCAGCCTATCCGAACTCAGACCCTATGATTCACACCACCCCGTGATGTTTTTCTCACTCCTAGTAGTGAATGGAATGTTACACACCCATACAATGCGCACCAACCTGCGACGTTTTTCAGAATGTTATCCTACATTGGCAGTGTATGTTTCCTGACATCCCCATGCTGATCACCCCGTGATGCTTTTCTCCATCCTACATTGCCACTCACTGCCTATCCTAATTCAGACCCTATGAATCACACCACCACCTGATGTTTTTCTCACTCCTACTAGTAAATGTAATGTTACACACCCATACAATGCTCACCACCCCGCCATATTTTTCACAAACCTATCCTACATTGCCACTGCATGTTTCCTGACCTCCCCATGCCTACCACACCGTGGTGCTTTTCTCCATCCTACCTTGCCACTCACTGCCTATCCTAATTCAGACCATATGATTCACACCACCCCATGATGTTTTTCCCACTCCTACTAGTGAATGTAATGTTACACACCCATACAATGCGCAACACCCCAAGATGTTTTTCAGAAACCTATCCTAAATTGCCACTGCATGTTTCCTGACCTCCCCATGCTGACCACCCCATGGTGCTTTTCTCCATCCTACATTGCCACTCACTGCCTATCCTAATTCAGACCCTATGATTCACACCACCCCGTGATGTTTATCTCACTCCTACTAGTGAATTTAATGTTGCACAGACATACAATGCGCACCACCCCGCGATGTTTTTCAGAAACCTATCCTACATTGCCAGTGCATGTTTCCTGACCTCCCCATGCTGACAACCCCATGGTGCTTTTCTCCATCCTACATTGCCACTCATTGCCTATCCTAATTCAGACCCTATGATTCACACCACCCCGTGATGTTTTTCTCACTCCTACTAGTAAATGAAATGTTACACACCAATACAATGCGCACCACCGCGCGATTTTTTTCAGAAACGTATCCTACTTCAGCACTGCGTGTTTCCTGACCTCCCCATGTTGACCACCCCGTGGTGTTTTTCTCCATCCTACATTGCCACTCACTGCCTATCCTAATTCAGAACCTATGATTCACACCACCCCGTGTTGTTTTTCTCACTCCTACTAGTGAATGTAATGTTACCACCCATAGAAAGCGCACCACCCCACGATGTTTTTCAGAAACTTATCCTACATTGCCACTGCATGTTTACTGACCTCCCCATGCTGACCACCCCGTGTTGCTTTTCTCCATCCTACATTGCCACTCACTGCCTATCCTAATTCAGACCCTATGATTCAGTCCGCCCCGTGATGTTTTTCTCACCCCTACTAGTGAATGTAATGTTACACAGCCATACAATGCGCACCACCCCACGATGTTTTTCAGAAACCTATCCTACATTGCCACTGCATGTTTCCTGACCTTCCCATGCTGACCACCCCATGGTGCTTTTCTATATCCTACATTGCCACTCACTGCCTATCCTAATTCAGACCCTATGATTCACACCACCCAATGATGTTTTTCCCACTCCTACTAGTGAATGTAATGTTACACACCCATACAATGCGCAACACCCCGAGATGTTTTTTAGAAACCTATCCTAAATTGCCACTGCATGTTTCCTGACCTCCCCATGCTGACCAACCCGTGGTGCTTTTCTCCATCCTACATTGCCACTCACTGCCTATCCTAATTCAGACACAATGATTCACACCACCCCGTGATGTTTTTCTCACTCATACTAGTGAATGTAATGTTACACACCCATACAATGCGCACCACCCCGCCATGTTTTTCAGAAACCTATCCTATATTGCCACTGCATGTTTCCTGACCTCCCCATGCTGACCACCCCGTGGTGCTTTTCTCCATCCTCCATTGCCACTCACTGCCTATCCTAATTCAAACCATATGATTCACACCACACCGTGATGTTTTTCTCACTCCTATTAGTGAATGTAATGTTACACAGCCATACAATGCGCACCACCCCGCGATGTTTTTCAGAAACCTATCCTACATTGCCAGTGCATGTTTCCTGACCTCCCCATTCTGACCACGCCATGGTGCTTTTCTCCATCCTACATTGCCACTCACTGCCTATACTAATTCAGACCCTATGGTTCACACCACCCCATGATGTTTTTCTCACTCCTACTAGTAAATGTAATGTTACACACACATACAATGCGCACCACCACGCGATTTTTTTCAGAAACCTATCCTACTTTAGCACTGCATGTTTCCTTACCTCCCCATGCTGACCACCCCGTGGTGCTTTTCTCCATCCTACATTGCCACTCACTGCCTATCCTAATTCAGACCCTATGATTCACACCACCCCGTGATGTTTTTTTCACTCCTACTAGTGAATGTAATGTTACACACCCATACAATGCGCACCACCCCGCGATGTTTTTCAGAAAACTATCCTACATTGCCACTGCATGTTTCCTGACCTCCCCATGCTGACCACCCCGTGGTGCTTTTCTCCATCCTCCATTGCCACTCACTGCCTATCCTAATTCAAACCCTATGATTCACACCACACCGTGATGTTTTTCTAACTCCTATTAGTGAATGTAATGTTACACAGCCATACAATGCGCACCACCCCGCGATGTTTTTCAGAAACCTATCCTACATTGCCAGTGCATGTTTCCTGACCTCCCCATGCTGACCACCCCGTGGTGCTTTTCTCCATCCTACATTGCCACTCACTGCCTATACTAATTCAGACCCTATGATTCACACCACCCCGTGATGTTTTTCTCACTCCTACTAGTAAATGTAATGTTACACACACATACAATGCGCACCACCACGCGATTTTTTTCAGAAACCTATCCTACTTTAGCACTGCATGTTTCCTTACCTCCCCATGCTGAGCACCCCGTGGTGCTTTTCTCCATCCTACATTGCCACTCACTGCCTATCCTAATTCAGACCCTATGATTCACACCACCCCGTGATGGTTTTCTCACTCCTACTAGTGAATGTAATGTTACACACCCATACAATGCGCACCACCCCGCGATGTTTTTCAGAAACTTATCCTATATTGCCACTGCATGTTTCCTGACCTCCCCATGCTGACCACCCCGTGTTGCTTTTCTCCATCTTACATTGCCACTCACTGCCTATCCTAATTCAGACCCTATGATTCAGTCCATCCCGTGATGTTTTTCTCACCCCTACTAGTGAATGTAATGTTACACACCCATACAATGCGCACCACCCAGCGATGTTTTTCACAAACCTATCCGATATTGCCACTGCATGTTTCCTGACCTCCCAATGCTGACCACCCCGTGGTGCTTTTCTCCATCCTACATTGATACTCACTTCTTATCCTAACTCAGACCATATGATACACACCACCCCGTAATGTTTTTCTCACTCCTACTAGTGAATGTAATGTTACACACCCATACAATGCGCACCATCCCGTGATGTTTTTCAGAAACCTATACAACATTGCCACTGCATGTTTCCTGACCTCCCCATGCTGACCACCCCGTGGTGCTTTTCTCCATCCTACATAGCCACTCACTGCCTATCCTAACTCAGACCCTATGATTCACACCACCCAGTGATGTTTTTCTCACTCCTACTAGTGAATGTAATGTTACACACCCATGCAATGCGCACCGCCCTGCGATGTTTTTCAGAAAGCTATCCTACATTGGCACTGCATGTTTCTTTACCTCCCCATGCTAATCACCCCGTGGTGCTTTTCCCCATCCTCCATTGCCACTCACTGCCTATCCTAATTCAGACCCTATGAATCACACCACCCCGTGATGCTTTTCTCACTCCTACTAGTGAATGTAATGTTACACACCCATAAAATAAGCACCACCCCGCGATGTTTTTCAGAAACCTATCCTACATTGCCACTGCATGTTTCCTGACCTCCCCATGCTGACTACCCCGTGGTGCTTTTCTCCATCCTACATTGCCACTCCCAGCCTATCCTAATTCAGACCCTATGATTAACACCACCCCGTGAAGTTTTTCTCACTCCTACGAGTGAATGTAATGTTACACAGCCATACAATGCGCACAATCCCGCGATGTTTTTCAGAAACCTATCCTAAATTGCCACTGCATGTTTCCTGACCTCCCCATGCTGATCACCCCGTGATGCTTTTCTCCATCCTACATTGCCACTCACTGCCTATCCTAATTCAGACCCTATGAATCACACCACCCCGTGATGTTTTTCTCACTCCTACTAGTAAATGTAATGTTACACACCCATACAATGCTCACCACCCCGCCATATTTTTCACAAACCTATCGTACATTGCCACTGCATGTTTCCTGACCTCCCCATGCCTACCACCCCGTGGTGCTTTTCTCCATCCTACCTTGCCACTCACTGCCTATCCTAATTCAGACCCTATGATTCACACCACCCCATGAAGTTTTTCCCACTCCTACTAGTGAATGTAATGTTACACACCCATACAATGCGCAACACCCCGAGATGTTTTTCAGAAACCTATCCTAAATTGCCACTGCATGTTTCCTGACCTCCCCATGCTGACCACCCCGTGGTGCTTTCCTCCATCCTACATTGTCACTCACTGCCTATCCTAATTCAGACCCTATGATTCAGTCGACCCCGTGATGTTTTTCTCACTCCTACTAGTGAATGTAATTTTACACAGCCATACAATGCGCACCACCCCACGATGTTTTTCAGAAATCTATCCTACATTGCCACTGCATGTTTCCTGACCTCCCCATGCTGACCACATCCTGGTGCTTTTCTCCATCCTACATTGCCACTCGCTGCCTATCCTAATTCAGACCCTATGATTCACACCACCCCGTGATGTATTTCTCACTCCTACTAGTGAATGTAATGTTACACATCCATACAATGCACACGACACAGCGATGTTTTTCAGAAACCTATCCGATATTGCCACTGCATGTTTCCTGACCTCCCAATGCTGACCACCCCGTGGTGCTTTTCTCCATCCTACATTGATACTCACTTCTTATGCTAACTCAGACCCTATGATACACACCACCCCGTGATGTTTTTCTAACTCCTACTAGTGAATGTAATGTTACACACCCATACAATGCGCACCGCCCTGAGATGTTTTTCAGAAAGCTATCCTAGATTGGCACTGCATGTTTCTTGACCTCCCCATGCTGATCACCCCGTGGTGCTTTTCTCCATCCTACATTGCCACTCAGTGCCTATCCTAATTTAGACACTATGAATCACACCACCCCGTGATGTTGTTCTCACTCCTACTAGTGAATATAATGTTACACACCCATACAATGCGCACCACCCCGCGATGTTTTTCAGAAACCTATCCTACATTGCCACTGCATGTTTCCTGACCTCCCCATGATGACCACCCCTTGGTGCTATTCTCCATCCTATATTGCCACTCACTGCCTATCCTAACTCAGACCCTATGATTCACACCACCCCGTGATGTTTTTCTCACTCCTACTAGTGAATGTAATGTTACACACCCATACAATGCGCACCAACCTGCGACGTTTTTCAGAAAGCTATCCTACATTGGCACTGCATTTTTCCTGACCTCCCCATGCTGATCACCCCGTGGTGCTTTTTTCCATCCTACATTGCCACTCACTGCCTATCCTAATTCAGAGCCTATGAATCACACCACCCCGTGATGTTTTTCTCACTCCTACTAGTAAATGTAATGTTACACACCCATACAATGCTCACCACCGCGCCATGTTTTTTCAGAAACCTATCCTACATTGTCACTGCATGTTTCCTGACCTCCCCATGCTGACCACCCCATGTGCTTTTCTCCATCCTACATTGCCACTCACTGCCTATCCTAATTCAGACACAATGATTCACACCACCCCGTGATGTTTTTCTCACTCCTACTAGTGAATGTAATGTTACACACCCATACAATGCGCACCACACCGCGATGTTTTTCAGAAACCTATCCTACATTGCCACTGCATGTTTCCTGACCTCCCCATGCTGACCACCCGTGGTGCTTTTCTCCATCCTACATTGCCACTCGCAGCCTATCCTAATTCAGACCCTATGATTCACACCACCCCGTGAAGTTTTTCTCACTCCTACGAGTGAATGTAATGTTACACAGCCATACAATGCGCACAATCCCACAATGTTTTTCACAAACCTATCCTACATTGCCACTGCATGTTTCCTGACCTCCCCATGCTGACCACCCCTTGGTGCTATTCTCCACCCTATATTGCCACTCACTGCCTATCCTAACTCAGACCCTATGATTCACACCACACAGTGATGTTTTTCTCATATCTACTAGTGAATGTAATGTTACACACCGATACAATGCGCACCAACCTGCGACGTTTTTCAGAAAGCTATCCTACATTGGCAATGCATTTTTCCTGACCTCCCCATACTGATCACCCCGTGGTGCTTTTTTCCATCCTACATTGCCACTCACTGCCTATCCTAATTCAGAGCCTATGAATCACACCACCCCGTGATGTTTTTCTCACTCCTACTAGTAAATGTAATGTTACACACCCATACAATGCTCACCACCCCGCCATGTTTTTTCTGAAACCTATCCTACATTGTCACTGCATGTTTCCTGACCTCCCCATGCTGACCACCCCGTGGTGCTTTTCTCCATCCTACATTGCCACTCACTGCCTATCCTAACTCAGACCCTATGATTCACACCACCCAGTGATGTTTTTCTCACTCCTACTAGTGAATGTAATGTTACACACCCATGCAATGCGCACCGCCCTGCGATGTTTTTCAGAAAGCTATCCTACATTGGCACTGCATGTTTCTTTACCTCCCCATGCTGATCACCCCGTGGTGCTTTTCCCCATCCTCCATTGCCACTCACTGCCTATCCTAATTCAGACCCTATGAATCACACCACCCCGTGATGCTTTTCTCACTCCTACTAGTGAATGTAATGTTACACACCCATAAAATAAGCACCACCCCGCGATGTTTTTCAGAAACCTATCCTACATTGCCACTGCATGTTTCCTGACCTCCCCATGCTGACTACCCCGTGGTGCTTTTCTCCATCCTACATTGCCACTCCCAGCCTATCCTAATTTAGCCCCTATGATTAACACCACCCCGTGAAGTTTTTCTCACTCCTACGAGTGAATGTAATGTTACACAGCCATACAATGCGCACAATCCCGCGATGTTTTTCAGAAACCTATGCTAAATTGCCACTGCATGTTTCCTGACCTCCCCATGCTGATCACCCCGTGATGCTTTTCTCCATCCTACATTGCCACTCACTGCCTATCCTAATTCAGACCCTATGAATCACACCACCCCGTGATGTTTTTCTCACTCCTACTAGTAAATGTAATGTTACACACCCATACAATGCTCACCACCCCGCCATATTTTTCACAAACCTATCGTACATTGCCACTGCATGTTTCCTGACCTCCCCATGCCTACCACCCCGTGGTGCTTTTCTCCATCCTACCTTGCCACTCACTGCCTATCCTAATTCAGACCCTATGATTCACACCACCCCATGAAGTTTTTCCCACTCCTACTAGTGAATGTAATGTTACACACCCATACAATGCGCAACACCCCGAGATGTTTTTCAGAAACCTATCCTAAATTGCCACTGCATGTTTCCTGACCTCCCCATGCTGACCACCCCGTGGTGCTTTTCTCCATCCTACATTGTCACTCACTACCTATCCTAATTCAGACCCTATGATTCAGTCGACCCCGTGATGTTTTTCTCACTCCTACTAGTGAATGTAATTTTACACAGCCATACAATGCGCACCACCCCACGATGTTTTTCAGAAATCTATCCTACATTGCCACTGCATGTTTCCTGACCTCCCCATGCTGACCACATCCTGGTGCTTTTCTCCATCCTACATTGCCACTCGCTGCCTATCCTAATTCAGACCCTATGATTCACACCACCCCGTGATGTATTTCTCACTCCTACTAGTGAATGTAATGTTACACATCCATACAATGCACACGACCCAGCGATGTTTTTCAGAAACCTATCCGATATTGCCACTGCATGTTTCCTGACCTCCCAATGCTGACCACCCCGTGGTGCTTTTCTCCATCCTACATTGATACTCACTTCTTATGCTAACTCAGACCCTATGATACACACCACCCCGTGATGTTTTTCTAACTCCTACTAGTGAATGTAATGTTACACACCCATACAATGCGCACCGCCCTGAGATGTTTTTCAGAAAGCTATCCTAGATTGGCACTGCATGTTTCTTGACCTCCCCATGCTGATCACCCCGTGGTGCTTTTCTCCATCCTACATTGCCACTCAGTGCCTATCCTAATTTAGACACTATGAATCACACCACCCCGTGATGTTGTTCTCACTCCTACTAGTGAATATAATGTTACACACCCATACAATGCGCACCACCCCGCGATGTTTTTCAGAAACCTATCCTACATTGCCACTGCATGTTTCCTGACCTCCCCATGATGACCACCCCTTGGTGCTATTCTCCATCCTATATTGCCACTCACTGCCTATCCTAACTCAGACCCTATGATTCACACCACCCCGTGATGTTTTTCTCACTCCTACTAGTGAATGTAATGTTACACACCCATACAATGCGCACCAACCTGCGACGTTTTTCAGAAAGCTATCCTACATTGGCACTGCATTTTTCCTGACCTCCCCATGCTGATCACCCCGTGGTGCTTTTTTCCATCCTACATTGCCACTCACTGCCTATCCTAATTCAGAGCCTATGAATCACACCACCCCGTGATGTTTTTCTCACTCCTACTAGTAAATGTAATGTTACACACCCATACAATGCTCACCACCCCGCCATGTTTTTTCAGAAACCTATCCTACATTGTCACTGCATGTTTTCTGACCTCCCCATGCTGACCACCCCATGTGCTTTTCTCCATCCTACATTGCCACTCACTGCCTATCCTAATTCAGACACAATGATTCACACCACCCCGTGATGTTTTTCTCACTCCTACTAGTGAATGTAATGTTACACACCCATACAATGCGCACCACACCGCGATGTTTTTCAGAAACCTATCCTACATTGCCACTGCATGTTTCCTGACCTCCCCATGCTGACCACCCGTGGTGCTTTTCTCCATCCTACATTGCCACTCGCAGCCTATCCTAATTCAGACACTATGATTCACACCACCCCGTGAAGTTTTTCTCACTCCTACGAGTGAATGTAATGTTACACAGCCATACAATGCGCACAATCCCACAATGTTTTTCACAAACCTATCCTACATTGCCACTGCATGTTTCCTGACCTCCCCATGCTGACCACCCCTTGGTGCTATTCTCCACCCTATATTGCCACTCACTGCCTATCCTAACTCAGACCCTATGATTCACACCACACAGTGATGTTTTTCTCACTCCTACTAGTGAATGTAATGTTACACACCCATACAATGCGCACCAACCTGCGACGTTTTTCAGAAAGCTATCCTACATTGGCAATGCATTTTTCCTGACCTCCCCATACTGATCACCCCGTGGTGCTTTTTTCCATCCTACATTGCCACTCACTGCCTATCCTAATTCAGAGCCTATGAATCACACCACCCCGTGATGTTTTTCTCACTCCTACTAGTAAATGTAATGTTACACACCCATACAATGCTCACCACCCCGCCATGTTTTTTCAGAAACCTATCCTACATTGTCACTGCATGTTTCCTGACCTCCCCATGCTGACCACCCCATGTGCTTTTCTATATCCTACATTGCCACTCACTGCCTATCCTAATTCAGACCATATGATTCACAACACCCCGTGATGTTTTTCTCACTCCTACTATTGAATGTAATGTTACACACCCATACAATGCGCACCACCCCGCGATGGTTTTCAGAAAACTATCCTACATTGCCACTGCATGTTTCCTGACCTCCCCATGCTGACCACATCCTGGTGCTTTTCTCCATCCTACATTGCCACTCGCTGCGTATTCTAAATCAGACCCTATGATTCACACCACCCCGTGTTGTTTTTCTCACTCCTACTAGTGAATGTAAAGTTAAACACCCATACAATGCGCACCACCACACGATGTTTTTCAGAAACCTATCCTCCATTGGCACTGCATGTTTCCTGACCTCCCCATGCTGACCAGCTCGTGGTGCTTTTATCAATCCTACATTGCCACTCCCAGCCTATCCTAATTCAGACCCTATGATTAACACCACCCCGTGAAGTTTTTCTCACTCCTACGAGTGAATGTAATGTTACACAGCCATACAATGCGCACAATCCCGCGATGTTTTTCAGAAACCTATCCTAAATTGCCACTGCATGTTTCCTGACCTCCCCATGCTGATCACCCCGTGATGCTTTTCTCCATCCTACATTGCCACTCACTGCCTATCCTAATTCAGACCCTATGAATCACACCACCCCGTGATGTTTTTCTCACTCCTACTAGTAAATGTAATGTTACACACCCATACAATGCTCAGCACCCCGCCATATTTTTCACAAGCCTATCGTACATTGCCACTGCATGTTTCCTGACCTCCCCATGCCTACCACCCCGTGGTGCTTTTCTCCATCCTACCTTGCCACTCACTGCCTATCCTAATTCAGACCCTATGATTCACACCACCCCATGAAGTTTTTCCCACTCCTACTAGTGAATGTAATGTTACACACCCATACAATGCGCAACACCCCGAGATGTTTTTCAGAAACCTATCCTAAATTGCCACTGCATGTTTCCTGACCTCCCCATGCTGACCACCCCGTGGTGCTTTTCTCCATCCTACATTGTCACTCACTGCCTATCCTAATTCAGACCCTATGATTCAGTCGACCCCGTGATGTTTTTCTCACTCCTACTAGTGAATGTAATTTTACACAGCCATACAATGCGCACCACCCCACAATGTTTTTCAGAAATCTATCCTACATTGCCACTGCATGTTTCCTGACCTCCCCATGCTGACCACATCCTGGTGCTTTTCTCCATCGTACATTGCCACTCGCTGCCTATCCTAATTCAGACCCTATGATTCACACCACCCCGTGATGTATTTCTCACTCCTACTAGTGAATGTAATGTTACACATCCATACAATGCACACGACCCAGCGATGTTTTTCAGAAACCTATCCGATATTGCCACTGCATGTTTCCTGACCTCCCAATGCTGACCACCCCGTGGTGCTTTTCTCCATCCTACATTGATACTCACTTCTTATCCTAACTCAGACCCTATGATACACACCACCCCGTGATGTTTTTCTAACTCCTACTAGTGAATGTAATGTTACACACCCATACAATGCGCACCGCCCTGAGATGTTTTTCAGAAAGCTATCCTAGATTGGCACTGCATGTTTCTTGACCTCCCCATGCTGATCACCCCGTGGTGCTTTTCTCCATCCTACATTGCCACTCAGTGCCTATCCTAATTTAGACACTATGAATCACACCACCCCGTGATGTTGTTCTCACTCCTACTAGTGAATATAATGTTACACACCCATACAATGCGCACCGCCCTGAGATGTTTTTCAGAAAGCTATCCTAGATTGGCACTGCATGTTTCTTGACCTCCCCATGCTGATCACCCCGTGGTGCTTTTCTCCATCCTACATTGCCACTCAGTGCCTATCCTAATTTAGACACTATGAATCACACCACCCCGTGATGTTGTTCTCACTCCTACTAGTGAATATAATGTTACACACCCATACAATGCGCACCACCCCGCGATGTTTTTCAGAAACCTATCCTACATTGCCACTGCATGTTTCCTGACCTCCCCATGATGACCACCCCTTGGTGCTATTCTCCATCCTATATTGCCACTCACTGCCTATCCTAACTCAGACCCTATGATTCACACCACCCCGTGATGTTTTTCTCACTCCTACTAGTGAATGTAATGTTACACACCCATACAATGCGCACCAACCTGCGACGTTTTTCAGAAAGCTATCCTACATTGGCACTGCATTTTTCCTGACCTCCCCATGCTGATCACCCCGTGGTGCTTTTCTCCATCCTACATTGCCACTCGCTGCCTATCCTAATTCAGACCCTATGATTCACACCACCCCGTGATGTATTTCTCACTCCTACTAGTGAATGTAATGTTACACATCCATACAATGCACACGACCCAGCGATGTTTTTCAGAAACCTATCCGATATTGCCACTGCATGTTTCCTGACCTCCCAATGCTGACCACCCCGTGGTGCTTTTCTCCATCCTACATTGATACTCACTTCTTATGCTAACTCAGACCCTATGATACACACCACCCCGTGATGTTTTTCTAACTCCTACTAGTGAATGTAATGTTACACACCCATACAATGCGCACCGCCCTGAGATGTTTTTCAGAAAGCTATCCTAGATTGGCACTGCATGTTTCTTGACCTCCCCATGCTGATCACCCCGTGGTGCTTTTCTCCATCCTACATTGCCACTCAGTGCCTATCCTAATTTAGACACTATGAATCACACCACCCCGTGATGTTGTTCTCACTCCTACTAGTGAATATAATGTTACACACCCATACAATGCGCACCACCCCGCGATGTTTTTCAGAAACCTATCCTACATTGCCACTGCATGTTTCCTGACCTCCCCATGATGACCACCCCTTGGTGCTATTCTCCATCCTATATTGCCACTCACTGCCTATCCTAACTCAGACCCTATGATTCACACCACCCCGTGATGTTTTTCTCACTCCTACTAGTGAATGTAATGTTACACACCCATACAATGCGCACCAACCTGCGACGTTTTTCAGAAAGCTATCCTACATTGGCACTGCATTTTTCCTGACCTCCCCATGCTGATCACCCCGTGGTGCTTTTTTCCATCCTACATTGCCACTCACTGCCTATCCTAATTCAGAGCCTATCAATCACACCACCCCGTGATGTTTTTCTCACTCCTACTAGTAAATGTAATGTTACACACCCATACAATGCTCACCACCCCGCCATGTTTTTTCAGAAACCTATCCTACATTGTCACTGCATGTTTCCTGACCTCCCCATGCTGACCACCCCATGTGCTTTTCTCCATCCTACATTGCCACTCACTGCCTATCCTAATTCAGACACAATGATTCACACCACCCCGTGATGTTTTTCTCACTCCTACTAGTGAATGTAATGTTACACACCCATACAATGCGCACCACACCGCGATGTTTTTCAGAAACCTATCCTACATTGCCACTGCATGTTTCCTGACCTCCCCATGCTGACCACCCGTGGTGCTTTTCTCCATCCTACATTGCCACTCGCAGCCTATCCTAATTCAGACACTATGATTCACACCACCCCGTGAAGTTTTTCTCACTCCTACGAGTGAATGTAATGTTACACAGCCATACAATGCGCACAATCCCACAATGTTTTTCACAAACCTATCCTACATTGCCACTGCATGTTTCCTGACCTCCCCATGCTGACCACCCCTTGGTGCTATTCTCCACCCTATATTGCCACTCACTGCCTATCCTAACTCAGACCCTATGATTCACACCACACAGTGATGTTTTTCTCACTCCTACTAGTGAATGTAATGTTACACACCCATACAATGCGCACCAACCTGCGACGTTTTTCAGAAAGCTATCCTACATTGGCAATGCATTTTTCCTGACCTCCCCATACTGATCACCCCGTGGTGCTTTTTTCCATCCTACATTGCCACTCACTGCCTATCCTAATTCAGAGCCTATGAATCACACCACCCCGTGATGTTTTTCTCACTCCTACTAGTAAATGTAATGTTACACACCCATACAATGCTCACCACCCCGCCATGTTTTTTCAGAAACTTATCCTACATTGTCACTGCATGTTTCCTGACCTCCCCATGCTGACCACCCCATGTGCTTTTCTCCATCCTACATTGCCACACACTGCCTATCCTAATTCAGACACAATGATTCACACCACCCCGTGATGTTTTTCTCACTCCTACTAGTGAATGTAATGTTACACACCCATACAATGCGCACCACACCGCGATGTTTTTCAGAAACCTATCCTACATTGCCACTGCATGTTTCCTGACCTCCCCATGCTGACAACCCGTGGTGCTTTTCTCCATCCTACATTGCCACTCACTGCCTATCCTAATTCAAACCCTATGATTCACACCACCCCGTGATGTTTTTCTCACTCCTACTAGTGAATGTAATGTTACACAGCCATACAATGCGCACCACCCTGCGATGTTTTTCAGAAACCTATCCTACATTGCCAGTGCATGTTTCCTGACCTCCCCATGCTGACCACCCCATGGTGCTTTTCTCCATCCTACATTGTCACTCACTGCCTATCCTAATTCAGACCCTATGATTCAGTCGACCCCGTGATGTTTTTCTCACTCCTACTAGTGAATGTAATTTTACACAGCCATACAATGCGCACCACCCCACAATGTTTTTCAGAAATCTATCCTACATTGCCACTGCATGTTTCCTGACCTCCCCATGCTGACCACATCCTGGTGCTTTTCTCCATCGTACATTGCCACTCGCTGCCTATCCTAATTCAGACCCTATGATTCACACCACCCCGTGATGTATTTCTCACTCCTACTAGTGAATGTAATGTTACACATCCATACAATGCACACGACCCAGCGATGTTTTTCAGAAACCTATCCGATATTGCCACTGCATGTTTCCTGACCTCCCAATGCTGACCACCCCGTGGTGCTTTTCTCCATCCTACATTGATACTCACTTCTTATCCTAACTCAGACCCTATGATACACACCACCCCGTGATGTTTTTCTAACTCCTACTAGTGAATGTAATGTTACACACCCATACAATGCGCACCGCCCTGAGATGTTTTTCAGAAAGCTATCCTAGATTGGCACTGCATGTTTCTTGACCTCCCCATGCTGATCACCCCGTGGTGCTTTTCTCCATCCTACATTGCCACTCAGTGCCTATCCTAATTTAGACACTATGAATCACACCACCCCGTGATGTTGTTCTCACTCCTACTAGTGAATATAATGTTACACACCCATACAATGCGCACCGCCCTGAGATGTTTTTCAGAAAGCTATCCTAGATTGGCACTGCATGTTTCTTGACCTCCCCATGCTGATCACCCCGTGGTGCTTTTCTCCATCCTACATTGCCACTCAGTGCCTATCCTAATTTAGACACTATGAATCACACCACCGCGTGATGTTGTTCTCACTCCTACTAGTGAATATAATGTTACACACCCATACAATGCGCACCACCCCGCGATGTTTTTCAGAAACCTATCCTACATTGCCACTGCATGTTTCCTGACCTCCCCATGATGACCACCCCTTGGTGCTATTCTCCATCCTATATTGCCACTCACTGCCTATCCTAACTCAGACCCTATGATTCACACCACCCCGTGATGTTTTTCTCACTCCTACTAGTGAATGTAATGTTACACACCCATACAATGCGCACCAACCTGCGACGTTTTTCAGAAAGCTATCCTACATTGGCACTGCATTTTTCCTGACCTCCCCATGCTGATCACCCCGTGGTGCTTTTCTCCATCCTACATTAGCACTCGCTGCCTATCCTAATTCAGACCCTATGATTCACACCACCCCGTGATGTATTTCTCACTCCTACTAGTGAATGTAATGTTACACATCCATACAATGCACACGACCCAGCGATGTTTTTCAGAAACCTATCCGATATTGCCACTGCATGTTTCCTGACCTCCCAATGCTGACCACCCCGTGGTGCTTTTCTCCATCCTACATTGATACTCACTTCTTATGCTAACTCAGACCCTATGATACACACCACCCCGTGATGTTTTTCTAACTCCTACTAGTGAATGTAATGTTACACACCCATACAATGCGCACCGCCCTGAGATGTTTTTCAGAAAGCTATCCTAGATTGGCACTGCATGTTTCTTGACCTCCCCATGCTGATCACCCCGTGGTGCTTTTCTCCATCCTACATTGCCACTCAGTGCCTATCCTAATTTAGACACTATGAATCACACCACCCCGTGATGTTGTTCTCACTCCTACTAGTGAATATAATGTTACACACCCATACAATGCGCACCACCCCGCGATGTTTTTCAGAAACCTATCCTACATTGCCACTGCATGTTTCCTGACCTCCCCATGATGACCACCCCTTGGTGCTATTCTCCATCCTATATTGCCACTCACTGCCTATCCTAACTCAGACCCTATGATTCACACCACCCCGTGATGTTTTTCTCACTCCTACTAGTGAATGTAATGTTACACACCCATACAATGCGCACCAACCTGCGACGTTTTTCAGAAAGCTATCCTACATTGGCACTGCATTTTTCCTGACCTCCCCATGCTGATCACCCCGTGGTGCTTTTTTCCATCCTACATTGCCACTCACTGCCTATCCTAATTCAGAGCCTATGAATCACACCACCCCGTGATGTTTTTCTCACTCCTACTAGTAAATGTAATGTTACACACCCATACAATGCTCACCACCCCGCCATGTTTTTTCAGAAACCTATCCTACATTGTCACTGCATGTTTCCTGACCTCCCCATGCTGACCACCCGTGGTGCTTTTCTCCATCCTACATTGCCACTCGCAGCCTATCCTAATTCAGACACTATGATTCACACCACCCCGTGAAGTTTTTCTCACTCCTACGAGTGAATGTAATGTTACACAGCCATACAATGCGCACCACCCCGCGATGTTTTTCAGACACTTATCCTACATTGCCACTGCATGTTTCCTGACCTCCCCATGCTGACCACCCCATGGTGCTTTTCTATATCCTACATTGCCACTCACTGCCTATCCTAATTCAGACCATATGATTCACAACACCCCGTGATGTTTTTCTCACTCCTACTATTGAATGTAATGTTACACACCCATACAATGCGCACCACCCCGCGATGGTTTTCAGAAAACTATCCTACATTGCCACTGCATGTTTCCTGACCTCCCCATGCTGACCACATCCTGGTGCTTTTCTCCATCCTACATTGCCACTCGCTGTGTATTCTAAATCAGACCCTATGATTCACACCACCCCGTGTTGTTTTTCTCACTCCTACTAGTGAATGTAAAGTTAAACACCCATACAATGCGCACCACCACACGATGTTTTTCAGAAACCTATCCTCCATTGGCACTGCATGTTTCCTGACCTCCCCATGCTGACCAGCTCGTGGTGCTTTTATCAATCCTACATTGCCACTCCCAGCCTATCCTAATTCAGACCCTATGATTAACACCACCCCGTGAAGTTTTTCTCACTCCTACGAGTGAATGTAATGTTACACAGCCATACAATGCGCACAATCCCGCGATGTTTTTCAGAAACCTATCCTAAATTGCCACTGCATGTTTCCTGACCTCCCCATGCTGATCACCCCGTGATGCTTTTCTCCATCCTACATTGCCACTCACTGCCTATCCTAATTCAGACCCTATGAATCACACCACCCCGTGATGTTTTTCTCACTCCTACTAGTAAATGTAATGTTACACACCCATACAATGCTCAGCACCCCGCCATATTTTTCACAAACCTATCGTACATTGCCACTGCATGTTTCCTGACCTCCCCATGCCTACCACCCCGTGGTGCTTTTCTCCATCCTACCTTGCCACTCACTGCCTATCCTAATTCAGACCCTATGATTCACACCACCCCATGAAGTTTTTCCCACTCCTACTAGTGAATGTAATGTTACACACCCATACAATGCGCAACACCCCGAGATGTTTTTCAGAAACCTATCCTAAATTGCCACTGCATGTTTCCTGACCTCCCCATGCTGACCACCCCGTGGTGCTTTTCTCCATCCTACATTGTCACTCACTGCCTATCCTAATTCAGACCCTATGATTCAGTCGACCCCGTGATGTTTTTCTCACTCCTACTAGTGAATGTAATTTTACACAGCCATACAATGCGCACCACCCCACAATGTTTTTCAGAAATCTATCCTACATTGCCACTGCATGTTTCCTGACCTCCCCATGCTGACCACATCCTGGTGCTTTTCTCCATCGTACATTGCCACTCGCTGCCTATCCTAATTCAGACCCTATGATTCACACCACCCCGTGATGTATTTCTCACTCCTACTAGTGAATGTAATGTTACACATCCATACAATGCACACGACCCAGCGATGTTTTTCAGAAACCTATCCGATATTGCCACTGCATGTTTCCTGACCTCCCAATGCTGACCACCCCGTGGTGCTTTTCTCCATCCTACATTGATACTCACTTCTTATCCTAACTCAGACCCTATGATACACACCACCCCGTGATGTTTTTCTAACTCCTACTAGTGAATGTAATGTTACACACCCATACAATGCGCACCGCCCTGAGATGTTTTTCAGAAAGCTATCCTAGATTGGCACTGCATGTTTCTTGACCTCCCCATGCTGATCACCCCGTGGTGCTTTTCTCCATCCTACATTGCCACTCAGTGCCTATCCTAATTTAGACACTATGAATCACACCACCCCGTGATGTTGTTCTCACTCCTACTAGTGAATATAATGTTACACACCCATACAATGCGCACCGCCCTGAGATGTTTTTCAGAAAGCTATCCTAGATTGGCACTGCATGTTTCTTGACCTCCCCATGCTGATCACCCCGTGGTGCTTTTCTCCATCCTACATTGCCACTCAGTGCCTATCCTAATTTAGACACTATGAATCACACCACCCCGTGATGTTGTTCTCACTCCTACTAGTGAATATAATGTTACACACCCATACAATGCGCACCACCCCGCGATGTTTTTCAGAAACCTATCCTACATTGCCACTGCATGTTTCCTGACCTCCCCATGATGACCACCCCTTGGTGCTATTCTCCATCCTATATTGCCACTCACTGCCTATCCTAACTCAGACCCTATGATTCACACCACCCCGTGATGTTTTTCTCACTCCTACTAGTGAATGTAATGTTACACACCCATACAATGCGCACCAACCTGCGACGTTTTTCAGAAAGCTATCCTACATTGGCACTGCATTTTTCCTGACCTCCCCATGCTGATCACCCCGTGGTGCTTTTTTCCATCCTACATTGCCACTCACTGCCTATCCTAATTCAGAGCCTATGAATCACACCACCCCGTGATGTTTTTCTCACTCCTACTAGTAAATGTAATGTTACACACCCATACAATGCTCACCACCCCGCCATGTTTTTTCAGAAACCTATCCTACATTGTCACTGCATGTTTCCTGACCTCCCCATGCTGACCACCCCATGTGCTTTTCTCCATCCTACATTGCCACTCACTGCCTATCCTAATTCAGACACAATGATTCACACCACCCCGTGATGTTTTTCTCACTCCTACTAGTGAATGTAATGTTACACACCCATACAATGCGCACCACACCGCGATGTTTTTCAGAAACCTATCCTACATTGCCACTGCATGTTTCCTGACCTCCCCATGCTGACCACCCGTGGTGCTTTTCTCCATCCTACATTGCCACTCGCAGCCTATCCTAATTCAGACACTATGATTCACACCACCCCGTGAAGTTTTTCTCACTCCTACGAGTGAATGTAATGTTACACAGCCATACAATGCGCACAATCCCACAATGTTTTTCACAAACCTATCCTACATTGCCACTGCATGTTTCCTGACCTCCCCATGCTGACCACCCCTTGGTGCTATTCTCCACCCTATATTGCCACTCACTGCCTATCCTAACTCAGACCCTATGATTCACACCACACAGTGATGTTTTTCTCACTCCTACTAGTGAATGTAATGTTACACACCCATACAATGCGCACCAACCTGCCACGTTTTTCAGAAAGCTATCCTACATTGGCAATGCATTTTTCCTGACCTCCCCATACTGATCACCCCGTGGTGCTTTTTTCCATCCTACATTGCCACTCACTGCCTATCCTAATTCAGAGCCTATGAATCACACCACCCCGTGATGTTTTTCTCACTCCTACTAGTAAATGTAATGTTACACACCCATACAATGCTCACCACCCCGCCATGTTTTTTCAGAAACCTATCCTACATTGTCACTGCATGTTTCCTGACCTCCCCATGCTGACCACCCCATGTGCTTTTCTCCATCCTACATTGCCACTCACTGCCTATCCTAATTCAGACACAATGATTCACACCACCCCGTGATGTTTTTCTCACTCCTACTAGTGAATGTAATGTTACACACCCATACAATGCGCACCACACCGCGATGTTTTTCAGAAACCTATCCTACATTGCCACTGCATGTTTCCTGACCTCCCCATGCTGACCACCCGTGGTGCTTTTCTCCATCCTACATTGCCACTCACTGCCTATCCTAATTCAAACCCTATGATTCACACCACCCCGTGATGTTTTTCTCACTCCTACTAGTGAATGTAATGTTACACAGCCATACAATGCGCACCACCCTGCGATGTTTTTCAGAAACCTATCCTACATTGCCAGTGCATGTTTCCTGACCTCCCCATGCTGACCACCCCATGGTGGTTTTCTCCATCCTACATTTCCACTCACTGCCTATACTAATTCAGACCCTATGATTCACACCACCCCGTAATGTTTTTCTCACTCCTACTAGTAAATGTAATGTTACACAGCCATACAATGCGCACCACCCCGCGATGTTTTTCAGACACTTATCCTACATTGCCACTGCATGTTTCCTGACCTCCCCATGCTGACCACCCCATGGTGCTTTTCTATATCCTACATTGCCACTCACTGCCTATCCTAATTCAGACCATATGATTCACAACACCCCGTGATGTTTTTCTCACTCCTACTATTGAATGTAATGTTACACACCCATACAATGCGCACCACCCCGCGATGGTTTTCAGAAAACTATCCTACATTGCCACTGCATGTTTCCTGACCTCCCCATGCTGACCACATCCTGGTGCTTTTCTCCATCCTACATTGCCACTCGCTGCGTATTCTAAATCAGACCCTATGATTCACACCACCCCGTGTTGTTTTTCTCACTCCTACTAGTGAATGTAAAGTTAAACACCCATACAATGCGCACCACCACACGATGTTTTTCAGAAACCTATCCTCCATTGGCACTGCATGTTTCCTGACCTCCCCATGCTGACCAGCTCGTGGTGCTTTTATCAATCCTACATTGCCACTCACTGCCTATCCTATTTCAGACCCTATGATTCACACCACCCCGTAATGTTTTTCTCACTCCTACTAGTGAATGTAATGTTACACACCCATACAATGCGCACCATCCCGTGATGTTTTTCAGAAACCTATCCTCCATTGCCACGGCCTATTTCCTGACCTCCACATGCTGACCACCCCGTGGTGCTTTTCTCCATCCTACATTGCCACTCACTGCCTATCCTAATTCAGACCCTATGATTCACACCACCCCGTGATGTTTTTCTCACTTCTACTACTGAATGTAATGTTACACACCCATACAATGCGCACCGACATGCGACGTTTTTCAAAAAGCTATCCTACATTGGTACTGCATGTTTCCTGACCTCCCCATGCTGACCACCCCGTGGTGCTTTTCTCCATCCTACATTGCCACTCACTGCCTGTTCTAATTCAGACCCTATGATACACACCACCCCGTGATGTTTTTGTCACTCCTACTAGTGAATGTAATGTTACACACCCATACAGTGTGCACTAGCCCGCGATGTATTTGAGAATAATATCCTACATTGCCACTGCATGTTTCCTGACCTCCCCATGCTGACCACCCCGTGGTGCTTTTCTCCATCCTACATTGCCACTCACTGCCTATTCTAATTCAGACCCTATGATTCACACCACCCCGTGATGTTTTTCTCATTCCTGCTAGTAAATGTAATGTTACACACCCATACAATGCGCACCACCCCGCGATGTTTGTCAGAAACCTATACTACATTGCCACTGCATGTTTCCTCACCTCCCCATGCTGACCACCCCGTGGTGCTTTTCTCTATCCTACATTGCCACTCACTGCGTATTCTAAATCAGACCCTATGATTCACACCACCCCGTGTTGTTTTTCTCACTCCTACTAGTGAATGTAAAGTTAAACACCCATACAATGCGCACCACCACACGATGTTTTTCAGAAACCTATCCTCCATTGGCACTGCATGTTTCCTGACCTCCCCATGCTGACCACCCCGTGGAGCTTTTCTCCATCCTACATTGCCACTCACTGCCTATCCTAATTAAGACCCTATGATTCACACCATCCCGTGGTGTTTTTCTCACTCATTCTCGCGAATGTAACGTTACACACCCATACAGTGCGCAACACCCCGCCATGTTTTTCAGAACCCTATCCTACATTGCCACTGCATGTTTCCTGACCTCTCCATGCTGACCACACCGTGGTGCTTTTTTCCATCCCACATTGCAACCACTGCCTATCCTAATTCAGACCCTATGATTCACACCACCCCGTGATGTTTTTCTCACTCCTGCTAGTGAAAGTAATGTTACACACCGATACAGTGCGCACCAGCCCGCGATATATTTCAGAAACCTATCCTACATTGCCACTGCATGTTTCCTGACCTCCCCATGCTGACCACCCCATGGTGCTTTTCTCCATCCTACATTGCCACTCACTGCCTATCCTAATTCAGACCCTATGATTCACACCACCCCGTGATGTTTTTCTCACTCCTACTAGTAAATGTAATGTTACACACCCATACAATGCGCACCACCCCGCGATTTTTTTCAGAAACCTATCCTACATTGCCACTGCATGTTTCCTGACCTCCCCATACTGACCACCCCGTGGTGCTTTTCTCCATGATACATTGCCACTCACTGTCTATTCTAATTCAGACCCTGTGATACACACCACCGCGTGATGTTTTTCTCACTCCTACTAGTGAAAGTAATGTTACCCACCCATACAATGCGCACCACGCCGCGATGTTTTTCAGAAACCTATGGTACATTGCCACGGCATGTTTCCTGACATCTCCATGCTGACCACACCGTGGAGCTTTTCTCCATCCTACATTACCACCACTGCCTATCCTAATTCAGACCCTATGAATCACACCGCCCCGTGATGTTTTTCTCACTCCTACTAGTGAATGTAATGTTACACACCCATACAATGCGCACCAGCCCGCGATCTTTTTCAGAAACCTATCCTACATTGCCACTGCATGTTTCCTGACCTCCCCATGCTGACCACCCCGTGGTGCTTTTCTCCATCCTACATTGCCACTCACTGCCTGTTCTAATTCAGACCCTATGATACACACCACCCCGTGATGTTTTTGTCACTCCTACTAGTGAATGTAATGTTACACACCCATAGAGTGCGCACTATCCCGCGATGCATTTGAGAATATTATCCTACATTGCCACTGCATGTTTCCTGACCTCCCCATGCTGACCACCCCGTGGTGCTTTTCTCCATCCTACATTGCCACTCACTGCCTATCCTAATTCAGACCCTATGATTCACACCACCCCGTGATGTTTTTCTCACTCCTACTAGTAAATGTAATGTTACACACCCATACAATGCGCACCACCCCGCGATGTTTGTCAGAAACCCATTCTACATTGCCACTGCATGTTTCCTGACCTCCGCATGCTGACCACCCCGTGGTGCTTTTCTCTATCCTACATTGCCACTCACTGCGTATCCTAAATCAGACCCTATGATTCACACCACCCCGTGTTGTTTTTCTCACTCCTACTAGTGAATGTAAAGTTAAACACCCATACAATGCGCACCACCACGCGATGTTTTTCAGAAACCTATCCTACATTGCCACTGCATGTTTGCTGACATCCCAATGCTGACCACCCCGTGGTGCTTTTCTCCATCCTACATTGCCATTCACTGCCTATCCTGATTCAGAACCTACGATTCAGAACCACCCCGTGGTGTTTTTCTCACTCGTACTAGTGAATGTAACGTTACACACCCATACAGTGCGTACCACCCCGCAATGCTTTTCAGAACCCTATCCTACATTGCCACGGCATGTTTCCTGACATCTCCATGCTGACCACACCGTGGAGCTTTTCTCCATCCTACATTGCCAACCCTGCCTATCCTAATTCAGACCCTATGATTCACACCACCCCGTGATGTTTTTCTCACTCCTACTAGTGAATGTAATGTTACACACCCATACAATGCGCACCACCCCGCGATGTTTTTCAGAAACCTATCCTACATTGCCACTGCATGTTTCCTGCACTCCCCATGCTGACCACCCCGTGGTGCTTTTCTCCATCCTATATTGCCACTCACTGCCTATCCTAATTCAGACCCTATGATTCACAACACCCCGTGATGTTTTTCTCACTCCTACTAGTGAATGTAATGTTACACACCCATAAAATAAGCACCACCCCGCGATGTTTTTCTGAAACCTATCCTACCTTGCCACTGCATGTTTTCTGACCTTCCCATGCTGACCACCCCGTGGTGCATTTCTCCATCCTACATTGCCACTCACTCCCTATCCTAATTCAGAACCTATGATTCACCCCACCCCGTGATGTTTTCCTCACTCCTACGAGTGAATGTAATGTTACACACCCATACAATGTAAACCAACCCGCGTTGTTTTTCAGAAACCTATCCTGCTTTGCCACTGCATGTTTCCTGACCTCCCCATGCTGACCACCCCGTGGTGCTTTTCTCCATCCTAAACTGCCACTCACTGCCTATCCTAATTCAGACCCTATGATTCACACCAACCCGTGATGTTTTTCTCACTCCTACTAGTGAATGTAATGTTACACACCCATGCAATGCGCATCACCCCGCGATGTTTTTCAGAAACCTCTCCTACATTGCCACTGCATGTTTCCTGACATCTCCATGCTGACCACACCGTGGTGCTTTTGTCTATCCTACATTGCCACCACTGCCTATCCTAATTCAGACCCTATGATTCACACCACCCCGTGATGTTTTTCTCACTCCTACTAGTGAATGTAATGTTACACACGCATACAATGCACACCACCCCGCGATGTTTTTCAGAAACCTATCCAACATTGTCCCTGCATGTTTCCTGACCTCCCCATGCTGACTACCCCTTGGTGCTTTTCTCCATCCTACATTGCCACGCACTGCCTATCCTAATTCAGACCCTATGATTCACACCGTCATGTGATGTTTTTCTCACTCCTACTAGTGAAAGTAATGTTACATACCCATACAATGCGCACCAACCTGCGACGTTTTTCAGAAAGCTATCCTACATTGGCACTGCATGTTTCCTGACCTCCCCATTCTGATCACCCCGTGGGGCTGTTCTCCATCCTACATTGCCACTCACTGCCTATCCTAATTCAGACTCTATGAATCACACCACCCCGTGATGTTTTTCTCACTCCTACTAGTGAATGTAATGTTACACACCCATACAATGCGCACCACCCCGCCATGTTTTACAGAAACCTATCCTACATTGCCACTGCATGTTTCCTGACCGCCCCATGCTGACCAACCCGTGGTGCTTTTCTCCATCCTCCATTGCCACTCACTGCCTATCCTAATTCAAACCCTATGATTCACACCACCCCGTGATGTTTTTCTCACTCCTACTAGTGAATGTAATGTTACACACCCATACAATGCGCACCACCCCGCGATGTTTTTCAGAAACCTATCCTACATTGCCACTGCATGTTTCCTGACCTCCCCATGCTGACCACCCCGTGGTGCTTTTCTCCATCCTACATTGCCACTCACTGCCTGTTCTAATTCAGACCCTATGATACACACTACCCCGTGATGTTTTTGTCACTCCTACTAGTGAATGTAATGTTACACACCCATAGAGTGCGCACTAGCCCGCGATGCATTTGAGAATAATATCCTACATTGCCACTGCATGTTTGCTGACATCCCAATGCTGACCACCCCGTGGTGCTTTTCTCCATCCTACATTGCCATTCACTGCCTACCCTAATTCAGACCCTACGATTCAGAACCACCCCGTGGTGTTTTTCTCACTCGTACTAGTGAATGTAACGTTACACACCCATACAGTGCGCACCACCCCGCAATTCTTTTCAGAACCCTATCCTACATTGCCACGGCATGTTTCCTGACATCTCCATGCTGACCACACCGTGGAGCTTTTCTCCATCCTACATTGCCACCCCTGCCTATCCTAATTCAGACCCTATGATTCACACCACCCCGTGATGTTTTCCTCACTCCTACTAGTGACTGTTATGTTACACACGCATACAATGCGCACCACCCCGCGATGTTTTTCAGAAACCTATCCTACATTGCCACTGCATGTTTCCTGCACTCCCCATGCTGACCACCCCGTGGTGCTTTTCTCCATCCTATATTGCCACTCACTGCCTATCCTAATTCAGACCCTATGATTAACAACACCCCGTGATGTTTTTCTCACTCCTACTAGTGAATGTAATGTTAAACACCCATAAAATAAGCACCACCCCGCGATGTTTTTCTGAAACCTATCCTACATTGCCACTGCATGTTTTCTGACCTTCCCATGCTGACCACCCCGTGGTGCATTTCTCCATCCTACATTGCCACTCACTGCCTATCCTAATTCAGAACCTATGATTCACCCCACCCCGTGATGTTTTCCTCACTCCTACGAGTGAATGTAATGTTACACACCCATACAATGTAAACCAACCCGCGCTGTTCTTCAGAAACCTATCCTGCTTTGCCACTGCATGTTTCCTGACCTCCCCATGCTGACCACCCCGTGGTGCTTTTCTCCATCCTAAATTGCCACTCACTGCCTATCCTAATTCAGACCCTATGATTCACACCAACCCGTGATGTTTTTCTCACTCCTACTAGTGAATGTAATGTTACACACCCATGCAATGCGCATCACCCCGCGATGTTTTCCAGAAAACTCTCCTACATTGCCACTGCATGTTTCCTGACATCTCCATGCTGACCACACCGTGGTGCTTTTGTCTATCCTACATTGCCACCACTGCCTATCCTAATTCAGACCCTATGATTCACACCACCCCGTGATGTTTTTCTCACTCCTACTAGTGAATGTAATGTTACACACGCATACAATGCACACCACCCCGCGATGTTTTTCAGAAACCTATCCAACATTGCCGCTGCATGTTTCCTGACCTCCCCATGCTGACTAGCCCTTGGTGCTTTTCTCCATCCTACATTGCCACGCACTGCCTATCCTAATTCAGACCCTATGATTCACACCGTCATGTGATGTTTTTCTCACTCCTACTAGTGAAAGTAATGTTACATACCCATACAATGCGCACCAACCTGCGACGTTTTTCAGAAAGCTATGCTACATTGGCACTGCATGTTTCCTGACCTCCCCATTCTGATCACCCCGTGGGGCTGTTCTCCATCCTACATTGCCACTCACTGCCTATCCTAATTCAGACCCTATGAATCACACCACCCCGTGATGTTTTTCTCACTCCTACTAGTGAATGTAATGTTACACACCCATACAATGCGCACCACCCCGCCATGTTTTACAGAAACCTATCCTACATTGCCACTGCATGTTTCCTGACCGCCCCATGCTGACCAACCCGTGGTGCTTTTCTCCATCCTCCATTGCCACTCACTGCCTATCCTAATTCAAACCCTATGATTCACACCACCCCGTGATGTTTTTCTCACTCCTACTAGTGAATGAAATGTTACCCACCCATACAATGCGCACCACCCCGCGATGTTTTTCAGAAACCTATCCTACATTGCCACTGCATGTTTCCTGACCTCCCCATGCTGACCACCCCGTGTTGCTTTTCTCCATCCTACATTGCCACTCACTGCCTATCCTAATTCAGACCCTATGATTCAGTCCGCCCCGTGATGTTTTTCTCACCCCTACTAGTGAATGTAATGTTACACAGCCATACAATGCGCACCACCCCACGATGTTTTTCAGAAACCTATCCTACATTGCCACTGCATGTTTCCTGACCTTCCCATGCTGACCACCCCATGGTGCTTTTCTATATCCTACATTGCCACTCACTGCCTATCCTAATTCAGACCCTATGATTCACACCACCCAATGATGTTTTTCCCACTCCTACTAGTGAATGTAATGTTACACACCCATACAATGCGCAACACCCCGAGATGTTTTTTAGAAACCTATCCTAAATTGCCACTGCATGTTTCCTGACCTCCCCATGCTGACCAACCCGTGGTGCTTTTCTCCATCCTACATTGCCACTCACTGCCTATCCTAATTCAGACACAATGATTCACACCACCCCGTGATGTTTTTCTCACTCATACTAGTGAATGTAATGTTACACACCCATACAATGCGCACCACCCCGCCATGTTTTTCAGAAACCTATCCTACATTGCCACTGCATGTTTCCTGACCTCCCCATGCTGACCACCCCGTGGTGCTTTTCTCCATCCTCCATTGCCACTCACTGCCTATCCTAATTCAAACCATATGATTCACACCACACCGTGATGTTTTTCTCACTCCTATTAGTGAATGTAATGTTACACAGCCATACAATGCGCACCACCCCGCGATGTTTTTCAGAAACCTATCCTACATTGCCAGTGCATGTTTCCTGACCTCCCCATTCTGACCACGCCATGGTGCTTTTCTCCATCCTACATTGCCACTCACTGCCTATACTAATTCAGACCCTATGGTTCACACCACCCCATGATGTTTTTCTCACTCCTACTAGTAAATGTAATGTTACACACACATACAATGCACACCACCACGCGATTTTTTTCAGAAACCTATCCTACTTTAGCACTGCATGTTTCCTTACCTCCCCATGCTGACCACCCCGTGGTGCTTTTCTCCATCCTACATTGCCACTCACTGCCTATCCTAATTCAGACCCTATGATTCACACCACCCCGTGATGTTTTTCTCACTACTACTAGTGAATGTAATGTTACACACCCATACAATGCGCACCACCCCGCGATGTTTTTCAGAAAACTATCCTACATTGCCACTGCATGTTTCCTGACCTCCCCATGCTGACCACCCCGTGGTGCTTTTCTCCATCCTCTATTGCCACTCACTGCCTATCCTAATTCAAACCCTATGATTCACACCACACCGTGATGTTTTTCTAACTCCTATTAGTGAATGTAATGTTACACAGCCATACAATGCGCACCACCCCGCGATGTTTTTCAGAAACCTATCCTACATTGCCAGTGCATGTTTCCTGACCTCCCCATGCTGACCACCCCGTGGTGCTTTTCTCCATCCTACATTGCCACTCACTGCCTATACTAATTCAGACCCTATGATTCACACCACCCCGTGATGTTTTTCTCACTCCTACTAGTAAATGTAATGTTACACACACATACAATGCGCACCACCACGCGATTTTTTTCAGAAACCTATCCTACTTTAGCACTGCATGTTTCCTTACCTCCCCATGCTGACCACCCCGTGGTGCTTTTCTCCATCCTACATTGCCACTCACTGCCTATCCTAATTCAGACCCTATGATTCACACCACCCCGTGATGGTTTTCTCACTCCTACTAGTGAATGTAATGTTACACACCCATACAATGCGCACCACCCCGCGATGTTTTTCAGAAACTTATCCTACATTGCCACTGCATGTTTCCTGACCTCCCCATGCTGACCACCCCGTGTTGCTTTTCTCCATCCTACATTGCCACTCACTGCCTATCCTAATTCACACCCTATGATTCAGTCCATCCCGTGATGTTTTTCTCACCCCTACTAGTGAATGTAATGTTACACACCCATACAATGCGCACCACCCAGCGATGTTTTTCAGAAACCTATCCGATATTGCCACTGCATGTTTCCTGACCTCCCAATGCTGACCACCCCGTGGTGCTTTTCTCCATCCTACATTGATACTCACTTCTTATCCTAACTCAGACCATATGATACACACCAGCCCGTAATGTTTTTCTCACTCCTACTAGTGAATGTAATGTTACACACCCATACAATGCGCACAATCCCGTGATGTTTTTCAGAAACCTATACTACATTGCCACTGCATGTTTCCTGACCTCCCCATGCTGACCACCCCGTGGTGCTTTTCTCCATCCTACATTGCCACTCACTGCCTATCCTAACTCAGACCCTATGATTCACACCACCCAGTGATGTTTTTCTCACTCCTACTAGTGAATGTAATGTTACACACCCATACAATGCGCACCACCCCGCGATGTTTTTCAGAAACCTATCCTACATTGCCACTGCATGTTTCCTGACCTCCCCATGCTGAAAACCCCGTGGTGCTTTTCTCCATCCTCCATTGCCACTCACTGCCTATCCTAATTCAGACACAATGATACACACCACCCCTTGATGTTTTTCTCACTCCTACTAGTGAATGTAATGTTACACACCCATACAATGCGCACCAACCTGCGACGTTTTTCAGAATGCTATCCTACATTGGCACTGTATGTTTCCTGACCTCCCCATGCTGATCACCCCGTGATGCTTTTCTCCATCCTACATTGCCACTCACTGCCTATCCTAATTCAGACCCTATGAATCACACCACCCCGTGATGTTTTTCTCACTCCTACTAGTAAATGTAATGTTACACACCCATACAATGCTCACCACCCCGCCATATTTTTCACAAACCTATCCTACATTGCCACTGCATGTTTCCTGACCTCCCCATCCCTACCACCCCGTGGTGCTTTTCTCCATCCTACCTTGCCACTCACTGCCTATCCTAATTCAGACCCTATGATTCACACCACCCCATGATGTTTTTCCCACTCCTACTAGTGAATGTAATGTTACACACCCATACAATGCGCAACACCCCGAGATGTTTTTCAGAAACCTATCCTAAATTGCCACTGCATGTTTCCTGACCTCCCCATGCTGACCACCCCGTGGTGCTTTTCTCCATCCTACATTGTCACTCACTGCCTATCCTAATTCAGACCCTATGATTCAGTCCACCCCGTGATGTTTTTCTCACTCCTACTAGTGAATTTAATGTTACACAGCCATACAATGCGCACCACCCTGCGATGTTTTTCAGAAACGTATCCTACTTTAGCACTGCGTGTTTCCTGACCTCCCCATGTTAACCACCCCGTGGTGCTTTTCTCCATCCTACATTGCCACTCACTGCCTATCCTAATTCAGAACCTATGATTCACACCACCCCGTGATGTTTTTCTCACTCCTACTAGTGAATGTAATGTTACACACCCATACAATGCGCACCACCCCGCGATGTTTTTCAGAAACTTATCCTACATTGCTACTGCATGTTTCCTGACCTCCCCATGCTGACCACCCCGTGTTGCTTTTCTCCATCCTACATTGCCACTCACTGCCTATCCTAATTCAGACCCTATGATTCAGTCCGCCCCGTGATGTTTTTCTCACCCCTACTAGTGAATGTAATGTTACACACCCATACAATGCGCAACACCCCGAGATGTTTTTCAGAAACCTATCCTAAATTGCCACTGCATGTTTCCTGACCTCCCCATGCTGACCACCCCGTGGTGCTTTTCTCCATCCTACATTGCCACTCACTGCCTATCCTAATTCAGACACAATGATTCACACCACCCCGTGATGTTTTTCTCACTCATACTAGTGAATGTAATGTTACACACTCATACAATGCGCACCACCCCGCCATGTTTTTCAGAAACCTATCCTACATTGCCACTGCATGTTTCCTGACCTCCCCAGGCTGACCACACCGTGGTGCTTTTCTCCATCCTCCATTGCCACTCACTGCCTATCCTAATTCAAACCCTATGATTCAAACCACACCGTGATGTTTTTCTCACTCCTATTAGTGAATGTAATGTTACACAGCCATACAATGCGCACCACCCCGCGATGTTTTTCAGAAACCTATCCTACATTGCCAGTGCATGTTTCCTGACCTCCCCATGCTGACCACCCCATGGTGCTTTTCTCCATCCTACATTGCCACTCACTGCCTATACTAATTCAGACCCTATGATTCACACCACCCCGTGATGTTTTTCTCACTCCTACTAGTAAATGTAATGTTACACACACATACAATGCGCCCAACCACGCGATTTTTTTCAGAAACCTATCCTATTTTAGCACTGCATGTTTCCTTACCTCCCCATGCTGACCACCCCGTGGTGCTTTTCTCCATCCTCCATTGCCACTCACTGCCTATCCTAATTCAAACCCTATGATTCACACCACACCGTGATGTTTTTCTCACTCCTACTAGTGAATGTAATGTTACACAGCCATACAATGCGCACCACCACGCGATGTTTTTCAGAAACCTATCCTACATTGCCAGTGCATGTTTCCTGACCTCCCCATGCTGACCACCCCATGGTGCTTTTCTCCATCCTACATTGCCACTCACTGCCTATCCTAATTCAGACCCTATGATTCACACCACACCGTGATGTTTTTCTCACAGCTACTAGTGAATTTAATGTTACACAGCCATACAATGCGCACCACCCTGCGATGTTTTTCAGAAACCTATCCTACATTGCCAGTGCATGTTTCCTGACCTCCCCATGCTGACCACCCCATGGTGCTTTTCTCCATCCTACATTGCCACTCACTGCCTATCCTAATTCAGACCCTATGATTCACACCACCCAATGATGTTTTTCCCACTCCTACTAGGGAATGTAATGTTACACACCCATACAATGCGCAACACCCCGAGATGTTTTTCAGATACCTATCCTAAATTGCCACTGCGTGTTTCCTGACCTCCCCATGCTGACCACCCCGTGGTGCTTTTCTCCATCCTACATTGCCACTCACTGCCTATCCTAATTCAGACACAATGATTCACACCACCCCGTGATGTTTTTCTCACTCATACTAGTGAATGTAATGTTACACACCCATACAATGCTCACCACCCCGCCATGTTTTTCAGAAACCTATCCTACATTGCCACTGCATGTTTCCTGACCTCCCCATGCTGACCACCCCGTGGTGCTTTTCTCCATCCTCCATTGCCACTCACTGCCTATCCTAATTCAGACCCTATGATTCACACCACCCCGTGATGTTTTTCTCACTCCTACTAGTGAATGTAATGTTACACACCCATACAATGCGCACCACCACGCGATGTTTTTCAGAAACCTATCCTACATTGCCAGTGCATGTTTCCTGACCTCCCCATGCTGACCACCCCGTGGTGCTTTTCTCCATCCTACATTGCCACTCACTGCCTATCCTAACTCAGACCCTATGATTCACACCACCCAGTGATGTTTTTCTCACTCCTACTAGTGAATGTAATGTTATACACCCATACAATGCGCACCGCCCTGCGATGTTTTTCAGAAAGCTATCCTACATTGGCACTGCATGTTTCCTGACCTCCCCATGCTGATCACCCCGTGGTGCTTTTCTCCATCCTCCATTGCCACTTACTGCCTATCCTAATTCAGACCCTATGAATCACACCACCCCGTGATGTTTTTCTCACTCCTACTAGTGAATGTAATGTTACACACCCATACAATGCGCACCACCCCGCGATGTTTTTCAGAAACCTATCCTACATTGCCACTGCATGTTTCCTGACCTCCCCATGCTGACCACCCCGTGGTGCTTTTCTCCATCCTACATTGCCACTCCCAGCCTATCCTAATTCAGACCCTATGATTCACACCACCCCGTGAAGTTTTTCTCACTCTTACGAGTGAATGTAATGTTACACAGCCATACAATGCGCACAATCCCGCGATGTTTTTCAGAAACCTATCCTATATTGCCACTGCATGTTTCCTGACCTCCCCATGCTGACCACCCCGTGGTTCTATTCTCCATCCTACGTTGCCACTCACTGCCTATACTAACTCAGACCCTATGATTCACACGACCCCGTGATGTTTTTCTCACTCCTACTAGTGAATGTAATGTTACACACCCATACAATGCGCACCGCCACGAGATGTTTTTCAGAAACCTATCCTAAATTGCCACTGCATGTTTCCTGACCTCCCCATGCTGACCACCCCGGGGTGCTTTTCTCCATCCTACATTGCCACTCACTGCCTATCCTAATTCAGACACAATGATACACACCACCCCGTGATGTTTTTCTCACTCCTACTAGTGAATGTAATGTTACACACCCATACAATGCGCACCAACCTGCGACGTTTTTCAGAATGCTATCCTACATTGGCACTGTATGTTTCCTGACATTCCCATGCTGATCACCCCGTGATGCTTTTCTCCATCCTACATTGCCACTCACTGCCTATCCTAATTCAGACCCTATGAATCACACCACCCCGTGATGTTTTTCTCACTCCTACTAGTAAATGTAATGTTACACACCCATACAATGCTCACCACCCCGCCATATTTTTCACAAACCTATCCTACATTGCCACTGCATGTTTACTGACCTCCCCATGCCTACCACCCCGTGGTGCTTTTCTCCATCCTACCTTGCCACTCACTGCCTATCCTAATTCAGACCCTATGATTCACACCACCCCATGATGTTTTTCCCACTCCTAGTAGTGAATGTAATGTTACACAGCCATACAATGCGCACCACCCCGCGATGTTTTTCAGAAACCTATCCTACATTGCCAGTGCATGTTTCATGACCTCCCCATGCTGACCACCCCATGGTGCTTTTCTCCATCCTACATTGCCACTAACTGCCTATCCTAATTCAGACCCTATGATTCACACCACCCCGTGATGTTTTTCTCACTCCTACTAGTGAATTTAATGTTACACAGCCATACAATGCGCACCACCCTGCGATGTTTTTCAGAAACCTATCCTATATTGCCAGTGCATGTTTCCTGACCTCCCCATGCTGACCACCCCATGGTGCTTTTCTCCATCCTACATTGCCACTCACTGCCTATCCTAATTCAGACCCTATGATTCACACCACCCCGTGATATTTTTCTCACTCCTACTAGTAAATGTAATGTTACACACCCATACAATGCGCACCACCCCGCGATTTTTTTCAGAAACGTATCCTACTTTAGCACTGCGTGTTTCCTGACCTCCCCATGTTGACCACCCCGTGGTGCTTTTCTCCATCCTACATTGCCACTCACTGCCTATCCTAATTCAGAAACTATGATTCACACCACCCCGTGATGTTTTTCTCACTCCTACTAGTGAATGTAATGTTACACACCCATACAATGAGCACCACCCCGCGATGTTTTTCAGAAACTTATCCTACATTGCCACTGCATGTTTCCTGACCTCTCCATGCTGACCACCCCGTGTTGCTTTTCTCCATCCTACATTGCCACTCACTGCCTATCCTAATTCAGACCCTATGATTCAGTCCGCCCCATGATGTTTTTATCACCCCTACTAGTGAATGTAATGTTACACACCCATACAATGCGCAACACCCCGAGATGTTTTTCAGAAACCTATCCTAAATTGCCACTGCATGTTTCCTGACCTCCCCATGCTGACCACACCGTGGTGCTTTTCTACATCCTCCATTGCCACTCACTGCCTATCCTAATTCAAACCCTATGATTCACACCACACCGTGATGTTTTTCTCACTCCTATTAGTGAATGTAATGTTACACAGCCATACAATGCGCACCACCCCGCGATGTTTTTCAGAAACCTATCCTACATTGCCAGTGCATGTTTCCTGACCTCACCATGCTGACCACCCCATGGTGCTTTTCTCCATCCTACATTGCCACTCACTGCCTATACTAATTCAGACCCTATGATTCACACCACCCCGTGATGTTTTTCTCACTCCTACTAGTAAATGTAATGTTACACACACATACAATGCGCACCACCACGCGATTTTTTTCAGAAACCTATCCTATTATAGCACTGCATGTTTCCTTACCTCCCCATGCTTACCACCCCGTGGTGCTTTTCTCCATCCTCCATTGCCACTCACTGCCTATCCTAATTCAAACCCTATGATTCACACCACACCGTGATGTTTTTCTCGCTCCTACTAGTGAATGTAATGTTACACAGCCATACAATGCGCACCACCCCGCGATGTTTTTCAGAAACCTATCCTACATTGCCAGTGCATATTTCCTGACCTCCCCATGCTGACCACCCCATGGTGCTTTTCTCCATCCTACATTGCCACTCATTGCCTATCCTAATTCAGACCCTATGATTCACACCACACCGTGATGTTTTTCTCACTGCTACTAGTGAATTTAATGTTACACAGCCATACAATGCGCACCACCCTGCGATGTTTTTCAGAAACCTATCCTACATTGCCAGTGCATGTTTCCTGACCTCCCCATGCTGACCACCCCATGGTGCTTTTCTCCATCCTACATTGCCACTCACTGCCTATCCTAATTCAGACCCTATGATTCACACCACCCAATGATGTTTTTCCCACTCCTACTAGTGAATGTAATGTTACACACCCATACAGTGCGCAACACCCCGAGATATTTTTCAGAAACCTATCCTAAATTGCCACTGCGTGTTTCCTGACCTCCACATGCTGACCACCCCGTGGTGCTTTTCTCCATCCTACATTGCCACTCACTGCCTATCCTAATTCAGACACAATGATTCACACCACCCCGTGATGTTTTTCTCACTCATACTAGTGAATGTAATGTTACACACCCATACAATGCTCACCACCCCGCCATGTTTTTCAGAAACCTATCCTACATTGCCACTGCATGTTTCCTGACCTCCCCATGCTGACCACCCCGTGGTGCTTTTCTCCATCCTCCATTGCCACTCACTGCCTATGCTAATTCAAACCCTATGATTCACACCACCCCGTGATGTTTTTCTCACTCCTACTAGTGAATGTAATGTTACACACCCATACAATGCCCAACACCCAGAGATGTTTTTCAGAAACCTATCCTGAATTGCCACTGCATGTTTCCTGACCTCCCCATGCTGACCACCCCGTGGTGCTTTTCTCCATCCTCCATTGCCACTCACTGCCTATCCTAATTCAAACCCTATGATTCACACCACACCGTGATGTTTTTCTCACTCCTACTAGTGAATGTAATGTTACACAGCCATACAATGCGCACCACCCCGCGATGTTTTTCAGAAACCTATCCTACATTGCCAGTGCATGTTTCATGACCTCCCCATGCTGACCACCCCATGGTGCTTTTCTCCATCCTACATTGCCACTAACTGCCTATCCTAATTCAGACCCTATGATTCACACCACCCCGTGATGTTTTTCTCACTCCTACTAGTGAATTTAATGTTACACAGCCATACAATGCGCACCACCCTGCGATGTTTTTCAGAAACCTATCCTATATTGCCAGTGCATGTTTCCTGACCTCCCCATGCTGACCACCCCATGGTGCTTTTCTCCATCCTACATTGCCACTCACTGCCTATCCTAATTCAGACCCTATGATTCACACCACCCCGTGATATTTTTCTCACTCCTACTAGTAAATGTAATGTTACACACCCATACAATGCGCACCACCCCGCGATTTTTTTCAGAAACGTATCCTACTTTAGCACTGCGTGTTTCCTGACCTCCCCATGTTGACCACCCCGTGGTGCTTTTCTCCATCCTACATTGCCACTCACTGCCTATCCTAATTCAGAACCTATGATTCACACCACCCCGTGATGTTTTTCTCACTCCTACTAGTGAATGTAATGTTACACACCCATACAATGAGCACCACCCCGCGATGTTTTTCAGAAACTTATCCTACATTGCCACTGCATGTTTCCTGACCTCTCCATGCTGACCACCCCGTGTTGCTTTTCTCCATCCTACATTGCCACTCACTGCCTATCCTAATTCAGACCCTATGATTCAGTCCGCCCCATGATGTTTTTCTCACCCCTACTAGTGAATGTAATGTTACACACCCATACAATGCGCAACACCCCGAGATGTTTTTCAGAAACCTATCCTAAATTGCCACTGCATGTTTCCTGACCTCCCCATGCTGACCACACCGTGGTGCTTTTCTACATCCTCCATTGCCACTCACTGCCTATCCTAATTCAAACCCTATGATTCACACCACACCGTGATGTTTTTCTCACTCCTATTAGTGAATGTAATGTTACACAGCCATACAATGCGCACCACCCCGCGATGTTTTTCAGAAACCTATCCTACATTGCCAGTGCATGTTTCCTGACCTCACCATGCTGACCACCCCATGGTGCTTTTCTCCATCCTACATTGCCACTCACTGCCTATACTAATTCAGACCCTATGATTCACACCACCCCGTGATGTTTTTCTCACTCCTACTAGTAAATGTAATGTTACACACACATACAATGCGCACCACCACGCGATTTTTTTCAGAAACCTATCCTATTATAGCACTGCATGTTTCCTTACCTCCCCATGCTTACCACCCCGTGGTGCTTTTCTCCATCCTCCATTGCCACTCACTGCCTATCCTAATTCAAACCCTATGATTCACACCACACCGTGATGTTTTTCTCGCTCCTACTAGTGAATGTAATGTTACACAGCCATACAATGCGCACCACCCCGCGATGTTTTTCAGAAACCTATCCTACATTGCCAGTGCATATTTCCTGACCTCCCCATGCTGACCACCCCATGGTGCTTTTCTCCATCCTACATTGCCACTCATTGCCTATCCTAATTCAGACCCTATGATTCACACCACACCGTGATGTTTTTCTCACTGCTACTAGTGAATTTAATGTTACACAGCCATACAATGCGCACCACCCTGCGATGTTTTTCAGAAACCTATCCTACATTGCCAGTGCATGTTTCCTGACCTCCCCATGCTGACCACCCCATGGTGCTTTTCTCCATCCTACATTGCCACTCACTGCCTATCCTAATTCAGACCCTATGATTCACACCACCCAATGATGTTTTTCCCACTCCTACTAGTGAATGTAATGTTACACACCCATACAGTGCGCAACACCCCGAGATATTTTTCAGAAACCTATCCTAAATTGCCACTGCGTGTTTCCTGACCTCCACATGCTGACCACCCCGTGGTGCTTTTCTCCATCCTACATTGCCACTCACTGCCTATCCTAATTCAGACACAATGATTCACACCACCCCGTGATGTTTTTCTCACTCATACTAGTGAATGTAATGTTACACACCCATACAATGCTCACCACCCCGCCATGTTTTTCAGAAACCTATCCTACATTGCCACTGCATGTTTCCTGACCTCCCCATGCTGACCACCCCGTGGTGCTTTTCTCCATCCTCCATTGCCACTCACTGCCTATCCTAATTCAAACCCTATGATTCACACCACCCCGTGATGTTTTTCTCACTCCTACTAGTGAATGTAATGTTACACACCCATACAATGTGAACCACCCCGCGATGGTTTTCAGAAAACTATCCTACATTGCCACTGCATGTTTCCTGACCTCCCCATGCTGACCACCCCATGGTGCTTTTCTCCATCCTCCATTGCCACTCACTGACTATCCTAATTCAGACACAATGATTCACACCACCCCATGATGTTTTTCACACTCCTACTAGTGAATGTAATGTTACACACCCATACAATGCGCACCACCCCGCGATGTTTTTCAGAAACCTATCCTACATTGCCACTGCATGTTTCCGGACCTCCCCATGCTGACCACCCCGTGGTGCTTTTCTCCATCCTCCATTGCCACTCACTGCCTATCCTAATTCAAACCCTATGATTCACACCACACCGTGATGTTTTTCTCACTCCTACTAGTGAATGTAATATTACACAGCCATACAATGCGCACCACCCCGCGATGTTTTTCAGAAACCTATCCTACATTGCCAGTGCATGTTTCCTGACCTCCCCATGCTGACCACCCCATGGTGCTTTTCTCCATCCTACATTGCCACTCACTGCATATACTAATTCAGACCCTATGGTTCACACCACCCCATGATGTTTTTCTCACTCCTACTAGTAAATGTAATGTTACACACACATACAATGCACACCACCACGCGATTTTTTTCAGAAACCTATCCTACTTTAGCACTGCATGTTTCCTTACCTCCCCATGCTGACCACCCCGTGGTGCTTTTCTCCATCCTACATTGCCACTCACTGCCTATCCTAATTCAGACCCTATGATTCACACCACCCCGTGATGTTTTTCTCACTACTACTAGTGAATGTAATGTTACACACCCATACAATGCGCACCACCCCGCGATGTTTTTCAGAAAACTATCCTACATTGCCACTGCATGTTTCCTGACCTCCCCATGCTGACCACCCCGTGGTGCTTTTCTCCATCCTCTATTGCCACTCGCTGCCTATCCTAATTCAAACCCTATGATTCACACCACACCGTGATGTTTTTCTAACTCCTATTAGTGAATGTAATGTTACACAGCCATACAATGCGCACCACCCCGCGATGTTTTTCAGAAACCTATCCTACATTGCCAGTGCATGTTTCCTGACCTCCCCATGCTGACCACCCCGTGGTGCTTTTCTCCATCCTACATTGCCACTCACTGCCTATACTAATTCAGACCCTATGATTCACACCACCCCGTGATGTTTTTCTCACTCCTACTAGTAAATGTAATGTTACACACACATACAATGCGCACCACCACGCGATTTTTTTCAGAAACCTATCCTACTTTAGCACTGCATGTTTCCTTACCTCCCCATGCTGACCACCCCGTGGTGCTTTTCTCCATCCTACATTGCCACTCACTGCCTATCCTAATTCAGACCCTATGATTCACACCACCCCGTGATGGTTTTCTCACTCCTACTAGTGAATGTAATGTTACACACCCATACAATGCGCACCACCCCGCGATGTTTTTCAGAAACTTATCCTACATTGCCACTGCATGTTTCCTGACCTCCCCATGCTGACCACCCCGTGTTGCTTTTCTCCATCCTACATTGCCACTCACTGCCTATCCTAATTCACACCCTATGATTCAGTCCATCCCGTGATGTTTTTCTCACCCCTACTAGTGAATGTAATGTTACACACCCATACAATGCGCACCACCCAGCGATGTTTTTCAGAAACCTATCCGATATTGCCACTGCATGTTTCCTGACCTCCCAATGCTGACCACCCCGTGGTGCTTTTCTCCATCCTACATTGATACTCACTTCTTATCCTAACTCAGACCATATGATACACACCAGCCCGTAATGTTTTTCTCACTCCTACTAGTGAATGTAATGTTACACACCCATACAATGCGCACAATCCCGTGATGTTTTTCAGAAACCTATACTACATTGCCACTGCATGTTTCCTGACCTCCCCATGCTGACCACCCCGTGGTGCTTTTCTCCATCCCAGATTGCCACTCACTGCCTATCCTAACTCAGACCCTATGATTCACACCACCCAGTGATGTTTTTCTCACTCCTACTAGTGAATGTAATGTTACACACCCATACAATGCGCACCACCCCGCGATGTTTTTCAGAAACCTATCCTACATTGCCACTGCATGTTTCCTGACCTCCCCATGCTGAAAACCCCGTGGTGCTTTTCTCCATCCTCCATTGCCACTCACTGCCTATCCTAATTCAGACACAATGATACACACCACCCCTTGATGTTTTTCTCACTCCTACTAGTGAATGTAATGTTACACACCCATACAATGCGCACCAACCTGCGACGTTTTTCAGAATGCTATCCTACATTGGCACTGTATGTTTCCTGACCTCCCCATGCTGATCACCCCGTGATGCTTTTCTCCATCCTACATTGCCACTCACTGCCTATCCTAATTCAGACCCTATGAATCACACCACCCCGTGATGTTTTTCTCACTCCTACTAGTAAATGTAATGTTACACACCCATACAATGCTCACCACCCCGCCATATTTTTCACAAACCTATCCTACATTGCCACTGCATGTTTCCTGACCTCCCCATCCCTACCACCCCGTGGTGCTTTTCTCCATCCTACCTTGCCACTCACTGCCTATCCTAATTCAGACCCTATGATTCACACCACCCCATGATGTTTTTCCCACTCCTACTAGTGAATGTAATGTTACACACCCATACAATGCGCAACACCCCGAGATGTTTTTCAGAAACCTATCCTAAATTGCCACTGCATGTTTCCTGACCTCCCCATGCTGACCACCCCGTGGTGCTTTTCTCCATCCTACATTGTCACTCACTGCCTATCCTAATTCAGACCCTATGATTCAGTCCACCCCGTGATGTTTTTCTCACTCCTACTAGTGAATTTAATGTTACACAGCCATACAATGCGCACCACCCTGCGATGTTTTTCAGAAACGTATCCTACTTTAGCACTGCGTGTTTCCTGACCTCCCCATGTTAACCACCCCGTGGTGCTTTTCTCCATCCTACATTGCCACTCACTGCCTATCCTAATTCAGAACCTATGATTCACACCACCCCGTGATGTTTTTCTCACTCCTACTAGTGAATGTAATGTTACACACCCATACAATGCGCACCACCCCGCGATGTTTTTCAGAAACTTATCCTACATTGCTACTGCATGTTTCCTGACCTCCCCATGCTGACCACCCCGTGTTGCTTTTCTCCATCCTACATTGCCACTCACTGCCTATCCTAATTCAGACCCTATGATTCAGTCCGCCCCGTGATGTTTTTCTCACCCCTACTAGTGAATGTAATGTTACACACCCATACAATGCGCAACACCCCGAGATGTTTTTCAGAAACCTATCCTAAATTGCCACTGCATGTTTCCTGACCTCCCCATGCTGACCACCCCGTGGTGCTTTTCTCCATCCTACATTGCCACTCACTGCCTATCCTAATTCAGACACAATGATTCACACCACCCCGTGATGTTTTTCTCACTCATACTAGTGAATGTAATGTTACACACTCATACAATGCGCACCACCCCGCCATGTTTTTCAGAAACCTATCCTACATTGCCACTGCATGTTTCCTGACCTCCCCAGGCTGACCACACCGTGGTGCTTTTCTCCATCCTCCATTGCCACTCACTGCCTATCCTAATTCAAACCCTATGATTCAAACCACACCGTGATGTTTTTCTCACTCCTATTAGTGAATGTAATGTTACACAGCCATACAATGCGCACCACCCCGCGATGTTTTTCAGAAACCTATCCTACATTGCCAGTGCATGTTTCCTGACCTCCCCATGCTGACCACCCCATGGTGCTTTTCTCCATCCTACATTGCCACTCACTGCCTATACTAATTCAGACCCTATGATTCACACCACCCCGTGATGTTTTTCTCACTCCTACTAGTAAATGTAATGTTACACACACATACAATGCGCCCAACCACGCGATTTTTTTCAGAAACCTATCCTATTTTAGCACTGCATGTTTCCTTACCTCCCTATGCTGACCACCCCGTGGTGCTTTTCTCCATCCTCCATTGCCACTCACTGCCTATCCTAATTCAAACCCTATGATTCACACCACACCGTGATGTTTTTCTCACTCCTACTAGTGAATGTAATGTTACACAGCCATACAATGCGCACCACCACGCGATGTTTTTCAGAAACCTATCCTACATTGCCAGTGCATGTTTCCTGACCTCCCCATGCTGACCACCCCATGGTGCTTTTCTCCATCCTACATTGCCACTCACTGCCTATCCTAATTCAGACCCTATGATTCACACCACACCGTGATGTTTTTCTCACAGCTACTAGTGAATTTAATGTTACACAGCCATACAATGCGCACCACCCTGCGATGTTTTTCAGAAACCTATCCTACATTGCCAGTGCATGTTTCCTGACCTCCCCATGCTGACCACCCCATGGTGCTTTTCTCCATCCTACATTGCCACTCACTGCCTATCCTAATTCAGACCCTATGATTCACACCACCCAATGATGTTTTTCCCACTCCTACTAGGGAATGTAATGTTACACACCCATACAATGCGCAACACCCCGAGATGTTTTTCAGATACCTATCCTAAATTGCCACTGCGTGTTTCCTGACCTCCCCATGCTGACCACCCCGTGGTGCTTTTCTCCATCCTACATTGCCACTCACTGCCTATCCTAATTCAGACACAATGATTCACACCACCCCGTGATGTTTTTCTCACTCATACTAGTGAATGTAATGTTACACACCCATACAATGCTCACCACCCCGCCATGTTTTTCAGAAACCTATCCTACATTGCCACTGCATGTTTCCTGACCTCCCCATGCTGACCACCCCGTGGTGCTTTTCTCCATCCTCCATTGCCACTCACTGCCTATCCTAATTCAGACCCTATGATTCACACCACCCCGTGATGTTTTTCTCACTCCTACTAGTGAATGTAATGTTACACACCCATACAATGCGCACCACCACGCGATGTTTTTCAGAAACCTATCCTACATTGCCAGTGCATGTTTCCTGACCTCCCCATGCTGACCACCCCGTGGTGCTTTTCTCCATCCTACATTGCCACTCACTGCCTATCCTAACTCAGACCCTATGATTCACACCACCCAGTGATGTTTTTCTCACTCCTACTAGTGAATGTAATGTTATACACCCATACAATGCGCACCGCCCTGCGATGTTTTTCAGAAAGCTATCCTACATTGGCACTGCATGTTTCCTGACCTCCCCATGCTGATCACCCCGTGGTGCTTTTCTCCATCCTCCATTGCCACTTACTGCCTATCCTAATTCAGACCCTATGAATCACACCACCCCGTGATGTTTTTCTCACTCCTACTAGTGAATGTAATGTTACACACCCATACAATGCGCACCACCCCGCGATGTTTTTCAGAAACCTATCCTACATTGCCACTGCATGTTTCCTGACCTCCCCATGCTGACCACCCCGTGGTGCTTTTCTCCATCCTACATTGCCACTCCCAGCCTATCCTAATTCAGACCCTATGATTCACACCACCCCGTGAAGTTTTTCTCACTCTTACGAGTGAATGTAATGTTACACAGCCATACAATGCGCACAATCCCGCGATGTTTTTCAGAAACCTATCCTATATTGCCACTGCATGTTTCCTGACCTCCCCATGCTGACCACCCCGTGGTTCTATTCTCCATCCTACGTTGCCACTCACTGCCTATACTAACTCAGACCCTATGATTCACACGACCCCGTGATGTTTTTCTCACTCCTACTAGTGAATGTAATGTTACACACCCATACAATGCGCACCGCCACGAGATGTTTTTCAGAAACCTATCCTAAATTGCCACTGCATGTTTCCTGACCTCCCCATGCTGACCACCCCGGGGTGCTTTTCTCCATCCTACATTGCCACTCACTGCCTATCCTAATTCAGACACAATGATACACACCACCCCGTGATGTTTTTCTCACTCCTACTAGTGAATGTAATGTTACACACCCATACAATGCGCACCAACCTGCGACGTTTTTCAGAATGCTATCCTACATTGGCACTGTATGTTTCCTGACATCCCCATGCTGATCACCCCGTGATGCTTTTCTCCATCCTACATTGCCACTCACTGCCTATCCTAATTCAGACCCTATGAATCACACCACCCCGTGATGTTTTTCTCACTCCTACTAGTAAATGTAATGTTACACACCCATACAATGCTCACCACCCCGCCATATTTTTCACAAACCTATCCTACATTGCCACTGCATGTTTCCTGACCTCCCCATGCCTACCACCCCTTGGTGCTTTTCTCCATCCTACCTTGCCACTCACTGCCTATCCTAATTCAGACCCTATGATTCACACCACCCCATGATGTTTTTCCCACTCCTAGTAGTGAATGTAATGTTACACACCCATACAATGCCCAACACCCCGAGATGTTTTTCAGAAACCTATCCTGAATTGCCACTGCATGTTTCCTGACCTCCCCATGCTGACCACCCCGTGGTGCTTTTCTCCATCCTCCATTGCCACTCACTGCCTATCCTAATTCAAACCCTATGATTCACACCACACCGTGATGTTTTTCTCACTCCTACTAGTGAATGTAATGTTACACAGCCATACAATGCGCACCACCCCGCGATGTTTTTCAGAAACCTATCCTACATTGCCAGTGCATGTTTCATGACCTCCCCATGCTGACCACCCCATGGTGCTTTTCTCCATCCTACATTGCCACTAACTGCCTATCCTAATTCAGACCCTATGATTCACACCACCCCGTGATGTTTTTCTCACTCCTACTAGTGAATTTAATGTTACACAGCCATACAATGCGCACCACCCTGCGATGTTTTTCAGAAACCTATCCTATATTGCCAGTGCATGTTTCCTGACCTCCCCATGCTGACCACCCCATGGTGCTTTTCTCCATCCTACATTGCCACTCACTGCCTATCCTAATTCAGACCCTATGATTCACACCACCCCGTGATATTTTTCTCACTCCTACTAGTAAATGTAATGTTACACACCCATACAATGCGCACCACCCCGCGATTTTTTTCAGAAACGTATCCTACTTTAGCACTGCGTGTTTCCTGACCTCCCCATGTTGACCACCCCGTGGTGCTTTTCTCCATCCTACATTGCCACTCACTGCCTATCCTAATTCAGAACCTATGATTCACACCACCCCGTGATGTTTTTCTCACTCCTACTAGTGAATGTAATGTTACACACCCATACAATGAGCACCACCCCGCGATGTTTTTCAGAAACTTATCCTACATTGCCACTGCATGTTTCCTGACCTCTCCATGCTGACCACCCCGTGTTGCTTTTCTCCATCCTACATTGCCACTCACTGCCTATCCTAATTCAGACCCTATGATTCAGTCCGCCCCATGATGTTTTTCTCACCCCTACTAGTGAATGTAATGTTACACACCCATACAATGCGCAACACCCCGAGATGTTTTTCAGAAACCTATCCTAAATTGCCACTGCATGTTTCCTGACCTCCCCATGCTGACCACACCGTGGTGCTTTTCTACATCCTCCATTGCCACTCACTGCCTATCCTAATTCAAACCCTATGATTCACACCACACCGTGATGTTTTTCTCACTCCTATTAGTGAATGTAATGTTACACAGCCATACAATGCGCACCACCCCGCGATGTTTTTCAGAAACCTATCCTACATTGCCAGTGCATGTTTCCTGACCTCACCATGCTGACCACCCCATGGTGCTTTTCTCCATCCTACATTGCCACTCACTGCCTATACTAATTCAGACCCTATGATTCACACCACCCCGTGATGTTTTTCTCACTCCTACTAGTAAATGTAATGTTACACACACATACAATGCGCACCACCACGCGATTTTTTTCAGAAACCTATCCTATTATAGCACTGCATGTTTCCTTACCTCCCCATGCTTACCACCCCGTGGTGCTTTTCTCCATCCTCCATTGCCACTCACTGCCTATCCTAATTCAAACCCTATGATTCACACCACACCGTGATGTTTTTCTCGCTCCTACTAGTGAATGTAATGTTACACAGCCATACAATGCGCACCACCCCGCGATGTTTTTCAGAAACCTATCCTACATTGCCAGTGCATATTTCCTGACCTCCCCATGCTGACCACCCCATGGTGCTTTTCTCCATCCTACATTGCCACTCATTGCCTATCCTAATTCAGACCCTATGATTCACACCACACCGTGATGTTTTTCTCACTGCTACTAGTGAATTTAATGTTACACAGCCATACAATGCGCACCACCCTGCGATGTTTTTCAGAAACCTATCCTACATTGCCAGTGCATGTTTCCTGACCTCCCCATGCTGACCACCCCATGGTGCTTTTCTCCATCCTACATTGCCACTCACTGCCTATCCTAATTCAGACCCTATGATTCACACCACCCAATGATGTTTTTCCCACTCCTACTAGTGAATGTAATGTTACACACCCATACAGTGCGCAACACCCCGAGATATTTTTCAGAAACCTATCCTAAATTGCCACTGCGTGTTTCCTGACCTCCACATGCTGACCACCCCGTGGTGCTTTTCTCCATCCTACATTGCCACTCACTGCCTATCCTAATTCAGACACAATGATTCACACCACCCCGTGATGTTTTTCTCACTCATACTAGTGAATGTAATGTTACACACCCATACAATGCTCACCACCCCGCCATGTTTTTCAGAAACCTATCCTACATTGCCACTGCATGTTTCCTGACCTCCCCATGCTGACCACCCCGTGGTGCTTTTCTCCATCCTCCATTGCCACTCACTGCCTATCCTAATTCAAACCCTATGATTCACACCACCCCGTGATGTTTTTCTCACTCCTACTAGTGAATGTAATGTTACACACCCATACAATGTGAACCACCCCGCGATGGTTTTCAGAAAACTATCCTACATTGCCACTGCATGTTTCCTGACCTCCCCATGCTGACCACCCCATGGTGCTTTTCTCCATCCTCCATTGCCACTCACTGACTATCCTAATTCAGACACAATGATTCACACCACCCCATGATGTTTTTCACACTCCTACTAGTGAATGTAATGTTACACACCCATACAATGCGCACCACCCCGCGATGTTTTTCAGAAACCTATCCTACATTGCCACTGCATGTTTCCGGACCTCCCCATGCTGACCACCCCGTGGTGCTTTTCTCCATCCTCCATTGCCACTCACTGCCTATCCTAATTCAAACCCTATGATTCACACCACACCGTGATGTTTTTCTCACTCCTACTAGTGAATGTAATATTACACAGCCATACAATGCGCACCACCCCGCGATGTTTTTCAGAAACCTATCCTACATTGCCAGTGCATGTTTCCTGACCTCCCCATGCTGACCACCCCATGGTGCTTTTCTCCATCCTACATTGCCACTCACTGCATATACTAATTCAGACCCTATGATTCACACCACCCCGTGATGTTTTTCTCACTCCTACTAGTAAATGTAATGTTACACACACATACAACGCGCACCACCACGCGATTTTATTCAGAAACCTATCCTACTTTAGCACTACATGTTTCCTGACCTCCCCATGCTGACCACCCCGTGGTGCTTTTCTCCATCCTACATTGCCACTCACTGCCTATCCTAATTCATTCCCTATGATTCACACCACCCCTTGATGTTTTTCTCACCCCTACTAGTGAATGTAATGTTACACACCCATACAATGCGCACCACCCAGCGATGTTTTTCAGAAACCTATCCGATATTGCCACTGCATGTTTCATGACCTCCCAATGCTGACCAATCCGTGGTGCTTTTCTCCATCCTACATTGATACTCACTTCTTATCCTAACTCAGACCATAAGATACACACCACCCCGTAATGTTTTTCTCACTCCTACTAGTGAATGTAATGTTACAGAGCCATACAATGCGCACCACCCCGCGATGTTTTTCAGAAACCTATCCTACATTGCCAGTGCATGTTTCCTGACCTCCCCATGCTGACCACCCCGTGGTGCTTTTCTCCATCCTACATTGCCACTCACTGCCTATCCTAACTCAGACCCTATGATTCACACCACCCAGTGATGTTTTTCTCACTCCAACTAGTGAATGTAATGTTATACACCCATACAATGCGCACCGCCCTGCGATGTTTTTCAGAAAGCTATCCTACATTTGCACTGCATGTTTCCTGACCTCCCCATGCTGACCACCCCGTGGTGCTTTTCTCCATCCTCCATTGCCACTCACTGCCTATCCTAATTCAGACCCTATGAATCACACCACCCCGTGATGTTTTTCTCACTTCTACTAGTGAATGTAATGTTACACACCCATACAATGCGCACCACCCCGCGATGTTTTTCAGAAACCTATCCTACATTGCCACTGCATGTTTCTTGACCTCCCCATGCTGACCACCCCGTGGTGCTTTTCTCCATCCTACATTGCCACTCCCAGCCTATCCTAATTCAGACCCTATGATTAACACCACCCCGTGAAGTTTTTCTCACTCCTACGAGTGAATGTAATGTTACACAGCCATACAATGCGCACAATCCCGTGATGTTTTTCAGAAACCTATCCTATATTGCCACTGCATGTTTCCTGACCTCCCCATGCTGACCACCCCGTGGTGCTATTCTCCATCCTACGTTGCCACTCACTGCCTATACTAACTCAGACCCTATGATTCACACGACCCCGTGATGTTTTTCTCACTCCTACTAGTGAATGTAATGTTACACACCCATACAATGCGCACCGCCACGAGATGTTTTTCAGAAACCTATCCTAAATTGCCACTGCATGTTTCCTGACCTCCCCATGCTGACCACCCCGGGGTGCTTTTCTCCATCCTACATTGCCACTCACTGCCTATCCTAATTCAGACACAATGATACACACCACCCCGTGATGTTTTTCTCACTCCTACTAGTGAATGTAATGTTACACACCCATACAATGCGCACCAACCTGCGACGTTTTTCAGAATGCTATCCTACATTGGCACTGTATGTTTCCTGACCTCCCCATGCTGATCACCCCGTGATGCTTTTCTCCATCCTACATTGCCACTCACTGCCTATCCTAATTCAGACCCTATGAATCACACCACCCCGTGATGTTTTTCTCACTCCTACTAGTAAATGTAATGTTACACACCCATACAATGTGCACCACCCCGCCATATTTTTCACAAACCTATCCTACATTGCCACTGCATGTTTCCTGACCTCCCCATGCCTACCACCCCGTGGTGCTTTTCTCCATCCTACCTTGCCACTCACTGCCTATCCTAATTCAGACCCTATGATTCACACCACCCCATGATGTTTTTCCCACTCCTACTAGTGAATGTAATGTTACACACCCATACAATGCGCAACACCCCGAGATGTTTTTCAGAAACCTATCCTAAATTGCCACTGCATGTTTCCTGACCTCCCCATGCTGACCACCCCGTGGTTCTTTTCTCCATCCTACATTGCCACTTACTGCCTATCCTAATTCAGACCCTATGAATCACACCACCCCGTGATGTTTTTCTCACTCCTACTAGGGAATGTAATGTTACACACCCATACAATGAGCACCACCCCGCGATGTTTTTCAGAAACTTATCCTACATTGCCACTGCAGGTTTCCTGACCTCCCCATGCTGACCACACCGTGTTGCTTTTCTCCATCCTACATTGTCACTCACTGCCTATCCTAATTCAGACCCTATGATTCAGTCTGCCCCGTGATGTTTTTCTCACCCCTACTAGTGAATGTAATGTTACACACCCATACAATGCGCAACACCCCGAGATGTTTTTCAGAAACCTATCCTAAATTGCCACTGCATGTTTCCTGACCTCCCCATGCTGACCACCCCGTGGTGCTTTTCTCCATCCTACATTGCCACTCACTGCCTATCCTAATTCAGACACAATGATTCACACCACCCCGTGATGTTTTTCTCACTCATACTAGTGAATGTAATGTTACACACCCATACAATGCGCACCACCCCGCCATGTTTTTCAGAAACCTATCCTACATTGCCACTGCATGTTTCCTGACCTCCCTATGTTGACCACCCCGTGGTGCTTTTCTCCATCCTCCATTGCCACTCACTGCCTATCCTAATTCAAACCCTATGATTCACACCACACCGTGATGTTTTTCTCACTCCTATTAGTGAATGTAATGTTACACAGCCATACAATGCGCACCACCCCGCGATGTTTTTCAGAAACCTATCCTACATTGCCAGTGCATGTTTCCTGACCTCCCCATGCTGACCACCCCATGGTGCTTTTCTCCATCCTACATTGCCACTCACTGCCTATACTAATTGAGACCCTATGATTCACACCACCCCGTGATGTTTTTCTCACTCCTACTAGTAAATGTAATGTTACACACACATACAATGCGCACCACCACGCGATTTTTTCAGAAACCTATCCTATTTTAGCAGTGCACGTTTCCTTACCTCCCCATGCTGACCACCCCATGGTGCTTTTCTCCATCCTACATTGCCACTCACTGCCTATCCTAATTCAGACCCTATGATTCACACCACCCAATGATGTTTTTCCCACTCCTACTAGTGAATGTAATGTTACACACCCATACAGTGCGCAACACCCCGAGATATTTTTCAGAAACCTATCCTAAATTGACACTGCGTGTTTCCTGAACTCTCCATGCTGACCACCCCGTGTTGCTTTTCTCCATCCTACATTGCCACTCACTGCCTATCCTAATTCAGACCCTATGATTCAGTCCGCCCCGTGATGTTTTTCTCACCCCTACTAGTGAATGTAATGTTACACACCCATACAATGCGCAACACCCCGAGATGTTTATCAGAAACCTATCCTAAATTGCCACTGCATGTTTCCTGACCTCCCCATGCTGACCACCCCGTGGTGCTTTTCTCCATCCTACATTGCCACTCACTGCCTATCCTAATTCAGACACAATGATTCACACCACCCCGTGATGTTTTTCTCACTCATACTAGTGAATGTAATGTTACACACCCATACAATGCGCACCACCCCGCCATGTTTTTCAGAAATCTATCCTACATTGCCACTGCATGTTTCCTGACCTCCCCATGCTGACCACACCGTGGTGCTTTTCTACATCCTCTATTGCCACTCACTGCCTATCCTAATTCAAACCCTATGATTCACACCACACCGTGATGTTTTTCTCACTCCTATTAGTGAATGTAATGTTACACAGCCATACAATGCGCATCACCCCGCGATGTTTTTCAGAAACCTATCCTACATTGCCAGTGCATGTTTCCTGACCTCACCATGCTGACCACCCCATGGTGCTTTTCTCCATCCTACATTGCCACTCACTGCCTATACTAATTCAGACCCTATGATTCACACCACCCCGTGATGTTTTTCTCACTCCTACTAGTAAATGTAATGTTACACACACATACAATGCGCACCACCACGCGATTTTTTTCAGAAACCTATCCTATTATAGCACTGCATGTTTCCTTACCTCCACATGCTTACCACCCCGTGGTGCTTTTCTCCATCCTCCATTGCCACTCACTGCCTATCCTAATTCAAACCCTATGATTCACACCACACCGTGATGTTTTTCTCGCTCCTACTAGTGAATGTAATGTTACACAGCCATACAATGCGCACCACCCCGCAATGTTTTTCAGAAACCTATCCTACATTGCCAGTGCATATTTCCTGACCTCCCCATGCTGACCACCCCATGGTGCTTTTCTCCATCCTACATTGCCACTCATTGCCTATCCTAATTCAGACCCTATGATTCACACCACACCGTGATGTTTTTCTCACTGCTACTAGTGAATTTAATGTTACACAGCCATACAATGCGCACCACCCTGCGATGTTTTTCAGAAACCTATCCTACATTGCCAGTGCATGTTTCCTGACCTCCCCATGCTGACCACCCCATGGTGCTTTTCTCCATCCTACATTGCCACTCACTGCCTATCCTAATTCAGACCCTATGATTCACACCACCCAATGATGTTTTTCCCACTCCTACTAGTGAATGTAATGTTACACACCCATACAGTGCGCAACACCCCGAGATATTTTTCAGAAACCTATCCTAAATTGCCACTGCGTGTTTCCTGACCTCCACATGCTGACCACCCCGTGGTGCTTTTCTCCATCCTACATTGCCACTCACTGCCTATCCTAATTCAGGCACAATGATTCACACCACCCCGTGATGTTTTTCTCACTCATACTAGTGAATGTAATGTTACACACCCATACAATGCTCACCACCCCGCCATGTTTTTCAGAAACCTATCCTACATTGCCACTGCATGTTTCCTGACCTCCCCATGCTGACCACCCCGTGGTGCTTTTCTCCATCCTCTATTGCCACTCACTGCCTATCCTAATTCAAACCCTATGATTCACACCACCCCGTGATGTTTTTCTCACTCCTACTAGTGAATGTAATGTTACACACCCATACAATGTGAACCACCCCGCGATGGTTTTCAGAAAACTATCCTACATTGCCACTGCATGTTTCCTGACCTCCCCATGCTGACCACCCCATGGTGCTTTTCTCCATCCTCCATTGCCACTCACTGACTATCCTAATTCAGACACAATGATTCACACCACCCCATGATGTTTTTCACACTCCTACTAGTGAATGTAATGTTACACACCCATACAATGCGCACCACCCCGCGATGTTTTTCAGAAACCTATCCTACATTGCCACTGCATATTTCCGGACCTCCCCATGCTGACCACCCCGTGGTGCTTTTCTCCATCCTCCATTGCCACTCACTGCCTATCCTAATTCAAACCCTATGATTCACACCACACCGTGATGTTTTTCTCACTCCTACTAGTGAATGTAATATTACACAGCCATACAATGCGCACCACCCCGCGATGTTTTTCAGAAACCTATCCTACATTGCCAGTGCATGTTTCCTGACCTCCCCATGCTGACCACCCCATGGTGCTTTTCTCCATCCTACATTGCCACTCACTGCATATACTAATTCAGACCCTATGATTCACACCACCCCGTGATGTTTTTCTCACTCCTACTAGTAAATGTAATGTTACACACACATACAACGCGCACCACCACGCGATTTTATTCAGAAACCTATCCTACTTTAGCACTACATGTTTCCTGACCTCCCCATGCTGACCACCCCGTGGTGCTTTTCTCCATCCTACATTGCCACTCACTGCCTATCCTAATTCATTCCCTATGATTCACACCACCCCTTGATGTTTTTCTCACCCCTACTAGTGAATGTAATGTTACACACCCATACAATGCGCACCACCCAGCGATGTTTTTCAGAAACCTATCCGATATTGCCACTGCATGTTTCATGACCTCCCAATGCTGACCAATCCGTGGTGCTTTTCTCCATCCTACATTGATACTCACTTCTTATCCTAACTCAGACCATAAGATACACACCACCCCGTAATGTTTTTCTCACTCCTACTAGTGAATGTAATGTTACAGAGCCATACAATGCGCACCACCCCGCGATGTTTTTCAGAAACCTATCCTACATTGCCAGTGCATGTTTCCTGACCTCCCCATGCTGACCACCCCGTGGTGCTTTTCTCCATCCTACATTGCCACTCACTGCCTATCCTAACTCAGACCATATGATTCACACCACCCAGTGATGTTTTTCTCACTCCTACTAGTGAATGTAATGTTATACACCCATACAATGCGCACCGCCCTGCGATGTTTTTCAGAAAGCTATCCTACATTTGCACTGCATGTTTCCTGACCTCCCCATGCTGACCACCCCGTGGTGCTTTTCTCCATCCTCCATTGCCACTCACTGCCTATCCTAATTCAGACCCTATGAATCACACCACCCCGTGATGTTTTTCTCACTCCTACTAGTGAATGTAATGTTACACACCCATACAATGCGCACCACCCCGCGATGTTTTTCAGAAACCTATCCTACATTGCCACTGCATGTTTCTTGACCTCCCCATGCTGACCACCCCGTGGTGCTTTTCTCCATCCTACATTGCCACTCCCAGCCTATCCTAATTCAGACCCTATGATTAACACCACCCCGTGAAGTTTTTCTCACTCCTACGAGTGAATGTAATGTTACACAGCCATACAATGCGCACAATCCCGTGATGTTTTTCAGAAACCTATCCTATATTGCCACTGCATGTTTCCTGACCTCCCCATGCTGACCACCCCGTGGTGCTATTCTCCATCCTACGTTGCCACTCACTGCCTATACTAACTCAGACCCTATGATTCACACGACCCCGTGATGTTTTTCTCACTCCTACTAGTGAATGTAATGTTACACACCCATACAATGCGCACCGCCACGAGATGTTTTTCAGAAACCTATCCTAAATTGCCACTGCATGTTTCCTGACCTCCCCATGCTGACCACCCCGGGGTGCTTTTCTCCATCCTACATTGCCACTCACTGCCTATCCTAATTCAGACACAATGATACACACCACCCCGTGATGTTTTTCTCACTCCTACTAGTGAATGTAATGTTACACACCCATACAATGCGCACCAACCTGCGACCTTTTTCAGAATGCTATCCTACATTGGCACTGTATGTTTCCTGACCTCCCCATGCTGATCACCCCGTGATGCTTTTCTCCATCCTACATTGCCACTCACTGCCTATCCTAATTCAGACCCTATGAATCACACCACCCCGTGATGTTTTTCTCACTCCTACTAGTAAATGTAATGTTACACACCCATACAATGCTCACCACCCCGCCATATTTTTCACAAACCTATCCTACATTGCCACTGCATGTTTCCTGACCTCCCCATGCCTACCACCCCGTGGTGCTTTTCTCCATCCTACCTTGCCACTCACTGCCTATCCTAATTCAGACCCTATGATTCACACCACCCCATGATGTTTTTCCCACTCCTACTAGTGAATGTAATGTTACACACCCATACAATGCGCAACACCCCGAGATGTTTTTCAGAAACCTATCCTAAATTGCCACTGCATGTTTCCTGACCTCCCCATGCTGACCACCCCGTGGTTCTTTTCTCCATCCTACATTGCCACTTACTGCCTATCCTAATTCAGACCCTATGAATCACACCACCCCGTGATGTTTTTCTCACTCCTACTAGTGAATGTAATGTTACACACCCATACAATGAGCACCACCCCGCGATGTTTTTCAGAAACTTATCCTACATTGCCACTTCATGTTTCCTGACCTCCCCATGCTGACCACACCGTGTTGCTTTTCTCCATCCTACATTGTCACTCACTGCCTATCATCATTCAGACCCTATGATTCAGTCCGCCCCGTGATGTTTTTCTCACCCCTACTAGTGAATGTAATGTTACACACCCATACAATGCGCAACACCCCGAGATGTTTTTCAGAAACCTATCCTAAATTGCCACTGCATGTTTCCTGACCTCCCCATGCTGACCACCCCGTGGTGCTTTTCTCCATCCTACATTGCCACTCACTGCCTATCCTAATTCAGACACAATGATTCACACCACCCCGTGATGTTTTTCTCACTCATACTAGTGAATGTAATGTTACACACCCATACAATGCGCACCACCCCGCCATGTTTTTCAGAAACCTATCCTACATTGCCACTGCATGTTTCCTGACCTCCCCATGTTGACCACCCCGTGGTGCTTTTCTCCATCCTCCATTGCCACTCACTGCCTATCCTAATTCAAACCCTATGATTCACACCACACCGTGATGTTTTTCTCACTCCTATTAGTGAATGTAATGTTACACAGCCATACAATGCGCACCACCCCGCGATGTTTTTCAGAAACCTATCCTACATTGCCAGTGCATGTTTCCTGACCTCCCCATGCTGACCACCCCATGGTGCTTTTCTCCATCCTACATTGCCACTCACTGCCTATACTAATTGAGACCCTATGATTCACACCACCCCGTGATGTTTTTCTCACTCCTACTAGTAAATGTAATGTTACACACACATACAATGCGCACCACCTCGCGATTTTTTCAGAAACCTATCCTATTTTAGCAGTGCACGTTTCCTTACCTCCCCATGCTGACCACCCCATGGTGCTTTTCTCCATCCTACATTGCCACTCACTGCCTATCCTAATTCAGACCCTATGATTCACACCACCCAATGATGTTTTTCCCACTCCTACTAGTGAATGTAATGTTACACACCCATACAGTGCGCAACACCCCGAGATATTTTTCAGAAACCTATCCTAAATTGACACTGCGTGTTTCCTGACCTCCCCATGCTGACCACCCCATGGTGCTTTTCTCCATCCTACATTGCCACTCACTGCATATACTAATTCAGACCCTATGATTCACACCACCCCGTGATGTTTTTCTCACTCCTACTAGTAAATGTAATGTTACACACACATACAACGCGCACCACCACGCGATTTTATTCAGAAACCTATCCTACTTTAGCACTACATGTTTCCTGACCTCCCCATGCTGACCACCCCGTGGTGCTTTTCTCCATCCTACATTGCCACTCACTGCCTATCCTAATTCATTCCCTATGATTCACACCACCCCTTGATGTTTTTCTCACTCCTACTTGTGAATGTAATGTTACACACCCATACAATGCGCACCACCCCGCGATGTTTTTCAGAAACTTATCCTACATTGCCACTGCATGTTTCCTGACCTCCCCATGCTGACCACCCCGTGTTGCTTTTCTCCATCCTACATTGCCACTCACTGCCTATCCTAATTCACACCCTATGATTCAGTCCATCCCGTGATGTTTTTCTCACCCCTACTAGTGAATGTAATGTTACACACCCATACAATGCGCACCACCCAGCGATGTTTTTTAGAAACCTATCCGATATTGCCACTGCATGTTTCATGATCTCCCAATGCTGACCAATCCGTGGTGCTTTTCTCCATCCTACATTGATACTCACTTCTTATCCTAACTCAGACCATAAGATACACACCACCCCGTAATGTTTTTCTCACTCCTACTAGTGAATGTAATGTTACAGAGCCATACAATGCGCACCACCCCGCGATGTTTTTCAGAAACCTATCCTACATTGCCACTGCATGTTTCCTGACCTCCCCATGCTGACCACCCCATGGTGCTTTTCTCCATCCTACATTGCCACTCACTGCCTATCCTAATTCAGACCCTATGATTCACACCACCCCGTGATATTTTTCTCACTCCTACTAGTAAATGTAATGTTACACACCCATACAATGCGCACCACCCCGCGATTTTTTTCAGAAACGTATCCTACTTTAGCACTGCGTGTTTCCTGACCTCCCCATGTTGACCACCCCGTGGTGCTTTTCTCCATCCTACATTGCCACTCACTGCCTATCCTAATTCAGAACCTATGATTCACACCACCCCGTGATGTTTTTCTCACTCCTACTAGTGAATGTAATGTTACACACCCATACAAAGTGCACCACCCCGCGATGTTTTTCAGAAACTTATCCTACATTGCCACTGCATGTTTCCTGACCTCTCCATGCTGACCACCCCGTGTTGCTTTTCTCCATCCTACATTGCCACTCACTGCCTATCCTAATTCAGACCCTATGATTCAGTCCGCCCCGTGATGTTTTTCTCACCCCTACTAGTGAATGTAATGTTACACACCCATACAATGCGCAACACCCCGAGATGTTTTTCAGAAACCTATCCTAAATTGCCACTGCATGTTTCCTGACCTCCCCATGCTGACCACCCCGTGGTGCTTTTCTCCATCCTACATTGCCACTCACTGCCTATCCTAATTCAGACACAATGATTCACACCACCCCGTGATGTTTTTCTCACTCATACTAGTGAATGTAATGTTACACACCCATACAATGCGCACCACCCCGCCATGTTTTTCAGAAACCTATCCTACATTGCCACTGCATGTTTCCTGACCTCCCCATGCTGACCACACCGTGGTGCTTTTCTGCATCCTCCATTGCCACTCACTGCCTATACTAATTCAAACCCTATGATTCACACCACACCGTGATGTTTTTCTCACTCCTATTAGTGAATGTAATGTTACACAGCCATACAATGCGCACCACCCCGCGATGTTTTTCAGAAACCTATCCTACATTGCCAGTGCATGTTTCCTGACCTCACCATGCTGACCACCCCATGGTGCTTTTCTCCATCCTACATTGCCACTCACTGCCTATACTAATTCAGACCCTATGATTCACACCACCCCGTGATGTTTTTCTCACTCCTTCTAGTAAATGTAATGTTACACACACATACAATGCGCACCACCACGCGATTTTTTTCAGAAACCTATCCTATTATAGCACTGCATGTTTCGTTACCTCCCCATGCTTACCACCCCGTGGTGCTTTTCTCCATCCTCCATTGCCACTCACTGCCTATCCTAATTCAAACCCTATGATTCACACCACACCGTGATGTTTTTCTCACTCCTACTAGTGAATGTAATGTTACACAGCCATACAATGCGCACCACCCCGCGATGTTTTTCAGAAACCTATCCTACATTGCCAGTGCATATTTCCTGACCTCCCCATGCTGACCACCCCATGGTGCTTTTCTCCATCCTACATTGCCACTCATTGCCTATCCTAATTCAGACCCTATGATTCACACCACACCGTGATGTTTTTCTCACTGCTACTAGTGAATTTAATGTTACACAGCCATACAATGCGCACCACCCTGCGATGTTTTTCAGAAACCTATCCTACATTGCCAGTGCATGTTTCCTGACCTCCCCATGCTGACCACCCCATGGTGCTTTTCTCCATCCTACATTGCCACTCACTGCCTATCCTAATTCAGACCCTATGATTCACACCACCCAATGATGTTTTTCCCACTCCTACTAGTGAATGTAATGTTACACACCCATACAGTGCGCAACACCCCGAGATATTTTTCAGAAACCTATCCTAAATTGCCACTGCGTGTTTCCTGACCTCCACATGCTGACCACCCCGTGGTGCTTTTCTCCATCCTACATTGCCACTCACTGCCTATCCTAATTCAGACACAATGATTCACACCACCCCGTGATGTTTTTCTCACTCATACTAGTGAATGTAATGTTACACACCCATACAATGCTCACCACCAGGCCATGTTTTTCAGAAACCTATCCTACATTGCCACTGCATGTTTCCTGACCTCCCCATGCTGACCACCCCGTGGTGCTTTTCTCCATCCTCCATTGCCACTCACTGCCTATCCTAATTCAAACCCTATGATTCACACCACCCCGTGATGTTTTTCTCACTCCTACTAGTGAATGTAATGTTACACACCCATACAATGTGAACCACCCCGCGATGGTTTTCAGAAAATTATCCTGCATTGCCACTGCATGTTTCCTGACCTCCCCATGCTGACCACCCCGTGGTGTTTTTCTCCATCCTCCATTGCCACTCACTGACTATCCTAATTCAGACACAATGATTCACACCACCCCATGATGTTTTTCACACTCCTACTAGTGAATGTAATGTTACACACCCATACAATGCGCACCACCCCGCGATGTTTTTCAGAAACCTATCCTACATTGCCACTGCATGTTTCCGGACCTCCCCATGCTGACCACCCCGTGGTGCTTTTCTCCATCCTCCATTGCCACTCACTGCCTATCCTAATTCAAACCCTATGATTCACACCACACCGTGATGTTTTTCTCACTCCTACTAGTGAATGTAATATTACACAGCCATACAATGCGCACCACCCCGCGATGTTTTTCAGAAACCTATCCTACATTGCCAGTGCATGTTTCCTGACCTCCCCATGCTGACCACCCCATGGTGCTTTTCTCCATCCTACATTGCCACTCACTGCATATACTAATTCAGACCCTATGATTCACACCACCCCGTGATGTTTTTCTCACGCCTACTAGTAAATGTAATGTTACACACACATACAACGCGCACCACCACGCGATTTTATTCAGAAACCTATCCTACTTTAGCACTACATGTTTCCTGACCTCCCCATGCTGACCACCCCGTGGTGCTTTTCTCCATCCTACATTGCCACTCACTGCCTATCCTAATTCATTCCCTATGATTCACACCACCCCTTGATGTTTTTCTCACCCCTACTAGTGAATGTAATGTTACACACCCATACAATGCGCACCACCCAGCGATGTTTTTCAGAAACCTATCCGATATTGCCACTGCATGTTTCATGACCTCCCAATGCTGACCAATCCGTGGTGCTTTTCTCCATCCTACATTGATACTCACTTCTTATCCTAACTCAGACCATAAGATACACACCACCCCGTAATGTTTTTCTCACTCCTACTAGTGAATGTAATGTTACAGAGCCATACAATGCGCACCACCCCGCGATGTTTTTCAGAAACCTATCCTACATTGCCAGTGCATGTTTCCTGACCTCCCCATGCTGACCACCCCGTGGTGCTTTTCTCCATCCTACATTGCCACTCACTGCCTATCCTAACTCAGACCCTATGATTCACACCACCCAGTGATGTTTTTCTCACTCCTACTAGTGAATGTAATGTTATACACCCATACAATGCGCACCGCCCTGCGATGTTTTTCAGAAAGCTATCCTACATTTGCACTGCATGTTTCCTGACCTCCCCATGCTGACCACCCCGTGGTGCTTTTCTCCATCCTCCATTGCCACTCACTGCCTATCCTAATTCAGACCCTATGAATCACACCACCCCGTGATGTTTTTCTCACTCCTACTAGTGAATGTAATGTTACACACCCATACAATGCGCACCACCCCGCGATGTTTTTCAGAAACCTATCCTACATTGCCACTGCATGTTTCTTGACCTCCCCATGCTGACCACCCCGTGGTGCTTTTCTCCATCCTACATTGCCACTCCCAGCCTATCCTAATTCAGACCCTATGATTAACACCACCCCGTGAAGTTTTTCTCACTCCTACGAGTGAATGTAATGTTACACAGCCATACAATGCGCACAATCCCGTGATGTTCTTCAGAAACCTATCCTATATTGCCACTGCATGTTTCCTGACCTCCCCATGCTGACCACCCCGTGGTGCTATTCTCCATCCTACGTTGCCACTCACTGCCTATACTAACTCAGACTCTATGATTCACACGACCCCGTGATGTTTTTCTCACTCCTACTAGTGAATGTAATGTTACACACCCATACAATGCGCACCGCCACGAGATGTTTTTCAGAAACCTATCCTAAATTGCCACTGCATGTTTCCTGACCTCCCCATGCTGACCACCCCGGGGTGCTTTTCTCCATCCTACATTGCCACTCACTGCCTATCCTAATTCAGACACAATGATACACACCACCCCGTGATGTTTTTCTCACTCCTACTAGTGAATGTAATGTTACACACCCATACAATGCGCACCAACCTGCGACGTTTTTCAGAATGCTATCCTACATTGGCACTGTATGTTTCCTGACCTCCCCATGCTGATCACCCCGTGATGCTTTTCTCCATCCTACATTGCCACTCACTGCCTATCCTAATTCAGACCCCTTGAATCACACCACCCCGTGATGTTTTTCTCACTCCTACTAGTAAATGTAATGTTACACACCCATACAATGCTCACCACCCCGCCATATTTTTCACAAACCTATCCTACATTGCCACTGCATGTTTCCTGACCTCCCCATGCCTACCACCCCGTGGTGCTTTTCTCCATCCTACCTTGCCACTCACTGCCTGTCCTAATTCAGACCCTATGATTCACACCACCCCATGAATTTTTTCCCACTCCTACTAGTGAATGTAATGTTACACACCCATACAATGCGCAACACCCCGTGATGTTCTTCAGAAACCTATCCTATATTGCCACTGCATGTTTCCTGACCTCCCCATGCTGACCACCCCGTGGTTCTTTTCTCCATCCTACATTGCCACTTACTGCCTATCCTAATTCAGACCCTATGAATCACACCACCCCGTGATGTTTTTCTCACTCCTACTAGTGAATGTAATGTTACACACCCATACAATGAGCACCACCCCGCGATGTTTTTCAGAAACTTATCCTACATTGCCACTGCATGTTTCCTGACCTCCCCATGCTGACCACACCGTGTTGCTTTTCTCCATCCTACATTGTCACTCACTGCCTATCCTAATTCAGACCCTATGATTCAGTCCGCCCCGTGATGTTTTTCTCACCCCTACTAGTGAATGTAATGTTACACACCCATACAATGCGCAACACCCCGAGATGTTTTTCAGAAACCTATCCTAAATTGCCACTGCATGTTTCCTGACCTCCCCATGCTGACCACCCCGTGGTGCTTTTCTCCATCCTACATTGCAACTCACTGCCTATCCTAATTCAGACACAATGATTCACACCACCCCGTGATGTTTTTCTCACTCATACTAGTGAATGTAATGTTACACACCCATACAATGCGCACCGCCACGAGATGTTTTTCAGAAACCTATCCTACATTGCCAGTGCATGTTTCCTGACCTCCCCATGCTGACCACCCCATGGTGCTTTTCTCCATCCTACATTGCCACTCACTGCCTATACTAATTCAGACCCTATGATTCACACCACCCCGTGATGTTTTTCTCACTCCTACTAGTAAATGTAATGTTACACACACATACAATGCGCACCACCACGCGATTTTTTTCAGAAACCTATCCTATTTTAGCAGTGCACGTTTCCTTACCTCCCCATGCTGACCACCCCATGGTGCTTTTCTCCATCCTACATTGCCACTCACTGCCTATCCTAATTCAGACCCTATGATTCACACCACCCAATGATGTTTTTCCCACTCCTACTAGTGAATGTAATGTTACACACCCATACAGTGCGCAACACCCCGAGATATTTTTCAGAAACCTATCCTAAATTGACACTGCGTGTTTCCTGACCTCCCCATGCTGACCACCCCGTGGTGCTTTTCTCCATCCTCCATTGCCACTCACTGCCTATCCTAATTCAAACCCTATGATTCACACCACACCGTGATGTTTTTCCCACTCCTACTAGTGAATGTAATGTTACACACCCATACAATGCGCACCACCCCGCGATGTTTTTCAGAAACCTATCCTACATTGCCAGTGCATGTTTCCGGACCTCCCCATGCTGACCACCCCGTGGTGCTTTTCTCCATCCTCCATTGCCACTCACTGCCTATCCTAATTCAAACCCTATGATTCACACCACACCGTGATGTTTTTCTCACTCCTACTAGTGAATGTAATATTACACAGCCATACAATGCGCACCACCCCGCGATGTTTTTCAGAAACCTATCCTACATTGCCAGTGCATGTTTCCTGACCTCCCCATGCTGACCACCCCATGGTGCTTTTCTCCATCCTACATTGCCACTCACTGCATATACTAATTCAGACCCTATGATTCACACCACCCCGTGATGTTTTTCTCACTCCTACTAGTAAATGTAATGTTACACACACATACAACGCGCACCACCACGCGATTTTATTCAGAAACCTATCCTACTTTAGCACTACATGTTTCCTGACCTCCCCATGCTGACCACCCCGTGGTGCTTTTCTCCATCCTACATTGCCACTCACTGCCTATCCTAATTCATTCCCTATGATTCACACCACCCCTTGATGTTTTTCTCACTCCTACTAGTGAATGTAATGTTACACACCCATACAATGCGCACCACCCCGCGATGTTTTTCAGAAACATATCCTACATTGCCACTGCATGTTTCCTGACCTCCCCATGCTGACCACCCCGTGTTGCTTTTCTCCATCCTACATTGCCACTCACTGCCTATCCTAATTCACACCCTATGATTCAGTCCATCCCGTGATGTTTTTCTCACCCCTACTAGTGAATGTAATGTTACACACCCATACAATGCGCACCACCCAGCAATGTTTTTCAGAAACCTATCCGATATTGCCACTGCATGTTTCATGATCTCCCAATGCTGACCAATCCGTGTTGCTTTTCTCCATCCTACATTGATACTCACTTCTTATCCTAACTCAGACCATAAGATACACACCACCCCGTAATGTTTTTCTCACTCCTACTAGTGAATGTAATGTTACAGAGCCATACAATGCGCACCACCCCGCGATGTTTTCAGAAACCTATCCTACATTGCCAGTGCATGTTTCCTGACCTCCCCATGCTGACCACCCCGTGGTGCTTTTCTCCATCCTACATTGCCACTCACTGCCTATCCTAACTCAGACCCTATGATTCACACCACCCAGTGATGTTTTTCTCACTCCTACTAGTGAATGTAATGTTATACACCCATACAATGCGCACCGCCCTGCGATGTTTTTCAGAAAGCTATCCTACATTTGCACTGCATGTTTCCTGACCTCCCCATGCTGATCTCCCCGTGGTGCTTTTCTCCATCCTCCATTGCCACTCACTGCCTATCCTAATTCAGACCCTATGAATCACACCACCCCGTGATGTTTTTCTCACTCCTACTAGTGAATGTAATGTTACACACCCATACAATGCGCACGACCCCGCGATGTTTTTCAGAAACCTATCCTACATTGCCACTGCATGTTTCCTGACCTCCCCATGCTGACCACCCCGTGGTGCTTTTCTCCATCCTACATTGCCACTCCCAGCCTATCCTAATTCAGACCCTATGATTAACACCACCCCGTGAAGTTTTTCTCACGCCTACGAGTGAATGTAATGTTACACAGCCATACAATGCGCACAATCCCGCGATGTTTTTCAGAAAACTATCCTATATTGCCACTGCATGTTTCCTGACCTCCCCATGCTGACCACCCCGTGGTGCTATTCTCCATCCTACGTTGCCACTCACTGCCTATACTAACTCAGACCCTATGATTCACACGACCCCGTGATGTTTTTCTCACTCCTACTAGTGAATGTAATGTTACACACCCATACAATGCGCACCGCCACGAGATGTTTTTCAGAAACCTATCCTAAATTGCCACTGCATGTTTCCTGACCTCCCCATGCTGACCACCCCGGGGTGCTTTTCTCCATCCTACATTGCCACTCACTGCCTATCCTAATTCAGACACAATGATACACACCACCCCGTGATGTTTTTCTCACTCCTACTAGTGAATGTAATGTTACACACCCATACAATGCGCACCAACCTGCGACGTTTTTCAGAATGCTATCGTACATTGGCACTGTATGTTTCCTGACCTCCCCATGCTGATCACCCCGTGATGCTTTTCTCCATCCTACATTGCCACTCACTGCCTATCCTAATTCAGACCCTATGAATCACACCACCCCGTGATGTTTTTCTCACTCCTACTAGTAAATGTAATGTTACACACCCATACAATGCTCACCACCCCGCCATATTTTTCACAAACCTATCCTACATTGCCACTGCATGTTTCCTGACCTCCCCATGCCTACCACCCCGTGGTGCTTTTCTCCATCCTACCTTGCCACTCACTGCCTATCCTAATTCAGACCCTATGATTCACACCACCCCATGATGTTTTTCCCACTCCTACTAGTGAATGTAATGTTACACACCCATACAATGCGCAACACCCCGAGATGTTTTTCAGAAACCTACCCTAAATTGCCACTGCATGTTTCCTGACCTCCCCATGCCTACCACCCCGTGGTGATTTTCTCCATCCTACCTTGCCACTCACTGCATATCCTAATTCAGACCCTATGATTCACACCACCCCATGATGTTTTTCCCACTCCTACTAGTGAATGTAATGTTACACACCCATACAATGCGCAACACGTCGAGATGTTTTTCAGAAACCTATCCTAAATTGCCACTGCATGTTTCCTGACCTCCCCATCCTGACCACCCCGTGGTGCTTTTCTCCTTGCTACATTGCCACTCACTGACTATCCTAATTCAGACACAATGATTCACACCACCCCGTGATGTTTTTCTCTCTCCTACTAGTAAATGTAATGTTACACACACATACAATGCGAACCAGCCCGCGATTTTTTTCAGAAACCTATCCTACTTTAGCACTGCATGTTTCCTGACCTCCCCATGCTGACCACCCCGTGGTGCTTTTCTCCATCCTACATTGCCACTCACTGCCTATCCTAATTCAGACCCTATAATGCACACCACGCCGTGATGTTTTTCTCACTCCTACTAGTGAATGAAATGTTACACACCCATACAATGCGCACCACCCCGCGATGTTTTTCAGAAACTTATCCTACATTGCCACTGCATGTTTCCTGACCTCCCCATGCTGACCACCCCGTGTTGCTTTTCTCCATCCTACATTGCCACTCACTGCCTATCCTAATTCAGACCCTATGATTCAGTCCACCCCGTGATGTTTTTCTCACCCCTACTAATGAATGTAATGTTACACAGCCATACAATGCGCACCACCCCGCGATGTTTTTCAGAAACCTATCCTACATTGCCACTGCATGTTTCCTGACCTCCCCATGCTGACCACCCCGTGGTGCATTTCTGCATCCTACATTGCCACTCCCAGCCTATCCTAATTCAGACCCTATGATTCACACCACACCGTGATGCTTTTCTCACTCCTACTAGTGAATGTAATGTTACACACCCATACAATGCGCACCAACCTGCGACGTTTTTCAGAAAGCTATCCTACATTGCCACTGCATGTTTCCTGACCTGCCCATGCTGATCACACCGTGGTGCTTTTCTCCATCCTACATTGCCACTCACTGCCTATCCTAATTGAGACCCTATGAATCACACCACCCCGTGATGTTTTTCTCACTCCTACTAGTAAATGTAATGTTACACACCCATACAATGCTCACCACCCCGCCATGTTTTTCAGAAACCGATCCTACATTGACATTGCATGTTTCCTGCCCTCCCCATGCTGACCAGCCCGTGGTGCTTTTCTCCATCCTACATTGCCACTCACTGCCTATCCTAATTCAGACCATATGATTCACACCACCCCATGATGTTTTTCCCAATCCTACTAGTGAATGTAATGTTACACACCCATACAATGCGCACCACCCCGAGATGTTTTTCAGAAACCTATCCTAAATTGTCACTGCATGTTTCCTGACCTCCCCATGCTGACCACCCCGTGGTGCTTTTCTCCATGCTACATTGCCACTCACTGTCTATCCTAATTCAGACACAATGATTCACACCACCCCGTGATGTTTTTCTCACTCCTACTAGTAAATGTAATGTTACACACACATACAATGCGCACCACCCCGCGATTTTTTTCAGAAACCTATCCTACTTTAGCACTGCATTTTTGCTGACCTCCCCATGCTGACCACCCCGTGGTGCTTTTCTCCAACCTACATTGCCACTCCCTGCCTATCCTAATTCAGACCCTATGATTCACACCACACCATGATGTTTTTCTCACTCCTACGAGTGAATGTAATGTTACACACCCATACAATGCACACCACACCCGATGTTTTTCAGAAACTTATGCTACACTGCCACTGCATGTTTCCTGACCTCCCCATGCTGACCACCCCGTGTTGCTTTTCTCCATCCTACATTGCCACTCACTGCCTATCCTAATTCAGACCCTATGATTCAGTCCACCCCGTGATGTTTTTCTCACCCCTACTAGTGAATGTAATGTTACACAGCCATACAATGCGCACCACCCCACGATGTTTTTCAGAAATCTATCCTATTTTGCCACTGCATGTTTCCTGACCTCCCCATGCTGACCACATCGTGGTGCTTTTCTCCATCCTACATTGCCACTCGCTGCCTATCCTAATTCAGACCCTCTGATTCACACCACCCCGTGATGTATTTCTCACTCGTACTAGTGAATGTAATGTTACACACGCATACAATGCGCACCACCCAGCGATGTTTTTCAGAATCCTATCTGATACTGCCACTGCATGTTTCCTGACCTCCCAATGCTGACCACCCCATGGTGCTTTTCTCCATCCTACATTGATACTCACTTCTTATACTTACTCAGACCCTATGATACACACCACCCCGTGATGTTTTTCTAACTCCTAATAGTGAATGTAATGTTACACACCCATACAATGCGCACCGCCCCGTGATGTTTTTCAGAAACCTATCCTACATTGCCACTGCATGTTTCCTGACCTCCAGATGCTGACCACGCCGTGGAGGTTTTCTCCATCCTACATTGCCACTCACTGCCTATCCTAATTCAGACCCTATGATTTACACCACCCCGTGATGTTTTTCGCACTCCTAATAGTGAATGTAATGTTACACACCCATACAATGCGAACCACCCTGCGATGTTTTTCAGAAACCTATCCTACATGGCCACTGCATGTTTCCTGACCTCCCCATGCTGACCACCCCGTGGTGCTTTTATCCATCCTACATTGCCACCCACTGCCTATCCTATTTCAGACCCTTTGATTCACACCACCCCGTAATGTTTTTCTCACTCCTAAAAGTGAATGTAATGTTACACACCCATACAATGCGCACCATGCCGTGATGTTTTTCAGAAACCTATCCTACATTGCCACTGCATGTTTCCTGACCTCCCCATGCTGAGCACCCCGTGGTGCTTTTCTCCATCCTACATTGCCACTCACTGCCTATCCTAATTCAGACCCTATGATTCAGTCCACCCCGTGATGTTTTTCTCACCCCTACTAATGAATGTAATGTTACACAGCCATACAATGCGCACCACCCCGCGATGTTTTTCAGAAACCTATCCTACATTGCCACTGCATGTTTCCTGACCTTCCCTTGCTGACTACCCCGTGGTGCTTTTCTGCATCCTACATTGCCACTCCCAGCCTATCCTAATTCAGACCCTATGATTCACACCATAGCGTGATGCTTTTCTCACTCCTACTAGTGAATGTAATGTTACACACCCATACAATGCGCACCAACCTGCGACGTTTTTCAGAAAGCTATCCTACATTGCCACTGCATGTTTCCTGACCTGCCCATGCTGATCACACCGTGGTGCTTTTCTCCATCCTACATTGCCACTCACTGCCTATCCTAATTCAGACCCTATGAATCACACCACCCCGTGATGTTTTTCTCACTCCTACTAATAAATGTAATGTTACACACCCATACAATGCTCACCACCCCGCCATGTTTTTCAGAAACCTATCCTACATTGCCACTGCATGTTTCCTGCCCTCCCCATGCTGACCAGCCCGTGGTGCTTTTCTCCATCCTACATTGCCACTCACTGCCTATCCTAATTCAGACCGTATGATTCACACCACCCCATGATGTTTTTCCCACTCCTACTAGTGAATGTAATGTTACACACCCATACAATGCGCACCACCCCGAGATGTTTTTCAGAAACCTATCCTAAATTGCCACTGCATGTTTCCTGACCCCCCCATGCTGACCACCCCGTGGTGCTTTTCTCCATCCTACATTGCCACTCACTGCCTACCCTAATTCAGACCCTATGATTCACACCACCCCGTGATGTATTTCTCAATCCTACTAGTGAATGTAATGTTACACACCCATACAATGTGCACCACCCAGCGATGTTTTTCCGAAACCGATCCGATCCTGCCACTGCATGTTTCCTGACCTCCCAATCCTGACCACCCCATGGTGCTTTTCTCCATCCTACATTGATACTCACTTCTTATCCTAACTCAGACCCTATGATACACACCACCCCATGATGTTTTTCTCACTCCTACTAGTGAATGTAATGTTACACACTCATACAATGCGCGCCGCCCCGTGATGTTTTTCAGAAACCTATCCTACATTGCCACTGCATGTTTCCTGACCTCCCCATGCTGACCACCCCGTGGTGCTTTTCTCCATGCTACATTGCCACTCACTGACTATCCTAATTCAGACACAATGATTCACACCACCCCGTGATGTTTTTCTCACTCCTACTAGTAAATGTAATGTTACACACACATACAATGCGCACCACCCCGCGATTTTTTTCAGAAATCTATCCTACTTTAGCACTGCATGTTTCCCTTCCTCCCCATGCTGACCACCCCGTGGTGCTTTTCTCCATCCTACATTGCCACTCACTGCCTAACGTAATTCAGACCCTATGATTCACACCACCCGGTGATGTTTTTCTCACTCCTACTAGTGAATGTAATGTTACACACCCATACAATGCACACCACCCCGCCATGTTTTTCAGAAACTTATCCTACATTGCCACTGCATGTTTCCTGACTTCCCCATTCTGACCAACCCGTGGTGCTTTTCTCCATCCTACATTGCCACTCACTGCTTATCCTAATTCAGACCGTATGATTCAGTGCACCCCGTTATGTTTTTCTCACCCCTACTAGTGAATGTAATGTTACACAGCCATACAATACGCACCACCCCACGATGTTTTTCAGAAATCTATCCTACATTGCCACTGCATGTTTCCTGACCTCCCCATGCTGACCACATCGTGGTGCTTTTCTCCATCCTACATTGCCACTCGCTGCCTATCCTAATTCAGACCCTAAGATTCACACCACCCCGTGATGTATTTCTCACTCGTACTAGTGAATGTAATCTTACACACGCATACAATGCGCACAACCCAGCGATGTTTTTCAGAATCCTATCCGATACTGCCACTGCATGTTTCCTGACTTCCCAATGCTGACCACCCCATCGTGCTTTTCTCCATCCTACATTGATACTCACTTCTTATCCTTACTCAGACCCTATGATACACACCACCCCGTGATGTTTTTCTAACTCCTAATAGTGAATGTAATGTTACACACCCATACAATGCGCACCGCCCCGTGATGTTTTTCAGAAACGTATCCTACATTGCCACTGCATTTTTCCTGACCTCCATATGCTGACCACCCCGTGGAGCTTTTCTCCATCCTACATTGCCACTCACTGCCTATCCTAATTCAGACCCTATGATTCACACCACCCCGTGATGTTTTTCGCACTCCTAATAGTGACTGCAATGTTACACACCCATACAATGCGAACCACCCTGCGATGTTTTTCAGAAACCTATCCTACATGGCCACTGCATGTTTCCTGACCTCCCAATGCTGACCACTCCGTGGTGCTTTTATCCATCCTAAATTGCCACCCACTGCCTATCCTATTTCAGACCCTTTGATTCACACCACCCCGTAATGTTTTTCTCACTCCTACAAGTGAATGTAATGTTACACAACCATACAATGCGCACCATCCCGTGATGTTTTTCAGAAACCTATACTACATTGCCACTGCATGTTTCCTGACCTCCCCATGCTGACCACCCCGTGTTGCTTTTCTCCATCCTACATTGCCACTCACTGCCTATCCTAATTCAGACCCTATGATTCAGTCCACCCCGTGATGTTTTTCTCACCCCTACTAGTGAATGTAATGTTACACAGCCATACAATGCGCACCACCCCACGATGTTTTTCAGAAACCTATCCTACATTGCCACTGCATGTTTCCTGACCTTCCCATGCTGACCACCCCATGGTGCTTTTCTTTATCCTACATTGCCACTCACTCCCTATCCTAATTCAGACCCTATGATTCACACCACCACATGATGTTTTTCCCACTCCTACTAGTGAATGTAATGTTACACACCCATACAATGGGCAACACCCCGAGATGTTTTTCAGAAACCTATCCTAAATTGCCACTGCATGTTTCCTGACCTCCCAATGCTGACCACCCCGTGGTGCTTTTCTCCATCCTCCATTGCCACTCACTGCCTCTCCTAATTCAAACACTATGATTCACACCACCCCGTGAAGTTTTTCTCACTCCTACTAGTTAATGTAATGTTACACAGCCAAACAATGCGCACCACCCAGCGATGTTTTTCAGAAACCTATCTTACATTGCCAGAGCATGTTTCCTGACCTCCCCATGGTGACCACCCCATGGTGCTTTTCTCCATCCTACATTGCCACTCACTGCCTATACTAATTCAGACCCTATGATTCACACCACCCCGTGATGTTTTTCTCACTCCTACTAGTAAATGTAATGTTACACACACATACAATGCGCACCACCCCGCGATTTTTTTCAGAAACCTATCCTACTTTAGCACTGCATGTTTCCTGACCTCCCCATGCTGACCACCCCGTGGTGCTTTTCTCCATCCTACATTGCCACTCACTGCCTATCCTAATTCAGACCCTATGATTCACACCACCCCGTGATGTTTTTCTCACTCCTACTAGTGAATGTAATGTTACACACCCTTACAATGCGCACCACCCCGCGATGTTTTTCAGAAACTTATCTTACATTGCCACTGCATGTTTCCTGACCTCCCCATGCTGACCACCCCGTGTTGCTTTTCTCCATCCTACATTGCCATTCACTGCCTATCCTAATACAGACCCTATGATTCAGTCCACCTCGTGATGTTTTTCTCACCCCTACTAGTGAATGTAATGTTACACAGCCATACAATGCGCACCACCCCACGATGTTTTTCAGAAATCTATCCTACATTGCCACTGCATGTTTCCTGACCTCCCCATGCTGACCACATCGTGGTGCTTTTCTCCATCTTACATTGCCACTCGCTGCCTATCCTAATTCAGACCCTAAGATTCACACCACCCCGTGATGTATTTCTCACTCCTACTAGTGAATGTAATGTTAAACACCCATACAATGCGCACCACCCCGCGATGTTTTTCAGAAACCTAACCTACATTGCCACTGCATGTTACCTGACCTCCCCATGCTGACCACCCCATGGTGCTTTTCTCCATCCTACATTGCCACTCACTGCCTATACTAATTCAGACCCTATGATTCACACCACCCCGTGATGTTTATCTCACTCCTACTAGTAAATGTAATGTTACACACCCATACAATGCGCACAACCCCGCGATTTTTTTCAGAAACCTATCCTACTTTAGCACTGCATGTTTCCTGACCTCCCCATGCTGACCACCCCGTGGTGCTTTTCTCCATCCTACATTGCCACTCACTGCCTATCCTAATTCAGACCCTATGATTCCCACCACCCCGTGATGTTTTTCACATTCCTAATAGTGAATGTAATGTTACACACCCATACAATGCGAACCACTCTGCAATGTTTTTCAGAAACCTATCCTACATTGCCACTGCATGTTTCCTGACCTCCCCATGCTGACCAGCCCGTGGTGCTTTTCTCCATCCTACATTGCCACTCACTGCCTTTCCTATTTCAGACCCTATGATTCACACCACCCCGTAATGTTTTTGTCACTCCTACTAGTGAATGTAATGTTACACACCCATACAATGCGCATCATTCCGTGATGTTTTTCAGAAACCTATGCTACATTGCCACTGCATGTTTCCTGACCTCCCCATGCTGACCACCCCGTGGTGCTTTTCTCCATCCTACATTGCCACTCACTGCCTATCCTAATTCAGACCCTATGAATCACACCACCCCGTGATATTTTTCTCACTCCAACTAGTGAATGTAATGTTACACACCCATACAATGCGCACCACCCGAGATTTTTTTCAGAATCCTATCCTAATTTAGCACTGCATGTTTCCTCACCTCCCCATGCTGACCACCCCGTGGTGCTTTTCTCCATCCTACATTGCCACTCACTGCCTATCCTAATTCAGACCCTATGGTTCACACCACCCCGTAATGTTTTTCTCACTCCTACTAGTGAATGTAATGTGACACACCCATACAATCCGCACCAGTCCGCGATGTTTTTCAGAAACTTATCCTACATTGCCAAAGCATGTTTCCTGACCTCCCCATGCTGCCCACCCCGTGTTGCTTTTCTCCATCCTACATTGCCACTCACTGCCTTTCCTAATTCATACCATATGATTCAGTCCACCCCGTGATGTTTTTCTCACTCCTACTAGTGAATGTAATGTTACACAGCCATACAATGCGCACCACCCAACGATGTTTTTCAAAAACCTATCCTACATTGCCACTGCATGTTTCCTGACCTCCCCATGCTGACCACCCCGTGGTGCTTTTCTCCATGCTACATTGCCACTCACTGACTATCCTAATTCAGACACAATGATTCACACCACCCCGTGATGTTTTTCTCACTCCTACTAGTGAATGTAATGTTACACACCCATAAAATGCGCACCAACCCGCCATGTTTTTCGGAAACCTATCCTACATTGCCAATGCATGTTTCCTGACCTCCCCATGCTGACCACCCCGTGGTGCTTTTCTCCATCCTCCATTGCCACTCACTGCCTATCCTAATTCAAACACTATGATTCACACCACACCATGATGTTTTTCTCACTCCTACTAGTTAATGTAATGTTACACAGCTATACAATGCGCACCACGCAGCGATGTTTTTCAGAAACCTATCCTACATTGCCAGTGCATGTTTCCTGACCTCCCCATGCTGACCACCCCATGGTGCTTTTCTCCATCCTACATTGCCACTCACTGCCTAACCTAATTCAGACCCTATGATTCAGTCCACCTCGTGATGTTTTTCTCACCCGTACTAGTGAATGTAATGTTACACAGCCATACAATGCGCACCACCCCACGATGTTTTTCAGAAATCTATCCTACATTGCCACTGCATGTTTCCTGACCTCCCCATGCTGACCACATCGTGGTGCTTTTCTCCATCCTACATTGCCACTCGCTGCCTATCCTAATTCAGACCTATGATTCACACCACCCCGTGATGTATTTCTCACTCCTACTAGTGAATGTAATGTTACACACCCATACAATGCGCACCACCCAGCGATGTTTTTCTGAATCCTATCCGATCCTGCCCCTGCATGTTTCCTGACCTCCCAATGCTGACCACCCCATGGTGCTTTTCTCCATCCTACATTGATACTCACTTCTTATCCTAACTCAGACCCTATGATACACACCACCCCGTGATGTTTTTCTAACTCCTACCAGTGAATGTAATGTTACACACTCATACAATGCGCACCGCCCCGTGATGTTTTTCCGAAACCTATCCTACATTGCCACTGCATGTTTCCTGACCTCCAGATGCTGACCACACCGTGGAGCTTTTCTCCATCCTACATTGCCACTCACTGCCTATCCTAATTCAGACCCTATGATTCACACAACCCCGTGATGTTTTTCGCACTCCTAATAGTGAATGTAATGTTACACACCCATACAATGCGAACCACCCTGCGATGTTTTTCAGAAACCTATCCTACATTGCCACTGCATGTTTCCTGAACTCCCCATGCTGACCACCCCGTGGTGCTTTTATCCATCCTACATTGCCACCTACTGCCTATCCTATTTCAGACCCTTTGATTCACACCACCCCGTAATGTTTTTCTCACTCCTAACAGTGAATGTGATGTTACACACCCATACAATGCGCACCATCCCGTGTTGTTTTTCAGAAACCTATACTACATTGCCACTGCATGTTCCCTGACCTCCCCATGCTGACCACCCCGTGGTGCTTTTCTCCGTCCTACATTGCCACTCACTGCCTATCCTAACTCAGACCCTATGATTCACACCACCGAGTGATGTTTTTCTCACTCCTACTAGTGAATGTAATGTTACACACCCATACAATGCGCACCGCCCTGCGATGTTTTTCAGAAAGCTATCCTACATTGCCACTGCATGTTTCCTGACCTGCCCATGCTGATCACACCGTGGTGCTTTTCTCCATCCTACATTGCCACTCACTGCCTATCCTAATTCAGACCCTATGAATCACACCACCCCGTGATGTTTTTCTCACTCCTACTTGTAAACGTAATGTTACACACCCATACAATGCTCACCACCCCGCCATGTTTTTCAGAAACCTATCCTACATTGCCACTGCATGTTTCCTGCCCTCCCCATGCTGACCACACCGTGGTGCTTTTCTCCATCCTACATTGCCACTCACTGCCTATCCTAATTCAGACCGTATGATTCACACCACCCCATGATGTTTTTCCCACTCCTACTAGTGAATGTAATGTTACACACCCATACAATGCGCACCACCCCGAGATGTTTTTCAGAAACCTATCCTAAATTGCCACTGCATGTTTCCTGACCTCCCCATGCTGACCACCCCGTGGTGCTTTTCTCCATGCTACATTGCCACTCACTGACTATACTAATTCAGACACAATGATTCACACCACCCCGTGATGTTTTTCTCACTCATACTAGTAAATGTAATGTTACACACACATACAATGTGCACCACCCCGCGATGTTTTTCAGAAACTTATCCTACATTGCCACTGCATGTTTCCTGACCTCCCCATGCTGACCACCCCGTGTTGCTTTTCTCCATCCTACATTGCCACTCACTGCCTATCCTAATTCAGACCCTATGATTCAGTCCACCCCGTGATATTTTTCTCACCCCTACTAGTGAATGTAATGTTACACAGCCATACAATGCGCACCATCCCGCGATGTTTTTCAGAAACCTATCCTACATTGCCACTGCATGTTTCCTGACCTCCCCATGCTGACCACCCCGTGGTGCTTTTCTCCATCCTACATTGCCACTCCCAGCCTATCCTAATTCAGACCCTATGATTCACACCACACCGTGATGTTTTTCTCACTCCTACTAGTGAATGTAATGTTACACACCCATACAATGCGCACCAACCTGCGACGTTTTTCAGAAAGCTATCCTATATTGGCACTGCATGTTTCCTGACCTCCCCATGCTGATCACACCTTGGTGCTTTTCTCCACCCTACATTGCCACTCACTGCCTATCCTCATTCAGACCCTATGAATCACACCACCCCGTGATGTTTTTCTCACTCCTACTAGTACACGTAATGTTACACACCCATACAATGCTCACCACCCCGCCATGTTTTTCAGAAACCTATCCTAGACTGCCACTGCATGTTTCCTGCCCTCCCCATGCTGACCAACCCGTGGTGCTTTTCTCCATCCTACATTGCCACTCACTGCCTATCCTAATTCAGACCGTATGATTCACACCACCCCATGATGTTTTTCCCACTCCTACTAGTGAATGTAATGTTACACACCCATACAATGCGCACCACCCCGAGATGTTTTTCAGAAACCTATCCTAAATTGCCACTGCATGTTTCCTGACCTCCCCATGCTGACCACCCCGTGGTGCTTTTCTCCATGCTACATTGCCACTCACTGACTATCCTAATTCAGACACAATGATTCACACCACCCCGTGATGTTTTTCTAACTCCTACTAGTAAATGTAATGTTACACACACATACAATGCGCACCACCCCGCGATTTTTTTCAGAAACCTATCCTACTTTAGCACTGCATGTTTCCTGACCTCCCCATGCTGATCACCCCGTGGTGCTTTTCCCAATTCTACATTGCCACTCACTGCCTATCCTAATTCAGACCCTTTGATTCACACCACCCCGTGATGTTTTTCTCACTCCTACTAGTGAATGTAATGTTACACACCCATACAATGCACACCACCCTTCGATGTTTTTCAGAAACTTATCCTACATTGCCACTGCATGTTTCCTGACCTCCCCATGCTGACCACCCCGTGTTGCTTTTCTCCATCCTACATTGCCACTCACTGCCTATCCAAATTCAGACCCTATGATTCAGTCCACCCCGTGATGTTTTTCTCACACCTACTAGTGAATGTAATGTTACACAGCCATATAATGCGGACCACCCCACGATGTTTTTCAGAAATCTATCCTACACTGCCACTGCATGTTTCCTGACCTCCCCATGCTGACCACATCGTGGAGCTTTTCTCCATCCTACATTGCCACTCGCTGCCTATACTAATTCAGACCCTATGATTCACACCACCCCGTGATGTATTTCTCACTCGTACTAGTGAATGTAATGTTACACACCCATACAATGCGCACCACCCAGCGATGTTTTTCAGAATCCTATCCGATACTGCCACTGCATGTTTCCTGACCTCCCAATGCTGACCACCCCATGGTGCTTTTCTCCATCCTACATTGATACTCACTTCTTATCCTTACTCAGACCCTATGATACACACCACCCCGTGATGTTTTTCTAACACCTAATAGTGAATGAAATGTTACACACCCATACAATGCGCACCGCCCCGTGATGTTTTTCACAAACCTATCCTACATTGCCACTGCATGTTTCCTGACCTCCAGATGCTGACCACCCCGTGGACCTTTTCTCCATCCTACATTGCCACTCACTGCCTATCCTAATTCAGACCCTATGATTCACACCACCCCGTGATGTTTTTCGCACTCCTAATAGTGAATGTAATGTTACACACCCATACAATGCGAACCACCCTGCGATGTTTTTCAGAAAGCTATCCTACATTGGCACTGCATGTTTCCTGACCTCCCCATGCTGATCACCCCGTGGTGCTTTTCTCCATCCTACATTGCCACTCACTGCCTATCCTAATTCAGACCCTAAGAATCACACCACCCCGTGATGTTTTTCTCACTCCTACTAGTGAATGTAATGTTACACACCCATACAATACGCACCACCCCGCGATGTTTTTCAGAAACCTATCCTACATTGCCACTGCATGTTTCCTGACCTCCCCATGCTGACCACCCCGTGGTGCTTTTCTCCATCCTACATTGCCACTCCCAGCCTATCCTAATTCAGACCCTATGATTTACACCACCCCGTGAAGTTTTTCTCATTCCTACGAGTGAATGTAATGTTACACAGCCATACAATGCGCACAATCCCGCCATGTTTTTCAGAAACCTATCCTACATTGCCACTGCATGTTTCCTGACCTCCCCATGCTGACCACCCCGTGGTGCTATTCTCCATCCTATATTGCCACTCACTGCCTATCCTAACTCAGACCCTATGATTCACACCACCCCGTGATGTTTTTCTCACTCCTACTAGTGAATGTAATGTTACACACCCATACAATGCGCACCAACCTGCGACGTTTTTCAGAAAGCTATCCTACATTGGCACTGCATGTTTCCTGACCTCCACATGCTGATCACCCCATGGTGCTTTTCTCCATCCTACATTGCCATTCACTGCCAATCCTAATTCACACCCTATGAATCATGTGGGAAGCCGCCTGAGATGGCGCCCATTTCCTGCTTCCGGGTTCTTTCCGGCCTGAACAAGCCACCAAATTGTCATGTCTGCCCAGTTACCCGTGACGCTAGCCTATCAGCTTGTTAGACGCGCTTCTCTGTGATTGGATACTGCTTCCCCTTATAAGAGGTTGTTCCTGCCCCCAACGGCGGAAGAGGAAGCAACACTGAGGGTGGCGGACCTTGTCAGGTCCGGTTCGCTGTACGTAATAAAGTTTGAGAGCTGATCCTGCTCGAGTTTGGTCTCCTGTCTCCTGCGGCTCCGGTCATCTGGTGGCCCCCGTACGGGGAAAAAAGGTAAAAGACTCAGCGACGTGCCTCTTCGGCCGGGAGGTGCGATTGCTGTCGCCTGCGGTACGACGGAGGACCTGGCCCAATAACAACGGAAGGCCGCGAGCGCCTCTTCTCTTCACCCTGATCAGCTACGTGAGATACAGCGGTTCCTGGGACAGGTGAGTACTGGGTCACCTTGGTTGGGTGGACGCACCTAACAGATTTTGAGCGCCACACGAGTGCACGCTGGGTTTTTTTTCTTTTCTTTTCCCTTTGCATCTGTTTTGCTTTCGCTTCGCTAATACAGCCCGACAGGCTTTTGATAGAGCTCGATCGGAATGCTCAGAGGAGCCCGGAGCCACTGCCGATTGTGGGTCTCCGGAGGACCCTCAGGGCTCTAATTCTGATTCGGATTCGGAAGGCTCAGAAGAGGAGGTCGTCTTTGCTAAGCATGACCCTCCTACACCGTTAAAAGAGGAACTTAGGGCTCGGGAAGATAAAAAGGGGAACCAAACACCACCCTGCCCGAGCTACTCCGCCTTACGGGAGGAGCTTAAGCCCTTCCGCCCTTTGGCAAGTTCGCGACCCACGATCGCCCCTTTCAGGGCGCCAGGCCCCACTGCACCGCCGTGGCCGGAAGAGGAGTTGCTCCCTGGGCTGCCACCACAACCTATGGCACCGCCCTGGTTAGAGGGAGAGCTACTTCCTGGGTTGCCTTCTGCGCCCCCATCTGGGGAGGGAGGAGGACGTTCCTTCCACCAGAGGGTATGGTCGCGGCTTCCCTTTGAGTGTTCCGGTCTCCATGCATTCCCGGTACAAGTAGGAGGCAGGGGAGGAGGAGGATATTATGAGCCCTTAGAAATTAAACAACTTAAAACTATCAAGGACGCAGTTTCAGCTTATGGGCCCAATGCGCCATTTACCATGGCGCTTTTAGAGGCATTGGCAGGTCTGCTTTTAACTCCTGGAGATTGGACCCAGCTGGCACGCGCCTGCCTCTCCCCCAGACAATATTTAGATTGGAAGTCCTGGAATGAGGAATTCTGTGTAGAGCAGGCGGCAGCCAACAGGGAAAATAACCAGAGAGAGTGGAACAGGGATATGCTATTAGGGCGAGGAGCCTTTGAGGAAGATCAAACTCAATACCCTCGCCAGGTTTATGAACAAATTAGCCACTGTGGCCTCCAGGCCTGGAGACGGCTGGCTGGAAAGGGAGAACATACGGGTCACCTTACAAAAATTATACAAGGGCAGGGAGAGCCATTTTCAGACTTTGTGGCCCGCATGCTTGAGGCCGCTAACAGGATTTTTCCAGATGCTGAGGCGGCTCACCCTCTCATAAAACAATTGATTTTTGAACAGTGCACTAAGGAGTGCTGTGATGTCCTAAGAACTAACAAAAATAGGTCCTTAGAAGAGTGGACACGCCTGTGCCGTGAATTGGGTGGCCACGGCCTAACGCCCAAAGGAAGAATATCATTGGCACTCTTTACCATAAATTTTCTCAATTTAAACCACAATAATCATTCCCCTGCCATGGAACATAGCAATCCGTCCCCAACCGACAAAGGGCTGGTGAGATGGAAAGATGTCCTTACAGGACAATGGATGGGCCCGGATCCAGTGGTTAGTTGGACCCGAGGTGCGGTTTGTGTCTTCCCACAGGAACCAGGCTGCGAACCGCTGTGGGTCCCGGAAAGATTGACGCGAGCAGTAAACTCCCCACCAGTTCCTGATAAAGCACAGGAGGATAAACCCGCGGACACAAGTCAACTCGACCCTTCTGGGACCGACGCTCAGCGCCCGAGACCATCTACAAACTAAAATGTCTGGTTTGGAGTTTTTTCTATTCTGTGGGTTCCTATTGATCACCCTTCGGAATTGTTCAGTGGGGGCCGCTTGGGGGGCCACGGGATATTGTAAACATACTTCCTCCCTCTTCGCGCAGCATCAACTTTGCAATGCGCTGGGTGCTTGCTTAGACCTCCGCCCCTTTATGACACTTAATCAGACACTGAAAAATACATCCTCCGCAGCCAATATGACCCACCCGCTTAACTCCGATGCAAACCCAGCAACAGGTCAAGGTCACGGCTATGACAGCCATGCAAATGGCAGCAGGTGGCCCATCAGGCCAGCAGGCCGCCGCATATCTCCTTCACATTGCAGAATATCAGCTATAAGAGCTGAGTGGGCAAGCCAATGACGGGTAAGACGGGAAAAGCCCTCCCAGTCAACCTAAGACAGGCTCCACTCAGATATATATGGCCTATAAGGCCAGGGGTCCCTCCCGGAGTCAAATTATTGGCATTGAGATGCGAGACCAAGGGTACTGCAGTGCCATCCGCCCCAAAGGTTGGGGGGAAGGCAGGAATGAATGTCTATATGCATCCAGGTTCGGTTCACAAAAGCCTGGCCCTGCGAAAAAATGAACCACTCACCTTGAGCATGGTCCTGGCGCAAGGATATGCACAAAACAGGGTGATGCACAGCAGGGTATAGACCTCTACATTCTCTCATGCCTCGGCCTACAAGGTAGGCCCACTCCTAGGTGTCTAACAGCAACAAGGTCATAGACACCTTGGAGGGACCCACAGACCATCCTATTTTAATAAATAAAAAAGGGGGAGATGTGGGAAGCCGCCTGAGATGGCGCCCATTTCCTGCTTCCGGGTACTTCCCGGCCTGAACAAGCCCGCCAAATTGTCATGTCTGCCCAGTTACCCGTGACGCTAGCCTATCAGCTTGTTAGACGCGCTTCTCTGTGATTGGATACTGCTTCCCCTTATAAGAGGTTGTTCCTGCCCCCAACGGCGGAAGAGGAAGCAACACTGAGGGTGGCGGACCTTGTCAGGTCCGGTTCGCTGTACGTAATAAAGTTTGAGAGCTGATCCTGCTCGAGTTTGGTCTCCTGTCTCCCACGGCTCCGGTCAGAATCACACCGCCCCGTGATGTTTTTCTCACTCCTACTAGTAAATGTAATGTTACACACCCATAAAATGCTCACCACCCCGCCATGTTTTTCAGAAACCTATCCTACATTGCCACTGCATGTTTCCTGACCTCCACATGCTGACCACCCCGTGGTGCTTTTCTCCATCCTACATTGCCACTCACTGCCTATCCTAATTCAGACCCTATGATTCACACCACCCCATGATGTTTTTCCCACTCCTACTAGTGAATGTAATGTTACACACCCATACAATGTGCACCACCCCGAGATGTTTTTCAGAAACCTATCCTAAATTGCCACTGCATGTTTCCTGACCTCCCCATGCTGACCACCCCGTGGTGCTTCTCTCCATCCTACATTGCCACTCACTGCCTATACTAATTCAGACCCTATGATTCAAACCACCCCGTGATGTTTTTCTCACTCCTACTAGTAAATGTAAAGTTACACACCCATACAATGCGCACCACCCCGCGATTTTTTTTCAGAAACCTATCCTATTTTAGCACTGCATGTTTCCTGACCTCCCCATGCTGACCACCCCATGGTGCTTTTCTAAATCCTACATTGCCACTCACTGCCTATCCTAATTCAGACCCTATGATTCACACCACCCCGTGATGTTTTTCTCACTCCTACTAGTGAATGTAATGTTACACACACATATAATGCGCACCATCCCGCAATGTTTTTCAGAAACTTATCCTACATTGCCACTGCATGTTTCCTGACCTCCCCATGCTGACCACCCCACGTTGCTTTTCTCCATCCTACATTGCCACTCACTACCTATCCTAATTCAGACCCTATGATTCACACCACCCCGTGATGTTTTTCTCACTCCTACTAGTGAATGTAATGTTACACACCCATACAATGCGCACCACCCCGTGATGTTTTTCAGAAACTTATCCTACATTGCCACTGCATGTTTCCTGACCTCCCCATGCTGACCACCCCATGTTGCTTTTCTCCATCCTACATTGCCACTCGCTGCCTATCCTAATTCAGACCCTATGACTCAGTCCACCCCGTGATGTTTTTTCTCACTCCTACTAATGAATGTAATGTTACACACCGATAAAATGCGCACCACCCCGCGATGATTTTCAGAAATCTATCCTACATTGCCACTGCATGTTTCCTGACCTCCACAGGCTGACCACACCGTGGTGCTTTTCTCCACCCTACATTGCAATTCACTGCCTATCCTAATTCAGACCCTATGATTCACACCACCCCGTGATGTTTTTCTCACTCCTACTAGTGAATGTAATGTTACACAGCCATACAACGCGCACCACCCCGCGATGTTTTTCAGAAACTTATCCTACATTGCCACTGCATGTTTCCTGACTTCCCCATGCTGACCACCCCGTGGTGCTTTTCTCCATCCTCCATTCCCACTCATTGCCTATTCTAATTCAGACCCTATGATTCACACCACCCCGTGATGTTGTTCTCACACCTACCATTGAATGTAACGTTACAAACCCATACAATGCGCACAACCCCGCGATGTTTTTCAGAAACTTATCCTACATTGCCACTGCATGTTTCCGGACCTCCCCATGCTGACCACCCAGTGGTGCTTTTCTCCATCCTACATTGCCACTCACTGCCTATCCTAATTCAGACCCTATGATTCACACCACCCCGTGATGTTTTGCTCACTCTTAATAGTGAATGTAATGTTACAGAGCCATACAATGCGCACCACCTCGCGATGTTTTTCAGAAACGTATCCTACATTTCCACTGCATGTTTCCTGACGTCCCCAAGATGACCGCCACGTGGTGCTTTTCTCCATCCTACATTGCCACTCAATGCCTAACCTAACTCAGACCCTGTGATTCACACCACCCCGTGATGTTTTTCTCACTCCTACTAATGAATGTAATGTTACACACCGATACAATGCACACCACCCCGCGATGATTTTTAGAAATCTATCCTACATTGCCACTGCATATTTCCTGACCTCCACATGCTGAACACACCGTGGTGCTTTTGTCCATCCTACATTGCCACTCACTGCCTATCCTAATTCAGACCCTATGATTCACACCACCCCGTGATGTATTTCTCACTCGTACTAGTGAATGTAATGTTACACACCCATAAAATGCGCACCACCCCGCGATGCTTTTCAGAAACATATCCTACACTGCCACTGCATGTTTCCTGACCTCCCGATGTTGACCACACCATGGTGCTTTTCTCCATCCTACATTGCCACTCACTGCCTATCCAATTCAGACCCTATTATTCACACCACCCCATGATGTTTTTCTCACTCCTACAAGTGAATGTAATGTTACACACCCATACAATGTGCACCACACCGCGAGGTTTTTCAGAAACCTATCCTACATTGCCACTGCATGTTTCCTGACCTCCCCATGCTGACCACCCCGTGTTACTTTTCTTCATCCTACATTGCCACTCACTGCGTATTCTAATTGAGACCCTATGATTCACACCAACCCGTGATGTTTTTCTCAATCCTACTAGTGAATGTAATGTTACACACCCATACATGCGCAACACCCTGCGATGTTTTTCAGAAACCTATCCTACATTGCCACTGCATGTTTCCTGACCGCCCCATGGTGACCAACCCGTGGTGCTTTTCTCCATCCTACATTGGAACTCACTGCCTATCCTTATTCAGACCCTATGGTTCACACCACCCCGTGATGTTTTTCTCACTCCTACTAGTGAATGTAATGTTACACAGCCATACAATGCGCACCACCCTGCGATGTTTTTCAGAAACCTATCCTACATTGCCACTGCATGTTTCCTGACCACCCCATGCTGATTACACCGTGGTGCTTTTCTCCATCCTACATTGCCACTCAAAGCCTATCCTAACTCAGACCCTATGATTCACACCACCCCGTGATGTTTTTCTCACTCCTACTAATGAATGTAACTTTACACACCGATACAATGCGCATCACCCCGCGATGTTTTTCAGAAATCTATCCTACATTGCCACTGCATGTTTCCTGACCTCCACATGCTGACCACACCGTGGTGCTTTTCTCCATCCTACATTGCAACTCACTGCCTATCCTAATTCAGAATCTATGATTCACACCACCCCGTGATGTTTTTCTCACTCCTACTGCTGAATGTAATGTTACACAGCCATACAACACGCACCACCCCGAGATGTTTTTCAAAAACCTATCGTACATTGCCACTGCATGTTTCCTGACGTCCCCATGCTGACCAACCCGTGGTGCTTTACTCCAACCTACATTGCCCCTCACTGCCTATCCTTATTCAGACCCTATGGTTCACACCACCCCGTGATGTTTTTCTCAATCCTACTAGTGAATGTAATGTTACACAGCCATACAATGCGCACCACCCTGCGATGTTTTTCAGAAACCTATCCTACATTGCCACTGCATGTTTCCTGACCTCCCCATGCTGAGCACCCCGTGATACTTTTCTCCATCCTACATTGATACTCACTGCCTATCCCAACTCAGACCATATGATTCACACAACCCCGTGATGTATTTCTCACTCCTACTAGTGAATGTAATGTTACACACCCATACAATGCGCACCACACTGCGATCTTTTTCAGAAACCTAGACTACATTGCCACTGCATGTTTCCTGACCTCCCAATGCTGACCACCCCGTGGTGCTTTTCTCCATCCTACATTGTTACTAACTGCCTATCCTAATACAGACCCGATGATACACACCACCCTGTGATGTTTTTCTCACTCCTACTAGTGAATGTAATGTTACACACCCATACAATGCGCAGCACCCGGCGATGTTTTTCAGAAACCTATCCTACATTGCCACTAATTGTTTCCTGACCTCCCCATGCTGAAAACCCAGTGGTGCTTTTCTCCATCCTACATTGCCACTCAATGCCTATCCTAACTCAGACCCTGTGATTCACACCACGCCGTGATGTTTTTCTCACTCCTACTAATGAATGTAATGTTACACACCGATAAAATGCGCACCACCCCGCGATGTTTTTCAGAAATCTATCCTACATTGCCACTGCATGTTTCCTGACCTCCACAGGCTGACCACACCGTGGTGCTTTTCTCCACCCTACATTGCCATTCACTGCCTATGCTAATTCAGACCCTATGATTCACACCACCCCGTGATGTTTTTCTCACTCCTACTAGTGAATGTAATGTTACACAGCCATACAACGCGCACCACCCCGCGATGTTTTTCAGAAACTCATCCTACATTGCCACTGCATGTTTCCTGACTTCCCCATGCTGACCACCCCGTGGTGCTTTTCTCCATCCTCAATTCCCACTCATTGCCTATCCTAATTCAGACCCTATGATTCACACCACCCCGTGATGTTGTTGTCACACCTACCATTGAATGTAACGTTACAAACCCATACAACGCGCACAACCCCGCGATGTTTTTCAGAAACATATCCTACATTGCCACTGCATGTTTCTGGACCTCCCCATGCTGACCACCCAGTGGTGCTTTTCTCCATCCTACATTGCCACTCACTGCCTATCCTAATTCAGACCCTATGATTCACACCATCCCGTGATGTTTTGCTCACTCTTACTAGTGAATGTAATGTTACAGAGCCATACAATGCGCACCACCTCGCGATGTTTTTCAGAAACCTATCCTACATTGGCACTTCATGTTTCCTGACCGCCCCATGCTGACCACCCCGTGGTGCTTTTCTCCATCCTACAATGCCACTCACTGCCGATCCTAATTCAGACCCTATGATTCACACCACCCCATGATGGTCTTCTCACTCCAACTAGTGAATGTATTGTTACACACCCATAGAATGCGCACCACCCCGCGATGTTTTTCAGAAACATATCCTACATTGGCACTGCATGTTTCCTGACCTCCCCATGCTGATCACCCCGTGGTGTTTTCTCCATCCTACATTGCCACTCACTGCCTATCCTAATTCAGACCCTATGATTCACACCACCCAGTGATGTTTTTTTCACTGCTACTAATGAATGTAATGTTACACACCAATACAATGCGCACCACCCCGCGATGTTTTTCAGAAATCTATCCTACATTGCCACTGCATGTTTCCTGACCTCCACATGCTGACCACACCGTGGTGCTTTTCTCCATCCTACATTGCCACTCACTGCCTATCCTAATTCAGAACCTATGATTCACACCACCCCGTGATGTTTTTCTCACTCGTACTACTGAATGTAATGTTACACAGCCATACAAAATGCACCACCCCGAGATGTTTTTCAAAAATGTATCCTACATTGCCACTGCATGTTTCCTGACGTCCCCATGCTGACCAACCCGTGGTGATTATCTCCATCCTACATTGCCACTGACTGCCTATCCTAATTCAGACCCTATGATTCACACCACCCCGTGATGTTTTTCTCACTCCTACGAGTGAATGTAATGTTACACAGCCATACAATGCAAACCACCCCGCGATGTTTTTCAGAAACCTATCCTACATTGCCACTGCATGTTTCCTGACCTCCCCATGCTGACCACCCCGTGGTGCTTTTCTCCATCTTACATTGCCACTGACTGCCTATCCTAATTCAGACCCTATGACTCACACCACCCCGTGATGTTTTTTCCACTCCTACTAGTGAATGTAATGTTACACACCCATACAATGCGCACCACTCCGTGATGTTTTTCAGCAACCTATCCTACATTGCCACAGCATTTTTCCTGACCTACACAGGCTGACCAACCCGTGGGGCTTTTCTCCTTGCTACGTTGCCACTCACTGCCTATCCTAATTCAGACCCTATGATTCACACCACCCCGTGATGTTTTTCTCACCCCTACTAGTGAAAGTAATGTTACACACCCATACAACACGCCCCACCCCGCGATGTTTTTCAGAAACTTATCCTACATTGCCACTGCATGATTCCTGACCTCCCCATGCTGACTACACCGCGATGTTTTTCAGAAACCTATCCTACATTGGCACTGCATGTTTTCAGACCTCCCCATGCTGAACACCCCGTGGTGCTTTTCTCCATCATACATTGCCACTGACTGCCTATCCTAATTCAGACCCTATGATTCACCCCACCCCGTGATGTTTTTCCCACTCCTTCTAGTGAATGTAATGTTACACACTGATACAATGCGCACCACCCCGTGATGTTTTTCAGCAACCTATCCTACATTGCCACAGCATTTTTCCTGACCTACCCAGGCTGACCACCCCGTGGTGCTTTTCTCCATCCTACATTGCCACTCACTGCCTATCCTAATTCAGACCCTATGATTCACACCACCCCGTGATATTTTTCTCACTCCTACTAGTGAAAGTAATGTTACACACCCATACAATGTGCACCACCCAGCGATGTTTTTCAGCAACCTATCCTATATTGCCACTGCCTGTTTCCTGACCTCCACATTCTTACCACCCCGTGGTGCTTTTCTCCATCATATATTGCCACTCACTGCCTATCCTAATTCAGACCCTATGATACACACCACCCCGTGATGTTTTTCTCACTCCTACAAGTGAATGTAATGTTACACACCCATACAATGTTCCCCACACCGCGAGGTTTTTCAGAAACCTATCCTACATTGCCAATGCATGTTTCCTGACCTCCCCATGCTGACCACCCCGTGGTACCTTTCTTCATCCTACATTGCCACTCACTGCGTATCCTAATTGAGACCCTATGATTCACACCAACCTGTGATGTTTTTCTCACTCCTACTAGTGCATGTAATGTTACACACCCATACAAGCGCAACACCCTGCGATGTTTTTCAGAAACCTATCCTACATTGCCATTGCATGTTTCCTGACCGCCCCATGCTGACCAACCCGTGGGGCTTTTCTCCATCCTACATTGGCACTCACTGCCTATCCTTATTCAGACCCTATGGTTCACACCACCCCGTGATGTTTTTCTCAATCCTACTAGTGAATGTAATCTTACACAGCCATACAATGCGCACCACCCCGCGATGTTTTTCAGAAACCTATCCTACATTGCCACTGCATGTTTCCTGACCTCCCCATGCTGACCACCCCGTGGTGCTTTTCTCTATCCTAAATTGCCACTCATTGCCTATCCTAATTCAGACCCTATGATTCACACCACCCTGTCAAATTTTCTCACTCCTACTAGTGAATGTAATGTTACACACCCATACAATGCCCACCAACCCGCGATGTTTTTCAGAAACCTATACTACTTTGCCGTTGCATGTTTCCTGACCTCTCCATCCTGACCACCCCGCGATGTTTTTGAAAAACCTATCCTACATTGGCACTGCATGTTTCCTGACCTCCCCATGCTGACAACACCGTGGTGCTTTTCTCCATCCTACATTGCCACTCACTGCCTATGCAATTCAGACCCTATTATTCACACCACCCCATGATGTTTTTCTCACTCCTACAAGTGAATGTAATGTTACACACCCATACAATGTGCACCACACCGCGAGGTTTTTCAGAAACCTATCCTACATTGCCACTGCATGTTTCCTGACCTCCCCATGCTGACCACACCGTGGTACTTTTCTTCATCCTACATTGCCACTCACCGCGTATCCTAATTGAGACCCTAGGATTCACACCAACCCGTGATGTTTTTCTCACTCCTACTAGTGAATGTAATGTTACACACCCATACAAGCGCAACACCCTGCGATGTTTTTCAGAAACCTATCCTACATTGCCACTGCATGTTTCCTGACCGCCCCATGCTGACCAACCTGTGGTGCTTTTCTCCATCCTACATTGGCACTCACTGCCTATCCTTATTCAGACCCTATGGTTCACACCACCCCGTGATGTTTTTCTCAATCCTACTAGTGAATGTAATGTTACACAGCCATACAATGCGCACCACCCTGCGATGTTTTTCAGAAACCTATCCTACATTGCCACTGCATGTTTCCTGACCTCCCCATGCTGACCAACCCGTGGTGCTTTTCTCCATCCTACATTGCTACTAACTGCCTATCCTAATACAGACCCGATGATACACACCACACTGTGATGTTTTTCTCACTCCTACTAGTGAATGTAATGTTACACACCCATACAATGCGCACCACCCCGCGATGTTTTTCAGAAACATATCCTACATTGCCACTGCATGTTTCCTGACCTCCCCATGCTGACCACCACGTGGTGCTTTTCTCCATCCTAAATTGCCACTCACTGCCTATCCTAATTCAGACCCTATGATTCACACCACCCTGTCAAGATTTTCTCACTCCTACTAGTGAATGTAATGTTACACACCCATACAATGCACACCACCCCACGATGTTTTTCAGAAACCTATACTATTTGCCGTTGCATGTTTCCTGACCTCTCCATCCTGACCACCCCGCGATGTTTTTGAAAAATCTATCCTACATTGGCACTGCATGTTTCCTGACCTCCCCATGCTGACCACCCCGTGGTGTTTTTCTCCATCCTATATTGCCACTCACTGCCTATCCTTATTCAGACCCTATGGTTCACACCACCCCGTGATGTTTTTCTCAATCCTACTAGTGAATGTAATGTTACATAGCCATACAATGCGGACCACCGGGCGATGTTTTTCAGAAACCTATCCTACATTGCCACTGCATGTTTCCTGACTTCCCCATGCTGACCACCCCGTGGTGCTTTTCTCCATCCTCCATTCCCACTCATTGCCTATCCTAATTCAGACCCTATGATTCACACCACCCCGTGATGTTGTTCTCACACCTACCATTGAATGTAACGTTACAAACCCATACAACGCGCACAACCCCGCGATGTTTTTCAGAAACTTATCCTACATTGCCACTGCATGTTTCCGGACCTCCCCATGCTGACCACCCAGTGGTGCTTTTCTCCATCCTACATTGCCACTCACTGCCTATCCTAATTCATACCCTATGATTCACACCACCCCGTGATGTTTTGCTCACTCTTACTAGTGAATGTAATGTTACAGAGTCATACAATGCGCACCACCTCGCGATGTTTTTCAGAAACCTTTCCTACATTGGCACTTCATGTTTCCTGACCGCCCCATGCTGACCACCCCGTGGTGCTTTTCTCCATCCTACATTGCCACTCACTGCCTATCCTAATTCAGACCCTATGATTCACACCACCCCATGATGTTCTTCTCACTCCAACTAGTGAATGTATTGTTACACACCCATACAATGCGCACCACACCGCGATGTTTTTCAGAAACATATCCTACATTGGCACTGCATGTTTCCTGACCTCCCCATGCTGATCACCCCGTGGTGCTTTTCTCCATCCTACATTGCAACTCACTGCCTATCCTAATTCAGACCCTATGATTCACACCACCCCGTGATGTTTTTCTCACTCCTACTAGTGAATGTAATGTTACACACCCATACAATGCGCACCAACCCGCGATGTTTTTCAGAAATGTATCCTACATTTCCACTGCATGTTTCCTGACCTCCCCATGCTGACCACCCCGTGGTGCTTTTCTCCATCCTACATTGCAGCTCAATGCCTATCCTAACTCAGACCCTGTGATTCACACCACCCCGTGATGTTTTTTTCACTCCTACTAATGAATGTAATGTTACACACCCATACAATGCGCACCACCCCGCGATATTTTTCAGAAATCTATCCTACATTGCCACTGCATGTTTCCTGACCTCCACATGCTGACCACACCGTGGTGCTTTTCTCCATCCTACATTGCCACTCACTGCCTATCCTAATTCAGAAACTATGATTCACACCACCCCGTGATGTTTTTCTCACTCCTACTACTGAATGTAATGTTACACAGCCATACAAAATGCACCACCCCGAGATGTTTTTCAAAAACCTATCCTACATTGCCACTGCATGTTTCCTGACGTCCCCATGCTGACCAACCTGTGGTGATTATCTCCATCCTACATTGCCACTCACTGCCTATCCTAATTCAGACCCTATGATTCACACCACACCGTGATGTTTTTCTCACTCCTACTAGTGAATGTAATGTTACACAGCCATACAATGCAAACCACCCAGCGATGTTTTTCAGAAACCTATCCTACATTGCCACTGCATGTTTCCTGACCTCCCCATGCTGACCACCCCGTGGTGCTTTTCTCCATCTTACATTGCCACTGACTGCCTATCCTTATTCAGACCCTATGATTCACACCACCCCGTGATGTTTTTCCCACTCTTACTAGTGAATGTAATGTTACACACCCATACAATGCGCACCACTCCGTGATGTTTTTCAGCAACCTATCCTACATTGCCACAGCATTTTTCCTGACCTACACAGGCTGACCAACCCGTGGTGCTTTTCTCCTTCCTACATTGCCACTCACTGCCTATCCTAATTCAGACCCTATGATTCACACCACCCCGTGATGTTTTTCTCACCCCTACTAGTGAAAGTAATGTTACACACCCATACAATGTGCACCACTCCGCGATGTTTTTCAGAAACCTATCCTACATTGCCAATACTTGTTTCCTGACCTCCCCATGCTGAAAATCCCGTGGTGCTTTTCTCCATCCTACATTGCCACTCAATGCCTATCCTAACTCAGACCCTGTGATTCACCCCACCCCGTGATGTTTTTCTCACTCCTACTACTGAAAGTAATGTTACACACCCATAGAATGCGCACCACCCCGCGATGTTTTTCAGGAATCTATCCTACATTGCCACTACTAGTTTCCTGACCTCCCCATGCTGACCACCCCGTGGTGGTTTTCTCCATCCTACATTGGCACTCACTGCCTATCCTTATTCAGACAATATGGTTCACACCACCCCGTGTTGTTTTTCTCACTCCTACTAGTGAATGTAATGTTACACAGCCATACAATGCGCACCACCCTGCGATGTTTTTCAGAAACCTATCCTACATTGCCCCTGCATGTTTCCTGACCACCCCATGCTGATTACACCGTGGTGCTTTTCTCCATCCTACATTGCCACTCAAAGCCTATCCTAACTCAGACCCTATGATTCACACCACCCCGTGATGTTTTTCTCACTCCTACTAATGAATGTAACTTTACACACCCATACAATGCGCATCACCCCGTGATGTTTTTCAGAAATCTATCCTACATTGCCACTGCATGTTTCCTGACCTCCACATGCTGACCACACCGTGGTGCTTTTCTCCATCCTACATTGCAACTCACTGCCTATCCTAATTCAGAATCTATGAATCACACCACCCCGTGATGTTTTTCTCACTCCTACTACTGAATGTAATGTTACACAGCCATACAATGCGCACCACCCTGCGATGTTTTTCAGAAACCTATCCTACATTGCCACTGCATGTTTCCTGACCTCCCCATGCTGAGCACCCCGTGATACTTTTCTCCATCCTACATTGATACTCCCTGCCTATCCCAACTCAGACCATATGATTCACACCACCCCATGATGTATTTCTCACTCCTACTAGTGAATGTAATGTTACACACCCATACAATGCGCACCACACTGCGATCTTTTTCAGAAACCTAGACTACATTGCCACTGCATGTTTCCTGACCTCCCAATGCTGACCACCCCGTGGTGCTTTTCTCCATCCTACATTGCTACTAACTGCCTATCCTAATACAGTCCCGATGATACACACCACCCTGTGATGTTTTTCTCACTCCTACTAGTGAATGTAATGTTACACACCCATACAATGCGCAGCACCCGGCGATGTTTTTCAGAAACCTATCCTACATTGCCACTGCATGTTTCCTGCCCTCCCCATGCTGACCACCCCGTGGTGCTTTTCTCCATCTTACATTGCCACTGACTGCCTATCCTAATTCAGACCCTATGATTCACACCACCCCGTTATGTTTTTCCCACTCCTACTAGTGAATGTAATGTTACACACCCATACAATGCGCACCACTCCCGGATGTTTTTCAGCAACCTATCCTACATTGCCACAGGATTTTTCCTGACCTACCTAGGCTGACCAACCCGTGGTGCTTTTCTCCTTCCTACATTGCCACTCACTGCCTATCCTAATTCAGACCCAATGATTCACACCACCCCGTGATGTTTTTCTCACCCCTACTAGTGAAAGTAATGTTACACACCCATACAATGTGCACCACCCTGCGATGTTTTTCACAAACCTATCCTACATTGCCACTACTTGTTTCCTGACCTCCTCATGCTGAAAACCCAGTGGTGCTTTTCTCCATCCTACATTGCCACTCAATGCCTATCCTAACTCAGACCCTGTGATTCACACCACGCCGTGATGTTTTTCTCACTCCTACTAATGAATGTAATGTTACACACCGATAAATTGCGCACCACACCGCGATGATTTTCAGAAATCTATCCTACATTGCCACTGCATGTTTCCTGACCTCCACAGGCTGACCACACCGTGGTGCTTTTCTCCATCCTCCATTCCCACTCATTGCCTATCCTAATTCAGACCGTATGATTCACACCACCCCGTGATGTTGTTCTCACACCTACCATTGAATGTAACGTTACAAACCCATACAACGCGCACAACCCCGCGATGTTTTTCAGAAACTTATCCTACATTGCCACTGCATGTTTCCGGACCTCCCCATGCTGACCACCCAGTGGTGCTTTTCTCCATCCTACATTGCCACTCACTGCCTATCCTAATTCAGACCCTATGATTCACACCACCCCGTGATGTTTTGCTCACTCTTACTAGTGAATGTAATGTTACAGAGCCATACAATGCGCACCACCTCGCGATGTTTTTCAGAAACCTATCCTACATTGGCACTTCATGTTTCCTGACCGCCCCATGCTGATCACCCCGTGGTGCTTTTCTCCATCCTACATTGCCACTCACTGCCTATCCTAATTCAGACCCTATGATTCACACCACCCCATGATGTTCTTCTCACTCCAACTAGTGAATGTATTGTTACACACCCATACAATGCACACCACACCGCGATGTTTTTCAGAAACATATCCTACATTGGCACTGCATGTTTACTGACCTCCCCATGCTGATCAACCCCTGGTGCTTTTCTCCATCCTACATTGCCACTCACTGCCTATCCTAATTCAGACCCTATGATTCACACCATCCCGTGATGTTTTTCTCACTCCTACTAGTGAATGTAATGTTACACACCCATACAATGCGCACCAACCCGCGATGTTTTTCGGAAACGTATCCTACATTTCCACTGCATGTTTCCTGACCTCCCCATGATGAACACCCCGTGGTGCTTTTCTCCATCCTACATTGCTACTCAATGCCTATCCTAACTCAGACCCTGTGATTCACACCACCCCGTGATGTTTTTCTCACTCCTACTAATGAATGTAATGTTACACACCGATACAATGCACACCACCCCGCGATGATTTTCAGAAATCTATCCTACATTGCCACTGCATGTTTCCTGACCTCCACATGCTGAACACACCGTGGTGCTTTTCTCCATCCTACATTGCCACTCACTGCCTATCCTAATTCAGACCCTATGATTCACACCACCCCGTGATGTATTTCTCACTCCTACTAGTGAATGTAATGTTACACACCCATAAAATGCGCACCACCCCGCGATGCTTTTCAGAAACTTATCCTACACTGCCACTGCATGTTTCCTGACCTCCCGATGTTGACCACACCATGGTGCTTTTCTCCATCCTACATTGCCACTCACTGCCTATCCAATTCAGAGCCTATTATTCACACCACCCCATGATGTTTTTCTCACTCCTACAAGTGAATGTAATGTTACACACCCATACAATGTGCACCACACTGCGAGGTTTTTCAGAAACCTATCTTACATTGCCACTGCATGTTTCCTGACCTCCCCATGCTGACCACCCCGTGGTACTTTTCTTCATCCTACATTGCCACTCACTGCGTATCCTAATTGAGACCCTATGATTCACACCAACCCGTGATGTTTTTCTCACTCCTACTAGTGAATGTAATGTTACACACCCATACATGCGCAACACCCTGCGATGTTTTTCAGAAACCTATCCTACATTGCCACTGCGTGTTTCCTGACCGCCCCATGCTGACCAACCCGTGGTGCTTTTCTCCATCCTACATTGGCACTCACTGCCTATCCTTATTCAGACCCTATGGTTCACACCACCCCGTGATGTTTTTCTCACTCCTACTAGTGAATGTAATGTTACACAGCCATACAATGCGCACCACCCTGCGATGTTTTTCAGAAACCTATCCCACATTGCCACTGCATGTTTCCTGACCACCCCATGCTGATTACACCGTGGTGCTTTTCTCCATCCTACATTGCCACTCAAAGCCTATCCTAACTCAGACCCTATGATTCACACCACCCCGTGATGTTTTTCTCACTCCTACTAATGAATGTAACTTTACACACCGATACAATGCGCATCACCCCGCGATGTTTTTCAGAAATCTATCCTACATTGCCACCGCATGTTTCCTGACCTCCACATGCTGACCACACCGTGGTGCTTTTCTCCATCCTACATTGCAACTCACTGCCTATCCTAATTCAGAATCTATGATTCACACCACCCCGTGATGTTTTTCTCACTCGTACTACTGAATATAATGTTACACAGCCATACAACACGCACCACCCCGAGATGTTTTTCAAAAACCTATCCTACATTGCCACTGCATGTTTCCTGACGTCCACATGCTGACCAACCCGTGGTGCTTTTCTCCATCCTACATTGCCACTCACTGCCTATCCTTATTCAGACCCTATGGTTCACACCACCCCGTGATGTTTTTCTCAATCCTACTAGTGAATGTAATGTTACACAGCCATACAATGCGCACCACCCTGCGATGTTTTTCAGAAACCTATCCTACATTGCCACTGCATGTTTCCTGACCTCCCCATGCTGAGCACCCCGTGATACTTTTCTCCATCCTACATTGATACTCACTGCCTATCCCAACTCAGAGCATATGATTCACACCACCCCGTGATGTATTTCTCACTCCTACTAGTGAATGTAATGTTACACACCCATACAATGCGCACCACACTGCGATCTTTTTCAGAAACCTATACTACATTGCCACTGCATGTTTCCTGACCTCCCAATGCTGACCACCCCGTGGTGCTTTTCTCCATCCTACATTGCTACTAACTGCCTATCCTAATACAGACCCGATGATACACACCACCCTGTGATGTTTTTCTCACTCCTACTAGTGAATGTAATGTTACACACCCATACAATGCGCAGCACCCGGCGATGTTTTTCAGAAACCTATCCTACATTGCCACTGCATGTTTCCTGACCTCCCCATGCTGACCACCCCGTGGTGCTTTTCTCCATCTTACATTGCCACTGACTGCCTATCCTAATTCAGACCCTATGATTCACACCACCCCGTTATGTTTTTCCTACTCCTACTAGTGAATGTAATGTTACACACCCATACAATGCGCACCACTCCCGGATGTTTTTCAGCAACCTATCCTACATTGCCACAGGATTTTTCCTGACCTACCCAGGCTGACCAACCCGTGGTGCTTTTCTCCTTCCTACATTGCCACTCGCTGCCTATCCTAATTCAGACACAATGATTCACACCACCCCGTGATGTTTTTCTCACCCCTACTAGTGAAAGTAATGTTACACACCCATACAATGTGCACCACCCTGCGATGTTTTTCACAAACCTATCCTATATTGCCACTACTTGTTTCCTGACCTCCACATGCTGAAAACCCAGTGGTGCTTTTCTCCATCCTACATTGCCACTCAATGCCTATCCTAACTCAGACCCTGTGATTCACACCACGCCGTGATGTTTTTCTCACTCCTACTAATGAATGTAATGTTACACACCGATAAATTGCGCACCACCCCGCGATGATTTTCAGAAATCTATCCTACATTGCCACTGCATGTTTCCTGACCTCCACAGGCTGACCACACCGTGGTGCTTTTCTCCACCCTACATTGCCATTCACTGCCTATCCTAATTCAGACCCTATGATTCACACCACCCCGTGATGTTTTTCTCACTCCTACTAGTGAATGTAATGTTACACAGCCATACAACGCGCACCACCCCGCGATGTTTTTAAGAAACTTATCCTACATTGCCACTGCATGTTTCCTGACTTCCCCATGCTGACCACCCCGTGGTGCTTTTCTCCATCCTCCATTCCCACACATTGCCTATCCTAATTCAGACCCTATGATACACACCACCCCGTGATGTTGTTCTCACACCTACCATTGAATGTAACGATACAAACCCATACAACGCGCACAACCCCGCGATGTTTTTCAGAAACTTATCCTACATTGCCACTGCATGTTTCCTGACCGCCCCATGCTGACCACCCCGTGGTGCTTTTCTCCATCCTACATTGCCACTCACTGCCTATCCTAACTCAGACCCTATGATTCACACCACCCCGTGATGTATTTCTCACTCCTACTAGTGAATGTAATGTTACACACCCATAAAATGCGCACCACCCCGCGATGCTTTTCAGAAACATATCCTACACTGCCACTGCATGTTTCCTGACCTCCCGATGTTGACCACACCATGGTGCTTTTCTCCATCCTACATTGCCACTCACTGCCTATCCAATTCAGACCCTATTATTCACACCACCCCATGATGTTTTTCTCACTCCTAAAAGTGAATGTAATGTTACACACCCATACAATGTGCACCACACCGCGAGGTTTTTCAGAAACCTATCCTTCATTGCCACTGCATGTTTCCTGACCTCCCCATGCTGACCACCCCGTGGTACTTTTCTTCATCCTACATTGCCACTCACTGCGTATCCTAATTGAGACCCTATGATTGACACCAACCCGTGATGTTTTTCTCACTCCTACTAGTGAATGTAATGTTACACACCCATACATGCGCAACACCCTGCGATGTTTTTCAGAAACCTATCCTACATTGCCACTGCATGTTTCCTGACCGCCCCATGCTGACCAATCCGTGGTGCTTTTCTCCATCCTACATTGGCACTCACTGCCTATCCTTATTCAGACCCTATGGTTCACACCACCCCGTGATGTTTTTCTCACTCCTACTAGTGAATGTAATGTTACACAGCCATACAATGCGCACCACCCTGCGATGTTTTTCAGAAACCTATCCTACATTGCCACTGCATGTTTCCTGACCACCCCATGCTGATTACACCGTGGTGCTTTTCTGCATCCTACATTGCCACTCAAAGCCTATCCTAACTCAGACCCTATGATTCACACCACCCCGTGATGTTTTTCTCACTCCTACTAATGAATGTAACTTTACACACCGATACAATGCGCATCACCCCGCGGTATTTTTCAGAAATCTATCCTACATTGCCACTGCATGTTTCCTGACCTCCACATGCTGACCACACCGTGGTGCTTTTCTCCATCCTACATTGCAACTCACTGCCTATCCTAATTCAGAATCTATGATTCACACCACCCCGTGATGTTTTTCTCACTCCTACTACTGAATGTAATGTTACACAGCCATACAACACGCACCACCCCGAGATGTATTTCAAAAACCTATCCTACATTGCCACTGCATGTTTCCTGACGTCCCCATGCTGACCAACCCGTGGTGCTTTTCTCCATCCTACATTGCCACTCACTGCGTACACTTATTCAGACCCTATGGTTCACACCACCCCGTGATGTTGTTCTCAATCCTACTAGTGAATGTAATGTTACACAGCCATACAATGCGCACCACCCTGCGATGTTTTTCAGAAACCTATCCTACATTGCCACTGCATGTTTCCTGACCACCCCATGCTGATTACACCGTGGTGCTTTTCTGCATCCTACATTGCCACTCAAAGCCTATCCTAACTCAGACCCTATGATTCACACCACCCCGTGATGTTTTTCTCACTCCTACTAATGAATGTAACTTTACACACCGATACAATGCGCATCACCCCGCGATATTTTTCAGAAATCTATCCTACATTGCCACTGCATGTTTCCTGACCTCCACATGCTGACCACACCGTGGTGCTTTTCTCCATCCTACATTGCAACTCACTGCCTATCCTAATTCAGAATCTATGATTCACACCACCCCGTGATGTTTTTCTCACTCCTACTACTGAATGTAATGTTACACAGCCATACAACACGCACCACCCCGAGATGTTTTTCAAAAACCTATCCTACATTGCCACTGCATGTTTCCTGACGTCCCCATGCTGACCAACCCGTGGTGCTTTTCTCCATCCTACATTGCCACTCACTGCCTATCCTTATTCAGACCCTATGGTTCACACCACCCCGTGATGTTTTTCTCAATCCTACTAGTGAATGTAATGTTACACAGCCATACAATGCGCACCACCCTGCGATGTTTTTCAGAAACCTATCCTACATTGCCACTGCATGTTTCCTGACCTCCCCATGCTGAGCACCCCGTGATACTTTTCTCCATCCTACATTGATACTCACTGCCTATCCCAACTCAGAGCATATGATTCACACCACCCCGTGATGTATTTCTCACTCCTACTAGTGAATGTAATGTTACACACCCATACAATGCGCACCACACTGGGATCTTTTTCAGAAACCTAGACTACATTGCCACTGCATGTTTCCTGACCTCCCAATGCTGACCACCCCGTGGTGCTTTTCTCCATCCTACATTGCTACTAACTGCCTATCCTAATACAGACCCGATGATACACACCACCCTGTGATGTTTTTCTCACTCCTACTAGTGAATGTAATGTTACACACCCATACAATGCGCAGCACCCGGCGATGTTTTTCAGAAACCTATCCTACATTGCCACTGCATGTTTCCTGACCTCCCCATGCTGACCACCCCGTGGTGCTTTTCTCCATCTTACATTGCCACTGACTGCCTATCCTAATTCAGACCCTATGATTCACACCACCCCGTTATGTTTTTACCACTCCTACTAGTGAATGTAATGTTACACACCCATACAATGCGCACAACTCCCGGATGTTTTTCAGCAACCTATCCTACATTGCCACAGCATTTTTCCTGACCTACCCAGGCTGACCAACCCGTGGTGCTTTTCTCCTTGCTACATTGCCACTCACTGCCTATCCTAATTCAGACCCAATGATTCACACCACCCCGTGATGTTTTTCTCACCCCTACTATTGAAAGTAATGTTACACACCCATACAATGTGCACCACCCTGCGATGTTTTTCACAAACCTATCCTACATTGCCCCTACTTGTTTCCTGACCTACCCATGCTGAAAACACAGTGGTGCTTTTCTCCATCCTACATTGCCACTCAATGCCTATCCTAACTCAGACCCTGTGATTCACACCACGCCGTGATGTTTTTCTCACTCCTACTAATGAATGTAATGTTACACACCGATAAAATGCGCACCACCCCGCGATATTTTTCAGAAATCTATCCTACATTGCCACTGCATGTTTCCTGACCTCCACAGGCTGACCACACCGTGGTGCTTTTCTCCACCCTACATTGCCATTCACTGCCTAACCTAATTCAGACCCTATGATTCACACCACCCCGTGATGTTTTTCCCACTCCTACTAGTGAATGTAATGTTACACACCCATACAATGCGCACCACTCCGTGATGTTTTTCAGCAACCTATCCTACATTGCCACAGCATTTTTCCTGACCTACACAGGCTGACCAACCCGTGGGGCTTTTCTCCTTCCTACATTGCCACTCACTGCCTATCCTAATTCAGACCCTATGATTCACACCACCCCGTGATGTTTTTCTCACCCCTACAAGTGAAAGTAATGTTACACACCCATACAATGTGCACCACCCCGCGATGTTTTTCAGAAACCTATCCTACATTGCCAATACTTGTTTCCTGACCTCCACATGCTGAAAATCCCGTGGTGCTTTTCTCCATCCTACATTGCCACTCAATGCCTATCCTAACAGAGACCCTGTGATTCACACCACCCCGTGATGTTTTTCTCACTCCTACTAATGAATGTAATGTTACACACCCATACAATGCACACCACCCCGCGATGATTTTCAGAAATCTATCCTACATTGCCACTGCATGTTTCCTGACCTCCACATTCTGACCACACCGTGGTGCTTTTCTCCATCCTACATTGCCACTCACTGCCTATCCTAATTCAGAACCTATGATTCTCACCACCCAGTGATGTTTTTCTCACTCCTACTAGTGAACGTAATGTTACACAACCATACAACACGCACCACCCCGCGATGTTTTTCAGAAACTTATCCTACATTGCCACTGCATGTTTCATGACCTCCCCATGCTGACTACACCGTGATGTTTTTCAGAAACCTATCCTACATTGGCACTGCATGTTTTCAGACCTCCCCATGCTGACCACCCCGTGGTGCTTTTCTCCATCTTACATTGCCACTGACTGCCTATCCTAATTCAGACCCTATGATTCACACCACCCCGTGATGTTTTTCCCACTCCTTCTAGTGAATGTAATGTTACACACCGATACAATGCGCACCACCCCGTGATGTTTTTCAGCAACCTATCCTACATTGCCACAGCATTTTTCCTGACCTAACCAGGCTGACCACCCCGTGGGGCTTTTCTACATCCTACATTGCCACTCCCTGCCTATCCTAATTCAGACCCTATGATTCACACCACCCCGTGATATTTTTCTCACTCCTAGTAGTGAAAGTAATGTAACACACCCATACAATGTGCACCACCCAGCGATGTTTTTCAGCAACCTATCCTACATTGCCACTCCCTGTTTCCTGACCTACACAGGCTGACCAACCCGTGGTGCTTTTCTCCTTCCTACATTGCCACTCACTGCCTATCCTAATTCAGACCCTATGATTCACACCACCCCGTGAGGTTTTTCTCACCCCTACTAGTGAAAGTAATGTTACACACCCATACAATGTGCACCACCCCGCGATGTTTTTCACAAACCTATCCTACATTGCCAATACTTGTTTCCTGACCTCCCCATGCTGAAAATCCCGTGGTGCTTTTCTCCATCCTACATTGCCACTCAATGCCTATCCTAACTCAGACCCTGTGATTCACACCACCCCGTGATGTTTTTCTCACTCCTACTAATGAATGTAATGTTACACACCGACACAATGCACACCACCCCGCGATGATTTTCAGAAATCTATCCTATATTGCCACTGCATGTTTCCTGACCTCCACATGCTGACAACACCGTGGTGCTTTTCTCCAGCCTACATTGCCACTCACTGCCTATCCTAATTCAGAACCTATGATTCTCACCACCCCGTGATGTTTTTCTCACTCCTACTAGTGAATGTAATGTTACACACCCATACAACACGCACCACCCCGCGATGTTTTTCAGAAACTTATCGTACATTGCCACTGCATGATTCCTGACTTCCCCATGCTGACTACACCGCGATGTTTTTCAGAAACCTATCCTACATTGGCACTGCATGATTTCAGACCTCCCCATGCTGACCACCCCGTGGTGCTTTTCTCCATCTTGCATTGCCACTGACTGCCTATCCTAATTCAGACCTTATGATTCACACCACCCCGTGATGTTTTTCCCACTCCTTCTAGTGAATGTAATGTTAAACACCGATACAATGTGCACCACCCCGTGATGTTTTTCAGCAACCTATCCTACATTGCCACAGCATTTTTCCTGACCTACCCAGGCTGACCACCCCGTGGTGCTTTTCTCCATCCTATATTGCCACTCACTGCCTATCCTAATTCAGACCCTATGATTCACACCACCCCGTGATATTTTTCTCACTCCTACTAGTGAAAGTAATGTTACACAACCATACAATGCGCACCACCCAGCGATGTTTTTCAGCAACCTATCCTATATTGCCACTGCCTGTTTCCTGACCTCCACATGCTTACCACCCCGTGGTGCTTTTCTCCATCATATATTGCCACTCACTGCCTATCCTAATTCAGACCCTATGATACACACCACCCCGTGATGTTTTTCTCACTCCTACTACTGAAAGTAATGTTACACACCCATAGAATGCGCACCACCCCGCGAAGTTTTTCAGAAACCTATCCTACATTGCCACTACTTGTTTCCGGACCTCCCCATGCTGACAACCCCGTGGTGGTTTTCTCCATCCTACATTGCCACTCACTGCCTATCCTAATTCAGACCCTATGATTCACACCACCCCGTGATGTATTTCTCCCTCCTTCTAGTGAATGTAATGTTACACACCCATAAAATGCGCACCACCCCGCGATGCTTTTCAGAAACATATCCTACATTGCCACTGCATGTTTCCTGACCTCCCGATGTTGACCACACCATGGTGCTTTTCTCCATCCTACATTGCCACTCACTGCCTATCCAATTCAGACCCTATTATTCACACCACCCCATGATGTTTTTCTCACTCCTACAAGTGAATGTAATGTTACACACCCATACAATGTGCACCACACTGCGAGGTTTTTCAGAAACCTATCCTACATTTCCACTGCATGTTTCCTGACCTCCCAATGCTGACCACCTCGTGGTACTTTTCTTCATCCTACATTGCCACTCACTGCGTATCCTAATTGAGACCCTATGATTCACACCAACCCGTGATGTTTTTCTCACTCCTACTAGTGAATGTAATGTTACACACCCATACAAGCGCAACACCCTGCGATGTTTTTCCTAAACCTATCCTACATTGCCACTGCATGTTTCCTGCCCTCCCCATGCTGACCACCCCATGGTGCTTTTCTCCATCCTACATTGCCACTCACTGCCTATCCTAATTCAGACCCTATGATTCACAGCACCCCGTGATGTTTTCTCACTCCTAATAGTGAATGTAATTTTACACAGCCATACAATGCGCACCACCCAGAGATGTTTTTCAGAAACCTATCCTACATTGCCACTGCATGTTTCCTGACCTCCCCATGCTGACCACCCCGTGGTGCTTTTCTCCATCCTACATTGCCATTCACTGCCTAACCTTATTCAGACCCTATGATTCACACCACCCCGTGATGTTTTTCTCCCTCCTACTAGTGAATGTAATGTTACACACCCATAAAATGCGCACCACCCCGCGATGCTTTTCAGAAACATATCCTACATTGCCACTGCATGTTTCCTGACCTCCCGATGTTGACCACACCATGGTGCTTTTCTCCATCCTACATTGCCACTCACTGCCTATCCAATTCAGACCCTTTTATTCACACCACCCCATGATGTTTTACTCACTCCTACAAGTGAATGTAATGTTACACACCCATACAATGTGCACCACACTGCGAGGTTTTTCAGAAACCTATCCTACATTGCCACTGCATGTTTCCTGACCTCCCCATGCTGACCACCCCGTGGTACTTTTCTTCATCCTACATTGCCACTCACTGCGTATCCTAATTGAGACCCTATGATTCACACCAACCCGTGATGTTTTTCTCACTCCTACTAGTGAATGTAATGTTACACACCCATACAAGCGCAACACCCTGCGATGTTTTTCCGAAACCTATCCTACATTGCCACTGCATGTTTCCTGACCTCCCCATGCTGACCACCCCATGGTGCTTTTCTCCATCCCACATTGCCACTCACTGCCTATCCTAATTCAGACCCTATGATTCACACCACCCCGTGATGTTTTTCTCACTCCTACTAGTGAATGTAATGTTACACAGCCATACAACGCGCACCCCCCCGCGATGTTTTTCAGAAACTTATCCTACATTGCCACTGCATGTTTCCTGACTTCCCCATGCTGACCACAACGTGGTGCTTTTCTCCATCCTCCATTCCCACTCATTGCCTATCCTAATTCAGACCCTATGATTCACACCACCCCGTGATGTTGTTCTCACACCTACCATTGAATGTAACGTTACAAACCCATACAACGCGCACAACCCCGCGATGTTTTTCAGAAACTTATCCTACATTGCCACTGCATGTTTCCGGACCTCCCCATGCTGACCACCCAGTGGTGCTTTTCTCCATCCTACATTGCCACTCACTGCCTATCCTAATTCAGACCCTATGATTCACACCACCCCGTGATGTTTTGCTCACTCTTACTAGTGAATGTAATGTTACAGAGCCATACAATGCGCACCACCTCGCGATGTTTTTCAGAAACCTATCCTACATTGGCACTTCATGTTTCCTGACCGCCCCATGCTGACCAACCCGTGGTGCTTTTCTCCATCCTACATTGCCACTCACTGCCTATCCTAATTCAGACCCTATGATTCACACCACCCCATGATGTTCTTCTCACTCCAACTAATGAATGTATTGTTACACACCCATACAATGCGCACCACACCGCGATGTTTTTCAGAAACATATCCTACATTGGCACTTCATGTTTCCTGACCTCCCCATGCTGATCACCCCGTGGTGCTTTTTTCCATCCTACATTGCCACTCACTGCCTATCCTAATTCAGACCCTATGATTCACACCACCCCGTGATGTTTTTCTCACTCCTACTAGTGAATGTAATGTTACACACCCATACAATGCGCACCAACCCGCGATGTTTTTCAGAAACGTATCCTACATTTCCACTGCATGTTTCCTGACCTCCCCATGCTGACCACCCCGTGGTGCTTTTCTCCATCCTACATTGCAGCTCAATGCCTATCCTAACTCTGACCCTATGATTCACAGCACCCCGTGATGTTTTTTTCACTCCTACTAATGAATGTAATGTTACACACCGATACAATGCGCACCACCCCGCGATATTTTTCAGAAATCTATCCTACATTGCCACTGCATGTTTTCTGACCTCCACATGCTGACCACACCGTGGTGCTTTTCTCCATCCTACATTGCCACTCACTGCCTATCCTAATTCAGGACCTATGATTCACACCACCCCGTGATGTTTTTCTCACTCCTACTACTGAATGTAATGTTACACAGCCATACAAAATGCACCACCCCGAGATGTTTTTCAAAAACCTATCCTACATTGCCACTGCATGTTTCCTGACGTCCCCATGCTGACCAACCTGTGGTGATTATCTCCATCCTACATTGCCACTCACTGCCTATTTTAATTCAGACCCTATGATTCACACCACACCGTGATGTTTTTCTCACTCCTACTAGTGAATGTAATGTTACACAGCCATACAATGCAAACCACCCCGCGATGTTTTTCAGAAACCTATCCTACATTGCCACTGCATGTTTCCTGACCTCCCCATGCTGACCACCCCGTGGTGCTTTTCTCCATCTTACATTGCCACTGACTGCCTATCCTAATTCAGACCCTATGATTCACACCACCCCGTGCTGTTTTTCCCACTCCTACTAGCGAATGTAATGTTACACACCCATACAATGTGCACCACTCCATGATGTTTTTCAGCAACCTATCCTACATTGCCACAGCATTTTTCCTGACCTACACAGGCTGACCAACCCGTGGTGCTTTTCTCCTTCCTACATTGCCACTCACTGCCTATCCTAATTCAGACCCTATGATTCACACCACCCCGTGATGTTTTTCTCACCCCTACTAGTGAAAGTAATGTTACACACCCATACAATGTGCACCACCCCGCGATGTTTTTCACAAACTTATCCTACATTGCCAATACTTGTTTCCTGACCTCCCCATGCTGAAAATCCCGTGGTGCTTTTCTCCATCCTACATTGCCACTCAATGCCTATCCTAACTCAGACCCTGTGATTCACACCACCCCGTGATGTTTTTCTCACTCCTACTAATGAATGTAATGTTACACACCGACACAATGCACACCACCCCGCGATGATTTTCAGAAATCTATCCTACATTGCCACTGCATGTTTCCTGACCTCCACATGCTGACAACACCGTGGTGCTTTTCTCCATCCTACATTGCCACTCACTGCCTATCCTAATTCAGAACCTATGATTCTCACCACCCCGTGATGTTTTTCTCACTCCTACTAGTGAATGTAATGTTACACACCCATACAACACGCACCACCCCGCGATGTTTTTCAGAAACTTATCGTACATTGCCACTGCATGATTCCTGACTTCCCCATGCTGACTACACCGCGATGTTTTTCAGAAACCTATCCTACATTGGCACTGCATGATTTCAGACCTCCCCATGCTGACCACCCCGTGGTGCTTTTCTCCATCTTACATTGCCACTGACTGCCTATCCTAATTCAGACCCTATGATTCACACCACCCCGTGATGTTTTTCCCACTCCTTCTAGTGAATGTAATGTTACACACCGATACAATGCGCACCACCCCGTGATGTTTTTCAGCAACCTATCCTACATTGCCACAGCATTTTTCCTGACCTACCCAGGCTGACCACCCCGTGGTGCTTTTCTCCATCCTATATTGCCACTCACTGCCTATCCTAATTCAGACCCTATGATTCACACCACCCCGTGATAGTTTTCTCACTCCTACTAGTGAAAGTAATGTTACACACCCATACAATGCGCACCACCCAGCGATGTTTTTCAGCAACCTATCCTATATTGCCACTGCCTGTTTCCTGACCTCCACATGCTTACCACCCCGTGGTGCTTTTCTCCATCATATATTGCCACTCACTGCCTATCCTAATTCAGACCCTATGATACACACCACCCCGTGATGTTTTTCTCACTCCTACTACTGAAAGTAATGTTACACACCCATAGAATGCGCACCACCCCGCGATGTTTTTCAGAAACCTATCCTACATTGCCACTACTTGTTTCCTGACCTCCCCATGCTGACAACCCCGTGGTGGTTTTCTCCATCCTACATTGCCACTTACTGCCTATCCTAATTCAGACCCTATGATTCACACCACCCCGTGATGTTTTTCTCCCTCCTACTAGTGAATGTAATGTTACACACCCATAAAATGCGCACTACCCCGCGATGCTTTTCAGCAACATATCCGACATTGCCACTGCATGTTTCCTGACCTCCCAATGTTGACCACACCATGGTGCTTTTCTCCATCCTACATTGCCACTCACTGCCTATCCAATTCAGACCCTATTATTCACACCACCCCATGATGTTTTTCTCACTCCTACAAGTGAATGTAATGTTACACACCCATACAATGTGCACCACACTGCGAGGTTTTTCATCAACCTATCCTACATTGCCACTGCATGTTTCCTGACCTCCCCATGCTGACCACCTCGTGGTACTTTTCTTCATCCTACATTGCCACTCACTGCGTATCCTAATTGAGACCCTATGATTCACACCAACCCGTGATGTTTTTCTCACTCCTACTAGTGAATGTAATGTTACACACCCATACAAGCGCAACACCCTGCGATGTTTTTCCGAAACCTATCCTACATTGCCACTGCATGTTTCCTGCCCTCCCCATGCTGACCACCCCATGGTGCTTTTCTCCATCCTACATTGCCACTCACTGCATATCCTAATTCAGACCCTATGATTCACAGCACCCCGTGATGTTTTCTCACTAATAGTGAATGTAATTTCACACAGCCATACAATGCGCACCACCCAGAGATGTTTTTCAGAAACCTATCCTACATTGCCACTGCATGTTTCCTGACCTCCCCATGCTGACCAACCCGTGGTGCTTTTCTCCATCCTACATTGCCACTCACTGCCTTTCCTAATTCAGACCGTATAATTCACACTACCACGTGAAGTTTTTCTCACTGCTACTAGTGAATGAAATGGTACACACCCATACAATGCACACCACCCCGCGATGTTTTTCAGAAAACTATCCTAAATTGCCACTGCATGATTCCTGACCTCCCAATGCTGACCACCCCGTGGTGATTTTCTCCATCCTACAATGCCACTCACTGCCTATCCTAATTCAGACCCTATGATTAACACCACCCCGTGATGTTTTTCTCACTCCTACTAGTGAATGTAATGTTACACACCCATACAATGCGCACCAACCCGCGAAGTTTTTCAGAAACCTATCCTACATTGCCACTGCATGTTTCCTGACCTCCCCATGCTGACCACCCCGTGGTGCTTTTCTCCATCCTACATTGCCATCCACTGCCTAACCTTATTCAGACCCTATGATTCACACCACCCCGTGATGTTTTTCTCCCTCCTACTAGTGAATGTAATATTACACACCCATAAAATGCGCACCACCCCGCGATGCTTTTCAGAAACATATCCTACATTGCCACTACTTGTTTCCTGACCTCCCCATGCTGACAACCCCGTGGTGGTTTTCTCCATCCTACATTGCCTCTCACTGCCTATCCTAATTCAGACCCTATGATTCACACCACCCCGTGATGTTTTTCTCCCTCCTACTAGTGAATGTAATGTTACACACCCATAAAATGCGCACTACCCCCCGATGCTTTTCAGAAACATATCCTACATTGCCACTGCATGTTTCCTGACCTCCCGATGTTGACCACACCATGGTGCTTTTCTCCATCCTACATTGCCACTCACTGCCTATCCAATTCAGACCCTATTATTCACACCACCCCATGATGTTTTTCTCACTCCTACAAGTGAATGTAATGTTACACATCCATACAATGTGCACCACACTGCGAGGTTTTTCAGAAACCTATCCTACATTGCCACTGCGTGTTTCCTGACCTCCCCATGCTGACCACCTCGTGGTTCTTTTCTTCATCCTACATTGCCACTCACTGCGTATCCTAATTGAGACCCTATGATTCACACCAACCCGTGATGTTTTTCTCACTCCTACTATTGAATGTAATGTTACACACACATACAAGCGCGACACCCTGTGATGTTTTTCCGAAACCTATCCTACATTGCCACTGCATGTTTCCTGCCCTCCCCATGCTGACCACCCCATGGTGCTTTTCTCCATCCTACATTGCCACTCACTGCCTATCCTAATTCAGATCCTATGATTCACAGCACCCCGTGATGTTTTCTCACTCCTAATAGTGAATGTAATTTTACACAACCATACAATGCGCACCACCCAGAGATGTTTTTCAGAAACCTATCCTACATTGCCACTGCATGTTTCCTGACCTCCCCATGCTGACCAACCCGTGGTGCTTTTCTCCATCCTACATTGCCACTCACTGCCTTTCCTAATTCAGACCGTATGATTCACACTACCAAGTGAAGTTTTTCTCACTGCTACTAGTGAATGAAATGTTACACACCCATACAATGCACACCACCCCGCGATGTTTTTCAGAAAACTATCCTAAATTGCCACTGCATGTTTCCTGACCTCCCAATGCTGACCACCCCGTGGTGATTTTCTCCATCCTACATTGCCACTCACTGCCTATCCTAATTCAGACCCTATGATTAACACCACCCCGTGATGTTTTTCTCACTCCTACTAGTGAATGTAATGTTACACACCCATACAATGCGCACCAACCCGCGAAGTTTTTCAGAAACCTATCCTACATTGCCACTGCATGTTTCCTGACCTCCCCATGCTGACCACCCCGTGGTGCTTTTCTCCATCCTACATTGCCATTCACTGCCTAACCTTATTCAGGCCCTATGATTCACACCACCCCGTGATGTTTTTCTCCCTCCTACTAGTGAATGTAATGTTACACACCCATAAAATGCGCACCACCCCGCGATGCTTTTCAGAAACATATCCTACATTGCCACTGCATGTTTCCTGACCTCCCGATGTTGACCACACCATGGTGCTTTTCTCCATCCTACATTGCCACTCACTGCCTATCCAATTCAGACCCTATTATTCACACCACCCCATGATGTTTTTCTCACTCCTACAAGAGAATGTAATGTTACACACCCATACAATGTGCACCACACTGCGAGGTTTTTCAGAAACCTATCCTACATTGCCACTGCATGTTTCCTGACCTCCCCATGCTGACCACCCCGTGGTACTTTTCTTCATCCTACATTGCCACTCACTGCGTATCCTAATTGAGACCCTATGATTCACACCAACCCGTGATGTTTTTCTCACTCCTACTAGTGAATGTAATGTTACACACACATACAAGCGCAACACCCTGCGATGTTTTTCCGAAACCTATCCTACATTGCCACTGCATGTTTCCTGACCTCCCCATGCTGACCACCCCATGGTGCTTTTCTCCATCCTACATTGCCACTCACTGCCTATCCTAATTCAGACCCTATGATTCACACCACCCCGTGATGTTTTCTCACTCCTAATAGTGAATGTAATTTTACACAGCCCTACAATGCGCACCACCCAGAGATGTTTTTCAGAAACCTATCCTACATTGCCACTGCATGTTTCCTGACCTCGCCATGCTGACCAACCCGTGGTGCTTTTCTCCATCCTACATTGCCACTCACTGCCTTTCCTAATTCAGACCGTATGATTCACACTACCACGTGAAGTTTTTCTCACTGCTACTAGTGAATGAAATGTTACACACCCATACAATGCACACCACCCCGCGATGTTTTTCAGAAACATATCCTACATTGCCACTGCATGTTTCCTGACCTCCCCATGCTGACCACCCCGTGGTGCTTTTCTCCATCCTAAATTGCCACTCATTGCCTATCCTAATTCAGACCCTATGGTTCACACCACCCCGTGATGTTTTTCTCAATCCTACTAGTGAATGTAATGTTACATAGCCATACAATGCGGACCACCAGGCGATGTTTTTCAGAAACCTATCCTACATTGCCACTGCATGTTTCCTGACCTCCCCAACCTGACCACCCCGTGGTGCTTTTCTCCATCCCACATTGCCACTCACTGCCTATCCTAATTCAGACCCTATGATTCACACCACCCCGTGATGTTTTTCTCACTCCTACTAGTGAATGTAATGTTACACAGCCATACAACGCGCACCCCATCGCGATGTTTTTCAGAAACTTATCCTACATTGCCACTGCATGTTTCCTGACTTCCCCATGCTGACCACAACATGGTGCTTTTCTCCATCCTCCATTCCCACTCATTGCCTATCCTAATTCAGACCCTATGATTCACACCACCCCGTGATGTTGTTCTCACACCTACCATTGAATGTAACGTTACAAACCCATACAACGCGCACAACCCCGCGATGTTTTTCAGAAACTTATCCTACATTGCCACTGCATGTTTCCGGACCTCCCCATGCTGACCACCCAGTGGTGCTTTTCTCCATCCTACATTGCCACTCACTGCCTTTCCTAATTCAGACCGTATGATTCACACTACCACGTGAAGTTTTTCTCACTGCTACTAGTGAATGAAATGTTACACACCCATACAATGCACACCACCCCGCGATGTTTTTCAGAAACATATCCTACATTGCCACTGCATGTTTCCTGACCTCCCCATGCTGACCACCCCGTGGTGCTTTTCTCCATCCTAAATTGCCACTCATTGCCTATCCTAATTCAGACCCTATGGTTCACACCACCCCGTGATGTTTTTCTCAATCCTACTAGTGAATGTAATGTTACATAGCCATACAATGCGGACCACCAGGCGATGTTTTTCAGAAACCTATCCTACATTGCCACTGCATGTTTCCTGACCTCCCCAACCTGACCACCCCGTGGTGCTTTTCTCCATCCCACATTGCCACTCACTGCCTATCCTAATTCAGACCCTATGATTCACACCACCCCGTGATGTTTTTCTCACTCCTACTAGTGAATGTAATGTTACACAGCCATACAACGCGCACCCCATCGCGATGTTTTTCAGAAACTTATCCTACATTGCCACTGCATGTTTCCTGACTTCCCCATGCTGACCACAACATGGTGCTTTTCTCCATCCTCCATTCCCACTCATTGCCTATCCTAATTCAGACCCTATGATTCACACCACCCCGTGATGTTGTTCTCACACCTACCATTGAATGTAACGTTACAAACCCATACAACGCGCACAACCCCGCGATGTTTTTCAGAAACTTATCCTACATTGCCACTGCATGTTTCCGGACCTCCCCATGCTGACCACCCAGTGGTGCTTTTCTCCATCCTACATTGCCACTCACTGCCTATCCTAACTCAGACCCTATGATTCACACCACCCCGTGATGTTTTGCTCACTCCTACTAGTGAATGTAATGTTACACAGCCATACAACGCGCACCCCATCGCGATGTTTTTCAGAAACTTATCCTACATTGGCACTTCATGTTTCCTGACCGCCCCATGCTGACCAACCCGTGGTGCTTTTCTCCATCCTACATTGCCACTCACTGCCTATCCTAATTCAGACCCTATGATTCACACCACCCCATGATGTTCTTCTCACTCCAACTAGTGAATGTATTGTTACACACCCATACAATGCGCACCGCACCGCGATGTTTTTCAGAAACATATCCTACATTGGCACTTCATGTTTCCTGACCTCCCCATGCTGATCACCCCGTGGTGCTTTTCTCCATCCTACATTGCCACTCACTGCCTATCCTAATTCAGACCCTATGATTCACACCACCCCGTGATGTTTTTCTCACTCCTACTAGTGAATGTAATGTTACACACCCATACAATGCGCACCAACACGCGATGTTTTTCAGAAACGTATCCTACATTTCCACTGCATGTTTCCTGACCTCCCCATGCTGACCACCCCGTGGTGCTTTTCTCCATCCTACATTGCAGCTCAATGCCTATCCTAACTCAGACCCTATGATTCACAGCACCCCGTGATGTTTTTTTCACTCCTACTAATGAATGTAATGTTACACACCGATACAATGCGCACCACCCCGCGATATTTTTCAGAAATCTATCCTACATTGCCACTGCATGTTTCCTGACCTCCACATGCTGACCACACCGTGGTGCTTTTCTCCATCCTACATTGCCACTCACTGCCTATCCTAATTCAGAACCTATGATTCACACCACCCCGTGATGTTTTTCTCACTCCTACTACTGAATGTAACGTTACACAGCCATACAAAATGCACCACCCCGAGATGTTTTTCAAAAACCTATCCTACATTGCCACTGCATGTTTCCTGACGTCCCCATGCTGACCAACCTGTGGTGATTATCTCCATCCTACATTGCCACTCACTGCCTATCCTAATTCATACCCTATGATTCATACCACACCGTGATGTTTTTCTCACTCCTACTAGTGAATGTAATGTTACACAGCCATACAATGCAAACCACCCCGCGATGTTTTTCAGAAACCTATCCTACATTGCCACTGCATGTTTCCTGACCTCCCCATGCTGACCACCCCGTGGTGCTTTTCTCCATCTTACATTGCCACTGACTGCCTATCCTAATTCAGACCCTATGATTCACACCACCCCGTGATGTTTTTCCCACTCCTACTAGCGAATGTAATGTTACACACCCATACAATGCGCACCACTCCATGATGTTTTTCAGCAACCTATCCTACATTGCCACAGCATTTTTCCTGACCTACACAGGCTGACCAACCCGTGGTGCTTTTCTCCTTCCTACATTGCCACTCACTGCCTATCCTAATTCAGACCCTATGATTCACACCACCCCGTGATGTTTTTCTCACTCCTACTAGTGAATGTAATGTTACACACCCATACAACACGCACCACCCCGCGATGTTTTTCAGAAACTTATCGTACATTGCCACTGCATGATTCCTGACTTCCCCATGCTGACTACACCGCGATGTTTTTCAGAAACCTATCCTACATTGGCACTGCATGATTTCAGACCTCCCCATGCTGACCACCCCGTGGTGCTTTTCTCCATCTTACATTGCCACTGACTGCCTATCCTAATTCAGACCCTATGATTCACACCACCCCGTGATGTTTTTCCCACTCATTCTAGTGAATGTAATGTTACACACCGATACAATGCGCACCACCCCGTGATGTTTTTCAGCAACCTATCCTACATTGCCACAGCATTTTTCCTGACCTACCCAGGCTGACCACCCCGTGGTGCTTTTCTCCATCCTATATTGCCACTCACTGCCTATCCTAATTCAGACCCTATGATTCACACCACCCCGTGATATTTTTCTCACTCCTACTAGTGAAAGTAATGTTACACACCCATACAATGCGCACCACCCAGCGATGTTTTTCAGCAACCTATCCTATATTGCCACTGCCTGTTTCCTGACCTCCACATGCTTACCACCCCGTGGTGCTTTTCTCCATCATATATTGTCACTCACTGCCTATCCTAATTCAGACCCTATGATACACACCACCCCGTGATGTTTTTCTCACTCCTACTACTGAAAGTAATGTTACACACCCATAGAATGCGCACCACCCCGCGATGTTTTTCAGAAATCTATCCTACATTGCCACTACTTGTTTCCTGACCTCCCCATGCTGACCACCCCGTGGTGGTTTTCTCCATCCTACATTGCCACTCACTGCCTATCCTAATTCAGACCCTATGATTCACACCACCCCGTGATGTTTTTCTCCATCCTACTAGTGAATGTAATGTTACACACCCATAAAATGCGCACCACCCCGCGATGCTTTTCAGAAACATATCCTACATTGCCACTGCATGTTTCCTGACCTCCCGATGTTGACCACACCATGGTGCTTTTCTCCATCCTACATTGCCACTCACTGCCTATCCAATTCAGACCCTATTATTCACACCACCCCATGATGTTTTTCTCACTCCTACAAGTGAATGTAATGTTACACACCCATACAATGTGCACCACACTGCGAGGTTTTTAAGAAACCTATCCTACATTGCCACTGCATGTTTCCTGACCTCCCCATGCTGACCACCCCGTGGTACTTTTCTTCATCCTACATTGCCACTCACTGCGTATCCTAATTGAGACCCTATGATTCACACCAACCCGTGATGTTTTTCTCACTCCTACTACTGAATGTAATGTTACACACCCATACAAGCGCAACACCCTGCGATGTTTTTCCGAAACCTATCCTACATTGCCACTGCATGTTTCCTGCCCTCCCCATGCTGACCACCCCATGGTGCTTTTCTCCATCCTACATTGCCACTCACTGCCTATCCTAATTCAGACCCTATGATTCACAGCACCCCGTGATGTTTTCTCACTCCTAATAGTGAATGTAATTTTACACAGCCATACAATGCGCACCACCCAGAGATGTTTTTCAGAAACCTATCCTACATTGCCACAGCATGTTTCCTGACCTCCCCATGCTGACCAACCCGTGGTGCTTTTCTCCATCCTACATTGGCACTCACTGCCTTTCCTAATTCAGACCGTATGATTCACACTACCACGTGAAGTTTTTCTCACTGCTACTAGTGAATGAAATGTTACACACCCATACAATGCACACCACCCCGCGATGTTTTTCAGAAAACTATCCTAAATTGCCACTGCATGTTTCCTGACCTCCCCATGCTGACCACCCCGTGGTGCTTTTCTCCATCCTAAATTGCCACTCATTGCCTATTCTAATTCAGACCCTATGATTCACAACACCCTGTCAAGATTTTCTCACTCCTACTAGTGAATGTAATGTTACACACCCATACAATGCACACCACCCCGCGATGTTTTTCAGAAACCTATACTACTTTGCCGTTGCATGTTTCCTGACCTCTCCATCCTGACCACCCCGCAATGTTTTTGAAAAACCTATCCTACATTGGCACTGCATGTTTCCTGACCTCCCCATGCTGACCACCCCGTGGTGTTTTTCTCCATCCTACATTGCCACTCACTGCCTATCCTTATTCAGACCCTATGGTTCACACCACCCCGTGATGTTTTTCTCAATCCTACTAGTGAATGTAATGTTACATAGCCATACAATGCGGACCACCGGGCGATGTTTTTCAGAAACCTATCCTACATTGCCACTGCATGTTTCCTGACCTCCCCATCCTGACCACCCCGTGGTGCTTTTCTCCATCCCACATTGCCACTCACTGCCTATCCTAATTCAGACCCTATGATTCACACCACCCCGTGATGTTTTTCTCACTCCTACTAGTGAATGTAATGTTACACAGCCATACAACGCGCACCCCCCCGCGATGTTTTTCAGAAACTTATCCTACATTGCCACTGCATGTTTCCTGACTTCCCCATGCTGACCACAACGTGGGGCTTTTCTCCATCCTCCATTCCCACTCATTGCCTATCATAATTCAGACCCTATGATTCACACCACCCCGTGATGTTGTTCTCACACCTACCATTGAATGTAACGTTACAAACCCATACAACGCGCACAACACCGCGATGTTTTTCAGAAACTTATCCTACATTGCCACTGCATGTTTCCGGACCTCCCCATGCTGACCACCCAGTGGTGCTTTTCTCCATCCTACATTGCCACTCACTGCCTATCCTAACTCAGACCCTATGATTCACACCACCCCGTGATGTTTTGCTCACTCTTACTAGTGAATGTAATGTTACAGAGCCATACAATGCGCACCACCTCGCGATGTTTTTCAGAAACCTATCCTACATTGGCACTTCATGTTTCCTGACCGCCCCATGCTGACCAACCCGTGGTGCTTTTCTCCATCCTACATTGCCACTCACTGCCTATCCTAATTCAGACCCTATGATTCACACCAACCCATGATGTTCTTCTCACTCCAACTAGTGAATGTATTGTTACACACCCATACAATGCGCACCACACCGCGATGTTTTTAAGAAACATATCCTACATTGGCACTTCATGTTTCCTGACCTCCCCATGCTGATCACCCCGTGGTGCTTTTCTCCATCCTACATTGCCCCTCACTGCCTATCCTAATTCAGACCCTATGATTCACACCACCCCGTGATGTTTTTCTCACTCCTACTAGTGAATGTAATGTTACACACCCATACAATGCGCACCAACACGCGATGTTTTTCAGAAACGTATCCTACATTTCCACTGCATGTTTCCTGACCTCCCCATGCTGACCACCCCGTGGTGCTTTTCTCCATCCTACATTGCAGCTCAATGCCTATCCTAACTCAGACCCTATGATTCACAGCACCCCGTGATGTTTTTTTCACTCCTACTAATGAATGTAATGTTACACACCGATACAATGCGCACCACCCCGCGATATTTTTCAGAAATCTATCCTACATTGCCACTGCATGTTTCCTGACCTCCACATGCTGACCACACCGTGGTGCTTTTCTCCATCCTACATTGCCACTCACTGCCTATCCTAATTCAGAACCTATGATTCACACCACCCCATGATGTTTTTCTCACTCCTACTACTGAAAGTAATGTTACACACCCATACAATGTGCAACACCCCGCGATGTTTTTCAGAAACCTATCCTACATTGCCACTACTTGTTTCCTGACCTCCCCATGCTGAAAATCCCGTGGTGCTTTTCTCCATCCTACATTGCCACTCAATGCCTATCCTAACTCAGACCCTGTGATTCACACCACCCCGTGATGTTTTTCTCACTCCTACTAGTGAATGTAATGTTACACACCAATACAACACGCACCACCCCGCGATGTTTTTCAGAAACTTATCCTACATTGCCCCTGCATGTTTCCTGACCTCCCCATGCTGACTACCCCGCGATTTTTTTCAGAAACCTATCCTACATTGGCACTGCATCTTTCCAGACCTCCCCATGCTGACCACCCCGTGGTGCTTTTCTCCATCTTACATTGCCACTGACTGTCTATCCTAATTCAGACCCTATGATTCACACCACCCCGTGATGTTTTTCCCACTCCTTCTAGTGAATGTAATGTTACACACCCATACAATGCGCACCACCCCGTGATGTTTTTCAGCAACCTATCCTACATTGCCACAGCATTTTTCGTGACCTACCCAGGCTGACCACCCCGTGGTGCTTTTCTCCATCCTACATTGCCACACACTGCCTATCCTAATTCAGACCCTATGATTCACACCACCCCGTGATGTGTTTCTCACCCCTACTAGTGAAAGTAATGTTACACACCCATACAATGTGCACCACCCCGCGATGTTTTTCAGAAACCTATCCTACATTGCCACTGCATGTTTCCTGACCTCCCCATGCTGACCACACTGTGGTGCTTTTCTCCATCCTACATTGGCCCTCAATGCCTATCCTGACTCAGACCCTGTGATTCACACCACCCCGTGATGTTTTTCTCACTCCTACTAATGAATGTAATGTTACACATCGATACAATGCACACCACCCCGCGATGATTTTCAGAAATCTATCCTACATTGCCACTGCATGTTTCCTGACCTCCACATGCTGACCACACCGTGGTGCTTTTCTCCATCCTACATTGCCACTCACTGCCTATCCTAATTAAGAACCTATGATTCTCACCACCCCGTGATGTTTTTCTCACTCCTACTAGTGAATGTAATCTTACACACCCATACAACACGCACCACCCCGCGATGTTTTTCAGAAACCTATCCTACATTGCCACTGCATGTTTCCTGACCTCCCTATGCTGACCAACCGGTGGTGCTTTTCTCCATCCTACATTGCCACTCACTGCCTATCCTAATTCAGACCCTATGATACACACCACCCCGTGATGTTTTTCTCACTCCTACTACTGAAAGTAATGTTACACACCCATACGATGCGCACCAACCCGCGAAGTTTTTCATAAACCTATCCTACATTGCCACTGAAAGTTTCCTGACCTCCCCATGCTGACCACCCCGTGGTGCTTTTCTCCATCCTACATTGCCACTCAAAGCCTATCCTAACTCAGACCCTATGATGCACACCACCCTTTGATGTTTTTCTCACTCCTACTAATGAATGTAACTTTACACACCGATGCAATGCGCACCACCCCGCGATGTTTTTCAGAAATCTATCCTACACTGCCACTGCATGTTTCCTGACCTCCACATGCTGACCACACCGTGGTGCTTTTCTCCATCCTACATTGCCACTCACTGCTTATCCTAATTCAGACCCTATGATTCACACCACCCCGGGATGTTTTGCTCACTCTTACTAGTGAATGTAATGTTACACACCCATACAATGCGCACCACCTCGCGATGTTTTTCAGAAACCTATCCTACATTGGCACTTCATGTTTCCTGACCTCCCCATGCTGACCACCCCGTGGTGCTTTTCTCCATCCTACATTGCCACTCAATGCCTATCCTAATTCAGAACCTATGATTCACACCATCCCGTGATGTTTTTCTCACACCTACTACTGAATGTAATCTTACACAGCCATACAACACGCACCACCCCGAGATGTTTTTCAAAAACCTATCCTACATTGCCACTGCATGTTTCCTGACGTCCCCATGCTGACCAACCCGTGGTGATTTTCTCCATCCTACATTGCCACTCACTGCCTATCCTTATTCATTCCCTATGGTTCACACCACCCCGTGATGTTTTTCTCAATCCTACTAGTGAATGTAAAGTTACACAGCCATACAATGCGCACCACCCTGCGATGTTTTTCAGAAACTTATCCTACATTGCCACTGCAAGATTCCTGACCTCCCCATGCTGACTTCCCCGCAATATTTTTCATAATCCTATCCTACATTGGCACTGCATGTTTCCAGACCTCCCCATGCTGACCACCCCGTGGTGCTTATCTCCATCTTACATTGCCACTGACTGCCTATCCTAATTCAGACCCTATGATTCACACCACCCCGTGATGTTTTTCCCACTCCTTCTAGTGAATGTAATGTTACACACCCATACAATGCGCACCACCCCGTGATGTTTTTCAGCAACCTATCCTACATTGCCACAGCATTTTTCGTGACCTACCCAGGCTGACCACCCCGTGGTGCTTTTCTCCATCCTACATTGCCACTCACTGCCTATCCTAATTCAGACACTATGATTCACACCACCCCGTGATGTTTTTCTCACTCCTACTAGTGAATGTAATGTTACACACCCATACAATGCGCACCACCCCGCGACGTTTTTCAGAAACCTATCCTACATTGCCACTGCATGTTTCCTGACCTCCCGATGTTGCCCACACCATGGTGCTTTTCTCCATCCTATATTGCCACACACTGCCTATCCAATTCAGACCCTATTATTCACACCACCCCGTGATGTTTTTCTCACTCCTACTAGTGAATGTAATGTTACACACCCATACAATGTACACCACCCCCGATGCTTTTCAGAAACCTATCCTACATTGCCACTGCATGTTTCCTGACTTCCCCATGCTGAGCACCCCGTGATACTTTTCTCCATCCTACATTGATACTCACTGCCTATCCCAACTCAGACCATATGATTCACACCACCCAGTGATGTATTTCTCACTCCTACTAGGGAATGTAATGTTACACACCCATACAATGCGCACCACACTGCGATCTTTTTCAGAAACCTAGACTACATTGCCACTGCATGTTTCCTGACCTCCCAATGCTGACCACCCCGTGGTGCTTTTCTCCATCCTACATTGCTACTAACTGCCTATCCTAATACAGACCCGATGATACACACCACCCTGTGATGTTTTTCTCACTCCTACTAGTGAATGTAATGTTACACAATCATACAATGCGCAGCACCCGGCGATGTTTTTCAGAAACCTATCCTACATTGCCACTGCATGTTTCCTGACCTCCCCATGCTGACCACCCCGTGGTGCTTTTCTCCATCTTACATTGCCACTGACTGCCTATCCTAATTCAGACCCTATGATTCACACCACCCCGTTATGTTTTTCCCACTCCTACTAGTGAATGTAATGTTACACACCACTACAATGCGCACCACTCGCGGATGTTTTTCAGCAACCTATCCTACATTGCCACAGCATTTTTCCTGACCTACCCAGGCTGACCAACCCGTGGTGCTTTTCTCCTTCCTACATTGCCACTCACTGCCTATCCTAATTCAGACCCTATGATTCACACCACCCCGCGATGTTTTTCTCACCCCTACTAGTGAAAGTAATGTTACACACCCATACAATGCGCAACACCTCGCGATGTTTTTCAGAAACCTATCCTACATTGCCACTGCATGTTTCCTGACCTCCCGATGTTGACCACACCATGGTGCTTTTCTCCATCCTATATTGCCACTCACTGCCTATCCTAACTCAGACCCTATGATTCACACCACCCCGTGATGTTTTTCTCACTCCTACTAATGAATGTAACTTTACACACCGATACAATGCGCATCACCCCGCGATGTTTTTCAGAAATCTATCCTACATTGCCACTGCATGTTTCCTGACCTCCACATGCTGACCACACCGTGGTGCTTTTCTCCATCCTACATTGCAACTCACTGCCTATCCTAATTCAGAATCTATGATACACACCACCCCGTGATGTTTTTCTCACTCCTACTACTGAATGTAATGTTACACAGCCATACAACACGCACCACCCCGAGATGTTTTTCAAAAACCTATCCTACATTGCCACTGCATGTTTCCTGACGTCCCTATGCTGACCAACCCGTGGTGCTTTTCTCCATCCTACATTGCCACTCACTGCCTATCCTTATTCAGACCCTATGGTTCACACCACCCCGTGATGTTTTTCTCAATCCTACTAGTGAATGTAATGTTACACAGCCATACAATGCGCACCACCCTGCGATGTTTTTCAGAAACCTATCCTACATTGCCACTGCATGTTTCCTGACCTCCCCATGCTGAGCACCCCGTGATACTTTTCTCCATCCTACATTGATACTCACTGCCTATCCCAACTCAGTCCATATGATTCACACCACCCGTGATGTATTTTTCACTCCTACTAGTGAATGTAATGTTACACACCCATACAATGCGCACCACACTGCGATCTTTTTCAGAAACCTAGACTACATTGCCACTGCATGTTTCCTGACCTCCCAATGCTGACCACCCCGTGGTGCTTTTCTCCATCCTACATTGCTACTAACTGCCTATCCTAATACAGTCCCGATGATACACACCACCCTGTGATGTTTTTCTCTCTCCTACTAGTGAATGTAATGTTACACACCCATACAATGCGCAGCACCCGGCGATGTTTTTCAGAAACCTATCCTACATTGCCACTGCATGTTTCCTGACCTCCACAGGCTGACCACACCGTGGTGCTTTTCTCCATCCTACATTGCCATTCACTACCTATCCTAATTCAGAACTTATGATTCTCACCACCCCGTGATGGTTTTCTCACTCGTAATAGTGAATGTAATGTTACACAGCCATACAACACGCACCACCCCGTGATGTTTTTCAGAAACCTATCCTACATTGCCACTGCATGTTTCCTGACCTCCCCATGCAGACCAACCCGTGGTGCTTTTCTCCATTCTACATTGCCACTCACTGCCTATCCTTATTCAGACCCTATGGTTCACACCACACCGTGATGTTTTTCTCACTCCTACTAGTGAATGTAATGTTACACATCCATACAATGTGCACCACCCGGCGAGGCTTTTCAGAATCCTATCCTAAATTGCCACTGCATGTTTCCTGACATCCCCATGCTGACCACACCGTGGTACTTTTCTTCATCCTAAATTGCCACTCACTGCGTATCCCAATTGAGACCCTATGATTCACACCAACCCGTGATGTTTTTCTCACTCCTACTAGTGAATGTAATGTTACAAACCCATACAAGCGCAACACCCTGCGATGTTTTTCAGAAACCTATGCTACATTGCCACTGCATGTTTCCTGACGTCCCCATGCTGACCATCCCGTGGTGCTTTTCTCCATCCTACATTGCCACTCACTGCCTATTCTAATTCAGATCCTATGATTCACACCACCCTGTGATGTTTTCTCACTCCTACTAGTGAATGTAATTTTACACAGCCATACAATGCGCACCACACAGAGATGTTTTTCAGAAACCTATCTTACATTGCCACTGCATGTTTCCAGACCTCCCCATGCTGACCAACCCGTGGTGCTTTTCTCCATCCTACATTGCCACTCACTGCCTTTCCTAATTCAGACCCTATGATGCACACTACCCCGTGAAGTTTTTCCACTCCTATTAGTGAAAGAAATGTTACACACCCATACAATCTGCACCACCCCGAGATGTTTTTCAGAAACCTATTCTACATTGCCGCAGCATGTTTCCTGACCTCCGGACGCTGACCACCCCGTGGTGCTTTTCTCCATCCTACTTTGCCACTCACTGCCTATGCTAATTCAGACCCTATGATTCACACCACCCCGTGATGTTTTTCTCACTCCTACTAGTGAAAGTAATGTTACACACCCATACAATGCGCACCACCCCGGGATGTTTTTCAGAAACCTATCCTACATTGCCACTGCATGTTTCCTGACCTCCCCATGCTGACCACCCAGTGGTGATTTTCTGTATCCTACATTGCCACTCACTGCCTATCCTAATTCAGACCCTATGATTCACACCACCCCGTGATGTTTTTCTCACTCATACTAGTGAAAGTAATGTTACACACCCATACAATGCGCAACACCCCGCGATGTTTTTCAGAAACCTATCCTACATTGCCACTGCATGTTTCCTGACCTCCACATGCTGACCACCCAGTGATGCTTTTCTCCATCCTACATTGCCACTCACTGCCTATTATAAAGTCAGACCCTATGATTCACACCACCCCATGATGTTTTGCTCACTCCTACAAGTGAATGTAATGTTACACAGCCATAGAATGCGCACCCCCCCCCGATGTTTTTGAGAAACCTATCCTACATTGCCACTGCATGTTTCCTGACCTCCCCATGATGACCACACCGTGGTGCTTTTCTCCAACCTACATTGCCACTCACTGCCTCTCCTAATTCAGACCCTATGATTCATACCACCCCGTGATGTTTTTCTCACTCCAAGTAGTGAATGTAATGTTACACAACCATACAATGCGCACCACCCCGCAATGTTTTTCAGAAACCTATCCTACATTGGCACTGCATGTTTCCTGACCTCCCCATGCTGACCACCCCGTGGTGCTTTTCTCAATCCTACATTGCCACTCACTGCCTATCCTAATTCAGACCCTATGATTCACACCACCCCGTGATGTTTTTCTCACTCCTACTAGTGAATGTAATGTTACACACCCATACAATGCGCACCAATCCGCGATGTTTTTCAGAAACCTATCCTACATTGCCACTGCATGTTTCCTGACCTCCCCATGCTGAACACCCCGTGGTGCTTTTCTCCATCCTACATTGCCACTCAATGCCTATCCTAACTCAGACCCTATGTTTCACAGCACCCCGTGATGTTTTTCTCACTCCTACTAATGAATGTAATGTTACACACCGATACAATGCGCACCACCCCGCGATGTTTTTCAGAAATCTATCCTACATTGCCAATGCATGTTTCCTGACCTCCACATGCTGACCACACCGTGGTGCTTTTTTCCATCCTACATTGCCACTCACTGCCTATCCTAATTCAGAACCTATGATTCACACCACCCCGTGATGTTTTTCTCACTCCTACTAGTTAATGTAATGTTACAAACCCATACAATGTGCACCACCCCGCGATGTTTTTCAGAATCCTATCCTATATTGCCACTGCATGTTTCCTGACCTCCCCATGCTGACCACGCCGTGGTGCTTTTCTCCATCCTACATTGCCACTCACTGCCTATCCTGATTCAGACCCTATGATTCACACCACCCCGTGATGTTTTTCTCACTCCCACTCGTGAAACTAATCTTACACACCCATAAAATGCGCACCACCCCGAGATGTTTTTCAGAAACCTATGCTACATTGCCACTGCATGTTTCATGACCTCCCCATGCTGACCAACCCGTGGTGCTTTTCTCCATCCTACATTGCCACTCACTGCCTATCCTAATTCAGACCCTATGTTTCACATCACCCCGTGATGTTTTTCTCACTCCTACTAGTGAATGTAATGTTACACACCCATACAAAGCACACCGCCCCGCGATGTTTTTCAGAAACCTATCCTACATTGCCACTGCATGTTTCCTGACCTCCCCATGCTGACCACCCCGTGGTGCTTTTCTCCATCTTACATTGCCACTCACTGCCTATCCTAATTCAGACCCTATGATTCACACCACCCCGTGATGATTTTCTCACTACTACTAGTGAATGTAATGTTACACACCCATACAATCTGCACCACCCCGCATTGTTTTTCAGAAACCTATCCTACATTGTCACAGCATGTTTCCTGACCTCCGGATGCTGACTACCCCGTGGTGCTTTTCTCCATCCTACGTTGCCACTCACTGCCTATCCTAATTCAGACCCTATGATTCACACCACTCCATGATGTTTTTCTCACTCCTACTAGTGAATATAATGTTACACACCCATACAATGCGCACCACCCCGCGATGTTTTTCAGAAACCTATCCTACATTGCCACTGGATGTTTCCTGACCTCCACATGCTGACCACACCGTGGTGCTTTTCTCCATCCTACATTGCCACTGACTGCCTATCCTAATTCAGAACCTATGATTCACACCACCCCGTGATGTTTTTCTCACTCCTACTAGTGAATGTAATGTTACACAGCCATACAACACGCACCAACCCGCGATGTTTTTCAGAAACCTATCCTACATTGCCACTGCATGTTCCCTGACCTCCCCATGCTGACCACCCCGCGATGTTATTCAGAAACCTATCCTACATTGCCACTGCATGTTTCCTGACCTCCCAATGCTGACCACCCCGTGGTACTTTACTTCATCCTACATTGCCACTCACTGCGTATCCTAATTGAGACCCTATGATTCACACCAACCCGTGATGTTTTTCTCACTCCTACTAGTGAATGTAATGTTACACACCCAAACAAGCGCAACACCCTGCGATATTTTTCAGAAACCTATCCTACAATGCCACGGCATGTTTCCTGACCTCCCCATGCTGACCACCCAGTGATGCTTTTCTCCATCCTACATTGCCACTCACTGCCTATCCTGATTCAGACCCTATGACTCACACCACCCCGTGATGTTTTTCTCACTCCCACTAGTGAAACTAATCTTACACACCCATAAAATGCGCACCACCCCGAGATGTTTTTCAGAAACCTATGCTACATTGCCACTGCATGTTTCATGACCTCCCCATGCTAACCAACCCGTGGTGCTTTTCTCCATCCTACATTGCCACTCACTGCCTATCCTAATTCAGACCCTATGTTTCACATCACCCCGTGATGTTTTTCTCACTCCTACTAATGAATGTAATGTTACACACCGATACAATGCGCACCACCCCGCGCTGTTTTTCAGAAATCTATCCTATATTGCCACGGCATGTTTCCTGACCTCCACATGCTGACCACACCGTGGTGCTTTTCTCCATCCTACATTGCCACTCACTGCCTATCCTAATTCAGAACCTATGATTCACACCACCCCGTGATGTTTTTCTCACACCTACTAGTGAATGTAGTGTTACACAGCCATACAACACGCACCACGCCGCGATGTTTTTCAGAAACCTATACTAAATTTCCACTTCATGTTACCTGACCTCCCCATGCAGACCACCCCGCGATGTTTTTCAGAAACCTATCCTACATTGCCACTGCATGTTTCCTGACCTCCCCATGCTGACCATCCTGTGGTGCTTTTCTTCATCCTACATTGCCACTCACTGCCTATCCTAATTCAGACCCTATGATTCACACCACCCCATGATGTTTTTCACTCCTACTAGTGAATGTAATTTTACACAGCCATACAATGCGCACCACCCAGAGATGTTTTTCAGAAACCTATCCTACATTGACACTGCATGTTTCCTGACCTCCCCATGCTGACCAACCCGTGGTGCTTTTCTCCATCCTACATTGAAACTCACTGCCTTTCCTAATTCAGACCCTATGATTTACACTACCCCATGAAGTTTTTCTAACTTCTTCTAGTGAATGAAATGTTACACACCCATACAATGCACACCACCCCGCTATGTTTTTCAGAAAACTATCCTACATTGCCACTGCATGTTTCCTGACCTCCCAATGCTGACCACCGCGTGGTGCTTTTCTCCATCCTACATTGCCACTCACTGCCTGTCCTAAATCCGAGCCTATGATTCACACCACCCCGTGATGTTTTTCTCACTCCTATTAGTGAATGAAATGTTACACAGCCATACAATGCGCAGCACCCAGAGATGTTTCTCAGAAACCTATCCTACATTGCCACTGCATGTTTCCTGACCTCCCCAGGCTGACCACCCCGTGGTGTTTTTCTCCATCCTACATTGCCACTCACTGCCTATTCTAATTCAGACCCTATGATTCACACCACCCCGTGATGATTTTCTCACTCCTACTAGTGAATGTAATGTTACACACCCATACAATCTGCACCACCCTGAGATGTTTTTCAGAAACCTATTCTACATTGCCACAGCATGTTTCCTGACCTCCGGACGCTGACCACCCCGTGGTGCTTTTCTCCATCCTACTTTGCCACTCACTGCCTATCCTAATTCAGACTCTATGATTCACACCACCCCGTGATGTTTTTCTCACTCCTACTAGTGAAAGTAATGTTACACACCCATACAATGCGCACCACCCCGGGATGTTTTTCAGAAACCTATCCTACATTGCCACTGCATGTTTCCTGACCTCCCCATGCTGACCACCCAGTGGTGATTTTCTGTATCCTACATTGCCACTCACTGCCTATCCTAATTCAGACCCTATGATTCACACCACCCCGTGATGTTTTTCTCACTCATACTAGTGAAAGTAATGTTACACACCCATACAATGCGCAACACCCCGCGATGTTTTTCAGAAACCTATCCTACATTGCCACTGCATGTTTCCTGACCTCCACATGCTGACCACCCAGTGATGCTTTTCTCCATCCTACATTGCCACTCACTGCCTATCCTAATTCAGACCCTATGATTCACACCACCCCGTGATGTTTTGCTCATTCCTACTAGTGAATGTAATGTTACACAGCCATAGAATGCGCACCCCCCCCCCCCGATGTTTTTGAGAAACCTATCCTACATTGCCACTGCATGTTTCCTGACCTCCCCATGATGACCACACCGTGGTGCTTTTCTCCAACCTACATTGCCACTCACTGCCTCTCCTAATTCAGACCCTATGATTCATACCACCCCGTGATGTTTTTCTCACTCCAAGTAGTGAATGTAATGTTACACAACCATACAATGCGCACCACCCCGCAATGTTTTTCAGAAACCTATCCTACATTGGCACTGCATGTTTCCTGACCTCCCCATGCTGACCACCCCGTGGTGCTTTTCTCAATCCTACATTGCCACTCACTGCCTATCCTAATTCAGACCCTATGATTCACACCACCCCGTGATGTTTTTCTCACTCCTACTAGTGAATGTAATGTTACACACCCATACAATGCGCACCAATCCGCGATGTTTTTCAGAAACCTATCCTACATTGCCACTGCATGTTTCCTGACCTCCCCATGCTGAACACCCCGTGGTGCTTTTCTCCATCCTGCATTGCCACTCAATGCCTATCCTAACTCAGACCCTATGTTTCAAAGCACCCCGTGATGTTTTTCTCACTCCTACTAATGAATGTAATGTTACACACCGATACAATGCGCACCACCCCGCGATGTTTTTCAGAAATCTATCCTACATTGCCAATGCATGTTTCCTGACCTCCACATGCTGACCACACCGTGGTGCTTTTCTCCATCCTACATTGCCACTCACTGCCTATCCTAATTCAGAACCTATGATTCACACCACCCCGTGATGTTTTTCTCACTCCTACTAGTTAATGTAATGTTACAAACCCATACAATGTGCACCACCCCGCGATGTTTTTCAGAATCCTATCCTACATTGCCAATGCATGTTTCCTGACCTCCCCATGCTGACCACCCCGTGGTGCTTTTCTCCATCCTACATTGCCACTCACTGCCTATCCTGATTAAGACCCTATGATTCACACCACCCCGTGATGTTTTTCTCACTCCCACTAGTGAAACTAATCTTACACACCGATAAAATGCGCACCACCCCGAGATGTTTTTCAGAAACCTATGCTACATTGCCACTGCATGTTTCATGACCTCCCCATGCTGATCAACCCGTGGTGCTTTTCTCCATCCTACTTTGCCACTCACTGCCTATCCTAATTCAGACCCTATGTTTCACATCACCCCGTGATGTTTTTCTCACTCCTACTAGTGAATGTAATGTTACACACCCATACAAAGCACACCGCCCCGCGATGTTTTTCAGAAACCTATCCTACATTGCCACTGCATGTTTCCTGACCTCCCCATGCTGACCACCCCGTGGTGCTTTTCTCCATCTTACATTGCCACTCACTGCCTATCCTAATTCAGACCCTATGATTCACACCACCCCGTGATGATTTTCTCACTACTACTAGTGAATGTAATGTTACACACCCATACAAACTGCACCACCCCGCATTGTTTTTCAGAAACCTATCCTACATTGTCACAGCATGTTTCCTGACCTCCGGATGCTGACTACCCCGTGGTGCTTTTCTCCATCCTACGTTGCCACTCACTGCCTATCCTAATTCAGACCCTATGATTCACACCACTCCATGATGTTTTTCTCACTCCTACTAGTGAATATAATGTTACACACCCATACAATGCGCACCACCCCGCGATGTTTTTCAGAAACCTATCCTACATTGCCACTGGATGTTTCCTGACCTCCACATGCTGACCACACCGTGGTGCTTTTCTCCATCCTACATTGCCACTGACTGCCTATCCTAATTCAGAACCTATGATTCACACCACCCCGTGATGTTTTTCTCACTCCTACTAGTGAATGTAATGTTACACAGCCATACAACACGCACCACCCCGCGATGTTTTTCAGAAACCTATCCTACATTGCCACTGCATGTTCCCTGACCTCCCCATGCTGACCACCCCGCGATGTTATTCAGAAACCTATCCTACATTGCCACTTCATGTTTCCTGACCTCCCAATGCTGACCACCCCGTGGTACTTTACTTCATTCTACATTGCCACTCACTGCGTATCCTAATTGAGACCCTATGATTCACACCAACCCGTGATGTTTTTCTCACTCCTACTAGTGAATGTAATGTTACACACCCAAACAAGCGCAACACCCTGCGATATTTTTCAGAAACCTATCCTACAATGCCACGGCATGTTTCCTGACCTCCCCATGCTGACCACCCCGTGGTGCTTTTCTCCATCCTACATTGCCACTCACTGCCTATCCTGATTCAGACCCTATGATTCACACCACCCCGTGATGTTTTTCTCACTCCCACTAGTGAAACTAATCTTACACACCCATAAAATGCGCACCACCCCGAGATGTTTTTCAGAAACCTATCCTACATTGCCACTGCATGTTCCCTGACCTCCCCATGCTGACCACCCCGCGATGTTATTCAGAAACCTATCCTACATTGCCACTGCATGTTTCCTGACCTCCCAATGCTGACCACCCCGTGGTACTTTACTTCATTCTACATTGCCACTCACTGCGTATCCTAATTGAGACCCTATGATTCACACCAACCCGTGATGTTTTTCTCACTCCTACTAGTGAATGTAATGTTACACACCCATACAAAGCACACCACCCCGCGATGTTTTTCAGAAACCTATCCTACATTGCCACTGCATGTTTCCTGACCTCCCCATGCTGACCACCCCGTGGTGCTTTTCTCCATCTTACATTGCCACTCACTGCCTATACTAATTCAGAACCTATGATTCACACCACCCCGTGATGTTTTTCTCACTCCTACTAGTTAATGTAATGTTACAAACCCATACAATGTGCACCACCCCGCGATGTTTTTCAGAATCCTATCCTACATTGCCACTGCATGTTTCCTGACCTCCCCATGCTGACCACCCCGTGGTGCTTTTCTCCATCCTACATTGCCACTCACTGCCTATCCTAATTCAGTCCCTATGATTCACACCACCCCGTGATGATTTTCTCACTCCTACTAGTGAATGTAATGTTACACACCCATACAATCTGCACCAGCGCGCGATGTTTTTCAGAAAGCTATCCTACATTTCCACAGCATGTTTCCTGACCTCCGGATGCTGACCACCCCGTGGTGCTTTTCTCCATGCTCCGTTGCCACTCACTGCCTATCCTAATTCAGACCCTATGATTCACACCACTCCGTGATGTTTTTCTCACTCCTACTAGTCAATGTAATGTTACACAGCCATACAATGCGCACCACCCCGCGATGTTTTTCAGAATCCTATCCTACATTGCCACTGCATGTTTCCTGACCTCCCCATGCTGACCACACCGTGGTGCTTTTTTCCATCCTACATTGCCACTCACTGCCTATTCTAATTCAGACACTATGATTCACACCACCCCGTGATGTTTTTCTCACTCCTACTAGTGAATGTAATTTTACATACCCATACAATGCGCACCACCCCGTGATGTTTTTCAGAAACCTATCCTACATTGCCACTGCATGTTTCCTGACCTCCACATGCTGACCACACCGTGGTGCTTTTCTCCATCCTACATTGCCACTCACTGCCTATCCTAATTCAGGCCCTATGATTCACACTACCCCGTGATGTTTTTCTCACTCCCACTAGTGAAAGTAATGTTACACACCCATAGAATGCGCACCACCCCGCGATCTTTTTCAGAAACCTATGCTACATTGCCACTGCATGTTTCATGACCTCCCCATGCTGACCACCCCGTGGTGCTTTTCTCCCTCCTACATTGCCACTCACTGCCTATCCTAATTCAGACCCTATGATTCACACCACCCCGTGATGTTTTTCCTACTCCTACTAGTGAATGTAATGTTACACACCCATACAAAGCACACCACCCCGCGATGTTTTTCAGAAACCTATCCTACATTGCCACTGCATGTTTCCTGACCTCCCCATGCTGACCAACCCCTGGTGCTTTTCTCCATCTTACATTGCCACTCACTGCCTATTCTAATTCAGACCCTATGATTCACACCACCCCGTGGTGATTTTCTCACTCCTACTAGTGAATGTAATGTTCCACACCCACACAATCTGCACCACCCCGCGATGTTTTTCAGAAACCTATTCTACATTGCCACAGCATGTTTCCTGACCTCCGGATGCTGACCACCCTGTGGTGCTTTTCTCCATCCTACGTTGCCACTCACTGCTTATCCTAATTCAGACCCTATGATTCACACCATCCCATGATGTTTTTCTCACTCCTACTAGTGAAGGTAATGTTACACACCCATACAATGCGCACCACCCCGCGATGTTTTTCAGAAACCTATCCTATATTGCCACTGCATGTTTCCTGACCTCCCCATGCTGACCACCCAGTGGTGCTTTTCTCCATCCTACATTCCACTCACTGCCTTTCCTAATTCAGAATCTATGATTCACACCACCCCGTGATATTTTTCTCACTCACACTATTGAAAGTAATGTTACACACCCATAGAATGCGCACCACCCCGCGATGTTTTTCAGAAACCTATGCTACATTGCCACTGCATGTTTCATGACCTCCCCATGCTGACCACCCCATGCTGCTTTTCTCCATCCTACATTGCCCCTCACTGCCTATCCTAATTCAGACCCTATGATTCACACCACTCGTGATGTTTTTCTCACTCCTACTAGTGAATGTAATGTTACACACCCATACAAAGCACACCACCCCGCGTTGTTTTTCAGAAACCTATCCTACATTGCCGCTGCATGTTTCCTGACCTCCCCATGCTGACCACCCCGTGGTGCTTTTCTCCATCTTACATTGCCACTCACTGCCTATTCTAATTCAGACCCTATGATTTAACACCACCCCGTGATGATTTTCTCACTCCTACTAGTGAATGTAATGTTACACACCCATACAATCTGCACCACCCCGCGATGTTTTTCAGAAACCTATCCTACATTTCCACAGCATGTTTCCTGACCTCCGGATGCTGACCACCCCGTGGTGCTTTTCTCCATCCTACGTTGCCACTCACTGCCTATCCTAATTCAGACCCTATGATTCACACCACCCCATGATGTTTTTCTCACTCCTACTAGTGAATGTAATGTTACACACCCATACAATGCGCACCACCCCGCGATGTTTTTCAGAAACTTATCCTACATTGCCACTGCATGTTTCCTGACCTCCCCATGCTGAACACCCCGTGGTGCTTTTCTCCATCCTCCATTCCCACTGACTGCCTATCCTAATTCAGAACCTATGATTCACACCACCCCGTGATGTTGTTCTCACTCCTACCATTGAATGTAATGTTACACACCCATACAATGCGCACCACCCCGCGATGTTTTTCAGAAACCTATCCTACATTGCCACTGCATGTTTCCTGACCTCCCCATGCTGACCACCCCGTGGTGATTTTCTCCATCCTACATTGCCACTCACTGCCTATCCTAATTCAGACCCTATGATTCACACCACCCCGTGATGTTTTTCTCACTCATACTAGTGAAAGTAATGTTACACACCCATACAATGCGCACCACCCCGCGATGTTTTTCAGAAACCTATCCTACATTGCCACTGCATGTTTCCTGACCTCCACATGCTGACCACCCGGTGGTGCTTTTCTCCATCTTACATTGCCACTCACTGCCTATCCTAATTCAGACCCTATGATTCACACCACTCCGTGATGTTTTTCTCACTCCTACTAGTGAATGTAATGTTACACACCCATACAATCTGCACCACACCGCGATGTTTTTCAGAAACCTATCCTACATTGTCACAGCATGTTTCCTGACCTCCGGATGTTGACCACCCCGTGGTGCTTTTCTGAATCTTACATTGCCACTCACTGCCTATCCTAATTCAGACCCTATGATTCACACCACTCCGTGATGTTTTTCTCACTCCTACTGGTGAATGTAATGTTACACACCCATACAATCTGCACCACCCCGCGATGTTTTTCAGAAACCTATCCTACATTGCCACTGCATGTTTCCTGACCTCCACATGCTGACCACCCGGTGGTGCTTTTCTCCATCTTACATTGCCACTCACTGCCTATCCTAATTCAGACCCTATGATTCACACCACTCCGTGATGTTTTTCTCACTCCTACTAGTGAATATAATGTTACACACCCATACAATGCGCACCACCCCGCGATGTTTTTCAGAAACCTATCCTACATTGCCACTGCATGTTTCCTGACCTCCCCATGCTGTCCACCCCGTGGTGCTTTTCTCCATCCTCCATTCCCACTCACTGCCTATCCTAATTCAGAACCTATGATTCACACCAACCCGTTATGTTGTTCTCACTCCTACCAATGAATGTAATGTTACACACCCATACAATGCGCACCACCCCGCGATGTTTTTCAGAAACCTATCCTACATTGCCACTGCATGTTTCCTGACCTCCCCATGCTGACCACCCAGTGGTGCTTTTCTCCATCCTACATTGCCACTCACTGCCTATCCTAATTCAGACCCTATGATTCACACCACCCCGTGATGTTTTTCTCACTCCTACTAGTGAAAGCAATGTTACACACCCATACAATGCGCCCCACCCCGCGATGTTTTTCAGAAACCTATCCTACACTGCCACTGCATGTTTCCTGACCTCCACATGCTGACCACCCTGTGGTGCTTTTCTCCATCCTACATTGCCACTCACTGCCTATCCTAATTCAGACCCTATGATTCACACCACCCCGTGATGTTTGCTCACTTCTACTAGTGAATGTAATGTTACACAGCCATGCAATGCGCACCACCCTGCAATGTTTTTCAGAAACCTATCCTACATTGCCACTGCATGTTTCCTGACCTCCCCATGCTGACCACCCCGGTCTGCTTTTCTCCATCCTACATTGCCACTCACTGCCTATCCTAATTCAGACCCTATGATTCACACCACCCCGTGATGTTTTTCTCACTCCAACTAGTGAATGTAATGTTACACACCCATATAATGCGCACCACCCCGCAATGTTTTTCAGAAATCTATCCTACATTGGCACTGCATTTTTCCTGACCTCCCCATGCTGACCACCCCGTGGTGCTTTTCTCCATCCTACATTGCCACTCACTTCCTATCCCAATTCAGACGCTATGATTCACACCACCCCGTGATGTTTTTCTCACTCCTACTAGTGAATGTAATGTTACACACCCATACAATCTGCACCAACCCGCGATGTTTTTTAGAAACCTATCCTATATTGCCACTGCATGTTTCCTGACCTCCCCATGCTGACCACCCCGTGGTGCTTTTCTCCATCCTACATTGCCACTCACTGCCTATTCTAACTCAGACCCTATGATTCCCAGCACCCTGTGATGTTTTTCTCACTCCTACTAATGAATGTAATGTTACACACCGATACAATGCGCACCACCCCGCGATGTTTTTCAGAAATCTATCCTACATTGCCACTGCATGATTCCTGACCTCCACATGCTGACCACACCGTGGTGCTTTTCTCCATCCTACATTGCCACTCACTGCCTATCCTAATTCAGAACCTATGATTCACACCACCCCGTGATGTTTTTCTCACTCCTACTAGTGAATGTAATGTTACACAGCCATACAACACGCACCACCCCGCGATGTTTTTCAGAAACCTATCCTACATTGCCACTGCATGTTCCCTGACCTCCCCATGCTGACCACCCCGCGATGTTATTCAGAAACCTATCCTACATTGCCACTGCATGTTTCCTGACCTCCCCATGCTGACCACCCCGTGGTACTTTACTTCATCCTACATTGCCACTCACTGAGTATACTAATTGAGACCCTATGATTCACACCAACCCGTGATGCTTTTCTCACTCCTACTAGTGAATGTAATGTTACACACCCATACAAGCGCAACACCCTGCGATGTTTTTCAGAAACCTATCCTAAATGCCACTGCATGTTTCCTGACCTCCCCATGCTGACCATCCTGTGGTGCTTTTCTCCATCCTACATTGCCACTCACTGCCTATCCTAATTCAGACCCTATGATTCACACCATCCCGTCATGTTTTCTCACTCCTACTAGTGAATGTAATTTTACACAGCCATACAATGCGCACCACCCAGAGATGTTTTTCAGAAACCTATCCTACATTGACACTGCATGTTTCCTTAAATCCCCATGCTGACCAACCCGTGGTTCTTTTCTCCATCCTACATTGCCACTCACTGCCTTTCCTAATTCAGACCCTATGATTCACACTACCCCGTGAAGTTTTTCTCACTCCTACTAGTGAATGAAATGTTACACACCCATATAATGCACACCACCCCGCGATGTTTTTCAGAAAACTATCCTACATTGCCACTGCATGTTTCCTGACCTCCCAATGCTGACCACCCAGTGGCGCCCTTCTCCAACCTATATTGGCAGTCAGTGCCTATCCTAATTCAGACCCTATGATTAACACCACACTGTGATGTTTTTCACACTCTTACTAGTGAATGTAATGTTACACACCCATACAATGCGCACCACCCCGCGATGTTTTTCAGAAACCTATCCTACATTGCCAGTGCATATTTCCTGACCTCCCAATGCTGACCACCCCGTGGTGCTTTTCTCCATCCTTCATTGCCACTCACTGCCTATTCTAATTCAGACACTATGATTCACACCACCCCGTGATGTTTTTCTCACTCCTACTAGTGAATGTAATGTTACACACCCATACAATCTGCACCACCCCGCGATGTTTTTCAGAAACCTATCCTACACTGTCACAGCATGTTTCCTGACCTCAGGATGCTGACCACCCCGTGGTGCTTTTCTCCATCTTACATTGCCACTCACTGCCTATCCTAATTCAGACCCTATGAATCACACCAGCCCGTGATGTTTTTCTCACTCCTACTAGTGAATGTAATGTTACACACCCATACAAAGCACACCACCCCGCGATGTTTTTCAGAAACCTATCCTACATTGCCACTGCATCTTTCCTGACCTCCCCATGCTGACCACCCCGTGGTGCTTTTCTCCATCTTACATTGCCACTCACTGCCTATCCTAATTCAGACCCTATGATTCACACCACCCCGTGATGATTTTCTCACTCCTACTAGTGAATGTAATGTTACACACCCACACAATCTGCACCACACCGCGATGTTTTTCAGAAACCTATTCTACATTGCCACAGCATGTTTCCTGACCTCCGGATGCTGACCACCCCGTGGTGCTTTTCCCCATCCTACGTTGCCACTCACTGCCTATCCTAATTCAGACCCTATGATTCACACCTTCCCATGATGTTTTTCTCACTCCTACTAGTGAAGGTAATGTTACACACCCATACAATGCGCACCACCCCGCGATGTTTTTCAGAAACCTATCCTACATTGCCACTGCATGTTTCCTGACCTCCCCATGCTGACCACCCAGTGGTCCTTTTCTCCATCCTACATTGCCACTCACTGCCTTTCCTAATTCAGAATCTATGATTCACACCACCCCGTGATATTTTTCTCACTCCCACTATTGAAAGTAATGTTACACACCCATAGAATGCGCACCACCCCGCGATGTTTTTCAGAAACCTATGCTACATTGCCACTGCATGTTTCATGACCACCCCATGCTGACCACCCCGTGCTGCTTTTCTCCATCCTACATTGCCCCTCACTGCCTATCCTAATTCAGACCCTATGATTCACACCACCCGTGATGTTTTTCTCACTCCTACTAGTGAATGTAATGTTACACACCCATACAAAGCACACCACCCCGCGATGTTTTTCAGAAACCTATCCTACATTGCCACTGCATGTTTCCTGACCTCCCCATGCTGACCACCCCGTGGTGCTTTTCTCCATCTTACATTGCCACTCACTGCCTATCCTAATTCAGAACCTATGATTCACACCACCCCGTGATGTTTTTCTCACTCCTACTAGTGAATGTAATGTTACACAGCCATACAACACGCACCACCCCGCGATGTTTTTCAGAAACCTATCCTACATTTCCACAGCATGTTTCCTGACCTCCGGATGCTGACCACCCCGTGGTGCTTTTCTCCATGCTCCGTTGCCACTCACTGCCTATCCTAATTCAGACCATATGATTCACACCACCCCATGATGTTTTTCTCACTCCTAGTAGTGAATGTAATGTTACACACCCATACAATGCGCACCACCCGGCGATGTTTTTCAGAAACCTATCCTACATTGCCACTGCATGTTTCCTGACCTCCCCATGCTGACCACCCGGTGGTACTTTTCTCCATCTTACATTGCCACTCACTGCCTATCCTAATTCAGACCCTGTGATTCACACCACTCCGTGATGTTTTTCTCACTCCTACTAGTCAATGTAATGTTACACAGCCATACAATGCGCACCACCCCGCGATGTTTTTCAGAATCCTATCCTACATTGCCACTGCATGTTTCCTGACCTCCCCATGCTGACCACACCGTGGTGCTTTTTTCCATCCTACATTGCCACTCACTGCCTATTCTAATTCAGACACTATGATTCACACCACCCCGTGATGTTTTTCTCACTCCTACTAGTGAATGTAATTTTACATACCCATACAATGCGCACCACCCCGTGATGTTTTTCAGAAACCTATCCTACATTGCCACTGCATGTTTCCTGACCTCCACATGCTGACCACACCGTGGTGCTTTTCTCCATCCTACATTGCCACTCACTGCCTATCCTAATTCAGACCCTATGATTCACACTACCCCGTGATGTTTTTCTCACTCCCACTAGTGAAAGTAATGTTACACACCCATAGAATGCGCACCACCCCGCGATCTTTTTCAGAAACCTATGCTACATTGCCACTGCATGTTTCATGACCTCCCCATGCTGACCACCCCGTGGTGCTTTTCTCCCTCCTACATTGCCACTCACTGCCTATCCTAATTCAGACCCTATGATTCACACCACCCCGTGATGTTTTTCCTACTCCTACTAGTGAATGTAATGTTACACACCCATACAAAGCACACCTCCCCGCGATGTTTTTCAGAAACCTATCCTACATTGCCACTGCATGTTTCCTGACCTCCCCATGCTGACCAACCCCTGGTGCTTTTCTCCATCTTACATTGCCACTCACTGCCTATTCTAATTCAGACCCTATGATTCACACCACCCCGTGGTGATTTTCTCACTCCTACTAGTGAATGTAATGTTACACACCCACACAATCTGAACCACCCCGCGATGTTTTTCAGAAACCTATTCTACATTGCCACAGCATGTTTCCTGACCTCCGGATGTTGACCACCCCGTGGTGCTTTTCTGAATCTTACATTGCCACTCACTGCCTATCTTAATTCAGACCCTATGATTCACACCACTCCGTGATGTTTTTCTCACTCCTACTTGTGAATGTAATGTTACACACCCATACAATCTGCACCACCCCGCGATGTTTTTCAGAAACCTATCCTACATTGCCACTGCATGTTTCCTGACCTCCCAATGCTGACCACCCCGTGGTACTTTACTTCATTCTACATTGCCACTCACTGCGTATCCTAATTGAGACCCTATGATTCACACCAACCCGTGATGTTTTTCTCACTCCTACTAGTGAATGTAATGTTACACACCCATACAAAGCACACCACCCCGCGATGTTTTTCAGAAACCTATCCTACATTGCCACTGCATGTTTCCTGACCTCCCCATGCTGACCACCCCGTGGTGCTTTTCTCCATCTTACATTGCCACTCACTGCCTATACTAATTCAGAACCTATGATTCACACCACCCCGTGATGTTTTTCTCACTCCTACTAGTTAATGTAATGTTACAAACCCATACAATGTGCACCACCCCGCGATGTTTTTCAGAATCCTATCCTACATTGCCACTGCATGTTTCCTGACCTCCCCATGCTGACCACCCCGTGGTGCTTTTCTCCATCCTACATTGCCACTCACTGCCTATTCTAATTCAGACCCTATGATTCACACCACCCCGTGGTGATTTTCTCACTCCTACTAGTGAATGTAATGTTCCACACCCACACAATCTGCACCACCCCGCGATGTTTTTCAGAAACCTATTCTACATTGCCACAGCATGTTTCCTGACCTCCGGATGCTGACCACCCTGTGGTGCTTTTCTCCATCCTACGTTGCCACTCACTGCTTATCCTAATTCAGACCCTATGATTCACACCATCCCATGATGTTTTTCTCACTCCTACTAGTGAAGGTAATGTTACACACCCATACAATGCGCACCACCCCGCGATGTTTTTCAGAAACCTATCCTATATTGCCACTGCATGTTTCCTGACCTCCCCATGCTGACCACCCAGTGGTGCTTTTCTCCATCCTACATTCCACTCACTGCCTTTCCTAATTCAGAATCTATGATTCACACCACCCCGTGATATTTTTCTCACTCACACTATTGAAAGTAATGTTACACACCCATAGAATGCGCACCACCCCGCGATGTTTTTCAGAAACCTATGCTACATTGCCACTGCATGTTTCATGACCTCCCCATGCTGACCACCCCATGCTGCTTTTCTCCATCCTACATTGCCCCTCACTGCCTATCCTAATTCAGACCCTATGATTCACACCACTCGTGATGTTTTTCTCACTCCTACTAGTGAATGTAATGTTACACACCCATACAAAGCACACCACCCCGCGTTGTTTTTCAGAAACCTATCCTACATTGCCGCTGCATGTTTCCTGACCTCCCCATGCTGACCACCCCGTGGTGCTTTTCTCCATCTTACATTGCCACTCACTGCCTATTCTAATTCAGACCCTATGATTTAACACCACCCCGTGATGATTTTCTCACTCCTACTAGTGAATGTAATGTTACACACCCATACAATCTGCACCACCCCGCGATGTTTTTCAGAAACCTATCCTACATTTCCACAGCATGTTTCCTGACCTCCGGATGCTGACCACCCCGTGGTGCTTTTCTCCATCCTACGTTGCCACTCACTGCCTATCCTAATTCAGACCCTATGATTCACACCACCCCATGATGTTTTTCTCACTCCTACTAGTGAATGTAATGTTACACACCCATACAATGCGCACCACCCCGCGATGTTTTTCAGAAACTTATCCTACATTGCCACTGCATGTTTCCTGACCTCCCCATGCTGAACACCCCGTGGTGCTTTTCTCCATCCTCCATTCCCACTGACTGCCTATCCTAATTCAGAACCTATGATTCACACCACCCCGTGATGTTGTTCTCACTCCTACCATTGAATGTAATGTTACACACCCATACAATGCGCACCACCCCGCGATATTTTTCAGAAACCTATCCTACATTGCCACTGCATGTTTCCTGACCTCCCCATGCTGACCACCCCGTGGTGATTTTCTCCATCCTACATTGCCACTCACTGCCTATCCTAATTCAGACCCTATGATTCACACCACCCCGTGATGTTTTTCTCACTCATACTAGTGAAAGTAATGTTACACACCCATACAATGCGCACCACCCCGCGATGTTTTTCAGAAACCTATCCTACATTGCCACTGCATGTTTCCTGACCTCCACATGCTGACCACCCGGTGGTGCTTTTCTCCATCTTACATTGCCACTCACTGCCTATCCTAATTCAGACCCTATGATTCACACCACTCCGTGATGTTTTTCTCACTCCTACTAGTGAATGTAATGTTACACACCCATACAATCTGCACCACACCGCGATGTTTTTCAGAAACCTATCCTACATTGTCACAGCATGTTTCCTGACCTCCGGATGTTGACCACCCCGTGGTGCTTTTCTGAATCTTACATTGCCACTCACTGCCTATCCTAATTCAGACCCTATGATTCACACCACTCCGTGATGTTTTTCTCACTCCTACTGGTGAATGTAATGTTACACACCCATACAATCTGCACCACCCCGCGATGTTTTTCAGAAACCTATCCTACATTGCCACTGCATGTTTCCTGACCTCCACATGCTGACCACCCGGTGGTGCTTTTCTCCATCTTACATTGCCACTCACTGCCTATCCTAATTCAGACCCTATGATTCACACCACTCCGTGATGTTTTTCTCACTCCTACTAGTGAATATAATGTTACACACCCATACAATGCGCACCACCCCGCGATGTTTTTCAGAAACCTATCCTACATTGCCACTGCATGTTTCCTGACCTCCCCATGCTGTCCACCCCGTGGTGCTTTTCTCCATCCTCCATTCCCACTCACTGCCTATCCTAATTCAGAACCTATGATTCACACCAACCCGTTATGTTGTTCTCACTCCTACCAATGAATGTAATGTTACACACCCATACAATGCGCACCACCCCGCGATGTTTTTCAGAAACCTATCCTACATTGCCACTGCATGTTTCCTGACCTCCCCATGCTGACCACCCAGTGGTGCTTTTCTCCATCCTACATTGCCACTCACTGCCTATCCTAATTCAGACCCTATGATTCACACCACCCCGTGATGTTTTTCTCACTCCTACTAGTGAAAGCAATGTTACACACCCATACAATGCGCCCCACCCCGCGATGTTTTTCAGAAACCTATCCTACACTGCCACTGCATGTTTCCTGACCTCCACATGCTGACCACCCTGTGGTGCTTTTCTCCATCCTACATTGCCACTCACTGCCTATCCTAATTCAGACCCTATGATTCACACCACCCCGTGATGTTTGCTCACTTCTACTAGTGAATGTAATGTTACACAGCCATGCAATGCGCACCACCCTGCAATGTTTTTCAGAAACCTATCCTACATTGCCACTGCATGTTTCCTGACCTCCCCATGCTGACCACCCCGGTCTGCTTTTCTCCATCCTACATTGCCACTCACTGCCTATCCTAATTCAGACCCTATGATTCACACCACCCCGTGATGTTTTTCTCACTCCAACTAGTGAATGTAATGTTACACACCCATATAATGCGCACCACCCCGCAATGTTTTTCAGAAATCTATCCTACATTGGCACTGCATTTTTCCTGACCTCCCCATGCTGACCACCCCGTGGTGCTTTTCTCCATCCTACATTGCCACTCACTTCCTATCCCAATTCAGACGCTATGATTCACACCACCCCGTGATGTTTTTCTCACTCCTACTAGTGAATGTAATGTTACACACCCATACAATCTGCACCAACCCGCGATGTTTTTTAGAAACCTATCCTATATTGCCACTGCATGTTTCCTGACCTCCCCATGCTGACCACCCCGTGGTGCTTTTCTCCATCCTACATTGCCACTCACTGCCTATTCTAACTCAGACCCTATGATTCCCAGCACCCTGTGATGTTTTTCTCACTCCTACTAATGAATGTAATGTTACACACCGATACAATGCGCACCACCCCGCGATGTTTTTCAGAAATCTATCCTACATTGCCACTGCATGATTCCTGACCTCCACATGCTGACCACACCGTGGTGCTTTTCTCCATCCTACATTGCCACTCACTGCCTATCCTAATTCAGAACCTATGATTCACACCACCCCGTGATGTTTTTCTCACTCCTACTAGTGAATGTAATGTTACACAGCCATACAACACGCACCACCCCGCGATGTTTTTCAGAAACCTATCCTACATTGCCACTGCATGTTCCCTGACCTCCCCATGCTGACCACCCCGCGATGTTATTCAGAAACCTATCCTACATTGCCACTGCATGTTTCCTGACCTCCCCATGCTGACCACCCCGTGGTACTTTACTTCATCCTACATTGCCACTCACTGAGTATACTAATTGAGACCCTATGATTCACACCAACCCGTGATGCTTTTCTCACTCCTACTAGTGAATGTAATGTTACACACCCATACAAGCGCAACACCCTGCGATGTTTTTCAGAAACCTATCCTAAATGCCACTGCATGTTTCCTGACCTCCCCATGCTGACCATCCTGTGGTGCTTTTCTCCATCCTACATTGCCACTCACTGCCTATCCTAATTCAGACCCTATGATTCACACCATCCCGTCATGTTTTCTCACTCCTACTAGTGAATGTAATTTTACACAGCCATACAATGCGCACCACCCAGAGATGTTTTTCAGAAACCTATCCTACATTGACACTGCATGTTTCCTTAAATCCCCATGCTGACCAACCCGTGGTTCTTTTCTCCATCCTACATTGCCACTCACTGCCTTTCCTAATTCAGACCCTATGATTCACACTACCCCGTGAAGTTTTTCTCACTCCTACTAGTGAATGAAATGTTACACACCCATATAATGCACACCACCCCGCGATGTTTTTCAGAAAACTATCCTACATTGCCACTGCATGTTTCCTGACCTCCCAATGCTGACCACCCAGTGGCGCCCTTCTCCAACCTATATTGGCAGTCAGTGCCTATCCTAATTCAGACCCTATGATTAACACCACACTGTGATGTTTTTCACACTCTTACTAGTGAATGTAATGTTACACACCCATACAATGCGCACCACCCCGCGATGTTTTTCAGAAACCTATCCTACATTGCCAGTGCATATTTCCTGACCTCCCAATGCTGACCACCCCGTGGTGCTTTTCTCCATACTTCATTGCCACTCACTGCCTATTCTAATTCAGACACTATGATTCACACCACCCCGTGATGTTTTTCTCACTCCTACTAGTGAATGTAATGTTACACACCCATACAATCTGCACCACCCCGCGATGTTTTTCAGAAACCTATCCTACACTGTCACAGCATGTTTCCTGACCTCAGGATGCTGACCACCCCGTGGTGCTTTTCTCCATCTTACATTGCCACTCACTGCCTATCCTAATTCAGACCCTATGAATCACACCAGCCCGTGATGTTTTTCTCACTCCTACTAGTGAATGTAATGTTACACACCCATACAAAGCACACCACCCCGCGATGTTTTTCAGAAACCTATCCTACATTGCCACTGCATCTTTCCTGACCTCCCCATGCTGACCACCCCGTGGTGCTTTTCTCCATCTTACATTGCCACTCACTGCCTATCCTAATTCAGACCCTATGATTCACACCACCCCGTGATGATTTTCTCACTCCTACTAGTGAATGTAATGTTACACACCCACACAATCTGCACCACACCGCGATGTTTTTCAGAAACCTATTCTACATTGCCACAGCATGTTTCCTGACCTCCGGATGCTGACCACCCCGTGGTGCTTTTCCCCATCCTACGTTGCCACTCACTGCCTATCCTAATTCAGACCCTATGATTCACACCTTCCCATGATGTTTTTCTCACTCCTACTAGTGAAGGTAATGTTACACACCCATACAATGCGCACCACCCCGCGATGTTTTTCAGAAACCTATCCTACATTGCCACTGCATGTTTCCTGACCTCCCCATGCTGACCACCCAGTGGTCCTTTTCTCCATCCTACATTGCCACTCACTGCCTTTCCTAATTCAGAATCTATGATTCACACCACCCCGTGATATTTTTCTCACTCCCACTATTGAAAGTAATGTTACACACCCATAGAATGCGCACCACCCCGCGATGTTTTTCAGAAACCTATGCTACATTGCCACTGCATGTTTCATGACCACCCCATGCTGACCACCCCGTGCTGCTTTTCTCCATCCTACATTGCCCCTCACTGCCTATCCTAATTCAGACCCTATGATTCACACCACCCGTGATGTTTTTCTCACTCCTACTAGTGAATGTAATGTTACACACCCATACAAAGCACACCACCCCGCGATGTTTTTCAGAAACCTATCCTACATTGCCACTGCATGTTTCCTGACCTCCCCATGCTGACCACCCCGTGGTGCTTTTCTCCATCTTACATTGCCACTCACTGCCTATCCTAATTCAGAACCTATGATTCACACCACCCCGTGATGTTTTTCTCACTCCTACTAGTGAATGTAATGTTACACAGCCATACAACACGCACCACCCCGCGATGTTTTTCAGAAACCTATCCTACATTTCCACAGCATGTTTCCTGACCTCCGGATGCTGACCACCCCGTGGTGCTTTTCTCCATGCTCCGTTGCCACTCACTGCCTATCCTAATTCAGACCATATGATTCACACCACCCCATGATGTTTTTCTCACTCCTAGTAGTGAATGTAATGTTACACACCCATACAATGCGCACCACCCGGCGATGTTTTTCAGAAACCTATCCTACATTGCCACTGCATGTTTCCTGACCTCCCCATGCTGACCACCCGGTGGTGCTTTTCTCCATCTTACATTGCCACTCACTGCCTATCCTAATTCAGACCCTGTGATTCACACCACTCCGTGATGTTTTTCTCACTCCTACTAGTCAATGTAATGTTACACAGCCATACAATGCGCACCACCCCGCGATGTTTTTCAGAATCCTATCCTACATTGCCACTGCATGTTTCCTGACCTCCCCATGCTGACCACACCGTGGTGCTTTTTTCCATCCTACATTGCCACTCACTGCCTATTCTAATTCAGACACTATGATTCACACCACCCCGTGATGTTTTTCTCACTCCTACTAGTGAATGTAATTTTACATACCCATACAATGCGCACCACCCCGTGATGTTTTTCAGAAACCTATCCTACATTGCCACTGCATGTTTCCTGACCTCCACATGCTGACCACACCGTGGTGCTTTTCTCCATCCTACATTGCCACTCACTGCCTATCCTAATTCAGACCCTATGATTCACACTACCCCGTGATGTTTTTCTCACTCCCACTAGTGAAAGTAATGTTACACACCCATAGAATGCGCACCACCCCGCGATCTTTTTCAGAAACCTATGCTACATTGCCACTGCATGTTTCATGACCTCCCCATGCTGACCACCCCGTGGTGCTTTTCTCCCTCCTACATTGCCACTCACTGCCTATCCTAATTCAGACCCTATGATTCACACCACCCCGTGATGTTTTTCCTACTCCTACTAGTGAATGTAATGTTACACACCCATACAAAGCACACCACCCCGCGATGTTTTTCAGAAACCTATCCTACATTGCCACTGCATGTTTCCTGACCTCCCCATGCTGACCAACCCCTGGTGCTTTTCTCCATCTTACATTGCCACTCACTGCCTATTCTAATTCAGACCCTATGATTCACACCACCCCGTGGTGATTTTCTCACTCCTACTAGTGAATGTAATGTTACACACCCACACAATCTGAACCACCCCGCGATGTTTTTCAGAAACCTATTCTACATTGCCACAGCATGTTTCCTGACCTCCGGATGTTGACCACCCCGTGGTGCTTTTCTGAATCTTACATTGCCACTCACTGCCTATCTTAATTCAGACCCTATGATTCACACCACTCCGTGATGTTTTTCTCACTCCTACTTGTGAATGTAATGTTACACACCCATACAATCTGCACCACCCCGCGATGTTTTTCAGAAACCTATCCTACATTGCCACTGCATGTTTCCTGACCTCCCAATGCTGACCACCCCGTGGTACTTTACTTCATTCTACATTGCCACTCACTGCGTATCCTAATTGAGACCCTATGATTCACACCAACCCGTGATGTTTTTCTCACTCCTACTAGTGAATGTAATGTTACACACCCATACAAAGCACACCACCCCGCGATGTTTTTCAGAAACCTATCCTACATTGCCACTGCATGTTTCCTGACCTCCCCATGCTGACCACCCCGTGGTGCTTTTCTCCATCTTACATTGCCACTCACTGCCTATACTAATTCAGAACCTATGATTCACACCACCCCGTGATGTTTTTCTCACTCCTACTAGTTAATGTAATGTTACAAACCCATACAATGTGCACCACCCCGCGATGTTTTTCAGAATCCTATCCTACATTGCCACTGCATGTTTCCTGACCTCCCCATGCTGACCACCCCGTGGTGCTTTTCTCCATCCTACATTGCCACTCACTGCCTATCCTAATTCAGTCCCTATGATTCACACCACCCCGTGATGATTTTCTCACTCCTACTAGTGAATGTAATGTTACACACCCATACAATCTGCACCAGCGCGCGATGTTTTTCAGAAAGCTATCCTACATTTCCACAGCATGTTTCCTGACCTCCGGATGCTGACCACCCCGTGGTGCTTTTCTCCATGCTCCGTTGCCACTCACTGCCTATCCTAATTCAGACCCTATGATTCACACCACTCCGTGATGTTTTTCTCTCTCCTACTAGTCAATGTAATGTTACACAGCCATACAATGCGCACCACCCCGCGATGTTTTTCAGAATCCTATCCTACATTGCCACTGCATGTTTCCTGACCTCCCCATGCTGACCACACCGTGGTGCTTTTTTCCATCCTACATTGCCACTCACTGCCTATTCTAATTCAGACACTATGATTCACACCACCCCGTGATGTTTTTCTCACTCCTACTAGTGAATGTAATTTTACATACCCATACAATGCGCACCACCCCGTGATGTTTTTCAGAAACCTATCCTACATTGCCACTGCATGTTTCCTGACCTCCACATGCTGACCACACCGTGGTGCTTTTCTCCATCCTACATTGCCACTCACTGCCTATCCTAATTCAGGCCCTATGATTCACACTACCCCGTGATGTTTTTCTCACTCCCACTAGTGAAAGTAATGTTACACACCCATAGAATGCGCACCACCCCGCGATCTTTTTCAGAAACCTATGCTACATTGCCACTGCATGTTTCATGACCTCCCCATGCTGACCACCCCGTGGTGCTTTTCTCCCTCCTACATTGCCACTCACTGCCTATCCTAATTCAGACCCTATGATTCACACCACCCCGTGATGTTTTTCCTACTCCTACTAGTGAATGTAATGTTACACACCCATACAAAGCACACCACCCCGCGATGTTTTTCAGAAACCTATCCTACATTGCCACTGCATGTTTCCTGACCTCCCCATGCTGACCAACCCCTGGTGCTTTTCTCCATCTTACATTGCCACTCACTGCCTATTCTAATTCAGACCCTATGATTCACACCACCCCGTGGTGATTTTCTCACTCCTACTAGTGAATGTAATGTTCCACACCCACACAATCTGCACCACCCCGCGATGTTTTTCAGAAACCTATTCTACATTGCCACAGCATGTTTCCTGACCTCCGGATGCTGACCACCCTGTGGTGCTTTTCTCCATCCTACGTTGCCACTCACTGCTTATCCTAATTCAGACCCTATGATTCACACCATCCCATGATGTTTTTCTCACTCCTACTAGTGAAGGTAATGTTACACACCCATACAATGCGCACCACCCCGCGATGTTTTTCAGAAACCTATCCTATATTGCCACTGCATGTTTCCTGACCTCCCCATGCTGACCACCCAGTGGTGCTTTTCTCCATCCTACATTCCACTCACTGCCTTTCCTAATTCAGAATCTATGATTCACACCACCCCGTGATATTTTTCTCACTCACACTATTGAAAGTAATGTTACACACCCATAGAATGCGCACCACCCCGCGATGTTTTTCAGAAACCTATGCTACATTGCCACTGCATGTTTCATGACCTCCCCATGCTGACCACCCCATGCTGCTTTTCTCCATCCTACATTGCCCCTCACTGCCTATCCTAATTCAGACCCTATGATTCACACCACTCGTGATGTTTTTCTCACTCCTACTAGTGAATGTAATGTTACACACCCATACAAAGCACACCACCCCGCGTTGTTTTTCAGAAACCTATCCTACATTGCCGCTGCATGTTTCCTGACCTCCCCATGCTGACCACCCCGTGGTGCTTTTCTCCATCTTACATTGCCACTCACTGCCTATTCTAATTCAGACCCTATGATTTAACACCACCCCGTGATGATTTTCTCACTCCTACTAGTGAATGTAATGTTACACACCCATACAATCTGCACCACCCCGCGATGTTTTTCAGAAACCTATCCTACATTTCCACAGCATGTTTCCTGACCTCCGGATGCTGACCACCCCGTGGTGCTTTTCTCCATCCTACGTTGCCACTCACTGCCTATCCTAATTCAGACCCTATGATTCACACCACCCCATGATGTTTTTCTCACTCCTACTAGTGAATGTAATGTTACACACCCATACAATGCGCACCACCCCGCGATGTTTTTCAGAAACTTATCCTACATTGCCACTGCATGTTTCCTGACCTCCCCATGCTGAACACCCCGTGGTGCTTTTCTCCATCCTCCATTCCCACTGACTGCCTATCCTAATTCAGAACCTATGATTCACACCACCCCGTGATGTTGTTCTCACTCCTACCATTGAATGTAATGTTACACACCCATACAATGCGCACCACCCCGCGATGTTTTTCAGAAACCTATCCTACATTGCCACTGCATGTTTCCTGACCTCCCCATGCTGACCACCCCGTGGTGATTTTCTCCATCCTACATTGCCACTCACTGCCTATCCTAATTCAGACCCTATGATTCACACCACCCCGTGATGTTTTTCTCACTCATACTAGTGAAAGTAATGTTACACACCCATACAATGCGCACCACCCCGCGATGTTTTTCAGAAACCTATCCTACATTGCCACTGCATGTTTCCTGACCTCCACATGCTGACCACCCGGTGGTGCTTTTCTCCATCTTACATTGCCACTCACTGCCTATCCTAATTCAGACCCTATGATTCACACCACTCCGTGATGTTTTTCTCACTCCTACTAGTGAATGTAATGTTACACACCCATACAATCTGCACCACACCGCGATGTTTTTCAGAAACCTATCCTACATTGTCACAGCATGTTTCCTGACCTCCGGATGTTGACCACCCCGTGGTGCTTTTCTGAATCTTACATTGCCACTCACTGCCTATCCTAATTCAGACCCTATGATTCACACCACTCCGTGATGTTTTTCTCACTCCTACTGGTGAATGTAATGTTACACACCCATACAATCTGCACCACCCCGCGATGTTTTTCAGAAACCTATCCTACATTGCCACTGCATGTTTCCTGACCTCCACATGCTGACCACCCGGTGGTGCTTTTCTCCATCTTACATTGCCACTCACTGCCTATCCTAATTCAGACCCTATGATTCACACCACTCCGTGATGTTTTTCTCACTCCTACTAGTGAATATAATGTTACACACCCATACAATGCGCACCACCCCGCGATGTTTTTCAGAAACCTATCCTACATTGCCACTGCATGTTTCCTGACCTCCCCATGCTGTCCACCCCGTGGTGCTTTTCTCCATCCTCCATTCCCACTCACTGCCTATCCTAATTCAGAACCTATGATTCACACCAACCCGTTATGTTGTTCTCACTCCTACCAATGAATGTAATGTTACACACCCATACAATGCGCACCACCCCGCGATGTTTTTCAGAAACCTATCCTACATTGCCACTGCATGTTTCCTGACCTCCCCATGCTGACCACCCAGTGGTGCTTTTCTCCATCCTACATTGCCACTCACTGCCTATCCTAATTCAGACCCTATGATTCACACCACCCCGTGATGTTTTTCTCACTCCTACTAGTGAAAGCAATGTTACACACCCATACAATGCGCCCCACCCCGCGATGTTTTTCAGAAACCTATCCTACACTGCCACTGCATGTTTCCTGACCTCCACATGCTGACCACCCTGTGGTGCTTTTCTCCATCCTACATTGCCACTCACTGCCTATCCTAATTCAGACCCTATGATTCACACCACCCCGTGATGTTTGCTCACTTCTACTAGTGAATGTAATGTTACACAGCCATGCAATGCGCACCACCCTGCAATGTTTTTCAGAAACCTATCCTACATTGCCACTGCATGTTTCCTGACCTCCCCATGCTGACCACCCCGGTCTGCTTTTCTCCATCCTACATTGCCACTCACTGCCTATCCTAATTCCGACCCTATGATTCACACCACCCCGTGATGTTTTTCTCACTCCAACTAGTGAATGTAATGTTACACACCCATATAATGCGCACCACCCCGCAATGTTTTTCAGAAATCTATCCTACATTGGCACTGCATTTTTCCTGACCTCCCCATGCTGACCACCCCGTGGTGCTTTTCTCCATCCTACATTGCCACTCACTTCCTATCCCAATTCAGACGCTATGATTCACACCACCCCGTGATGTTTTTCTCACTCCTACTAGTGAATGTAATGTTACACACCCATACAATCTGCACCAACCCGCGATGTTTTTTAGAAACCTATCCTATATTGCCACTGCATGTTTCCTGACCTCCCCATGCTGACCACCCCGTGGTGCTTTTCTCCATCCTACATTGCCACTCACTGCCTATTCTAACTCAGACCCTATGATTCCCAGCACCCTGTGATGTTTTTCTCACTCCTACTAATGAATGTAATGTTACACACCGATACAATGCGCACCACCCCGCGATGTTTTTCAGAAATCTATCCTACATTGCCACTGCATGATTCCTGACCTCCACATGCTGACCACACCGTGGTGCTTTTCTCCATCCTACATTGCCACTCACTGCCTATCCTAATTCAGAACCTATGATTCACACCACCCCGTGATGTTTTTCTCACTCCTACTAGTGAATGTAATGTTACACAGCCATACAACACGCACCACCCCGCGATGTTTTTCAGAAACCTATCCTACATTGCCACTGCATGTTCCCTGACCTCCCCATGCTGACCACCCCGCGATGTTATTCAGAAACCTATCCTACATTGCCACTGCATGTTTCCTGACCTCCCCATGCTGACCACCCCGTGGTACTTTACTTCATCCTACATTGCCACTCACTGAGTATACTAATTGAGACCCTATGATTCACACCAACCCGTGATGCTTTTCTCACTCCTACTAGTGAATGTAATGTTACACACCCATACAAGCGCAACACCCTGCGATGTTTTTCAGAAACCTATCCTAAATGCCACTGCATGTTTCCTGACCTCCCCATGCTGACCATCCTGTGGTGCTTTTCTCCATCCTACATTGCCACTCACTGCCTATCCTAATTCAGACCCTATGATTCACACCATCCCGTCATGTTTTCTCACTCCTACTAGTGAATGTAATTTTACACAGCCATACAATGCGCACCACCCAGAGATGTTTTTCAGAAACCTATCCTACATTGACACTGCATGTTTCCTTAAATCCCCATGCTGACCAACCCGTGGTTCTTTTCTCCATCCTACATTGCCACTCACTGCCTTTCCTAATTCAGACCCTATGATTCACACTACCCCGTGAAGTTTTTCTCACTCCTACTAGTGAATGAAATGTTACACACCCATATAATGCACACCACCCCGCGATGTTTTTCAGAAAACTATCCTACATTGCCACTGCATGTTTCCTGACCTCCCAATGCTGACCACCCCGTGGCGCCCTTCTCCAACCTATATTGGCAGTCAGTGCCTATCCTAATTCAGACCCTATGATTAACACCACACTGTGATGTTTTTCACACTCTTACTAGTGAATGTAATGTTACACACCCATACAATGCGCACCACCCCGCGATGTTTTTCAGAAACCTATCCTACATTGCCAGTGCATATTTCCTGACCTCCCAATGCTGACCACCCCGTGGTGCTTTTCTCCATCCTTCATTGCCACTCACTGCCTATTCTAATTCAGACACTATGATTCACACCACCCCGTGATGTTTTTCTCACTCCTACTAGTGAATGTAATGTTACACACCCATACAATCTGCACCACCCCGCGATGTTTTTCAGAAACCTATCCTACACTGTCACAGCATGTTTCCTGACCTCAGGATGCTGACCACCCCGTGGTGCTTTTCTCCATCTTACATTGCCACTCACTGCCTATCCTAATTCAGACCCTATGAATCACACCAGCCCGTGATGTTTTTCTCACTCCTACTAGTGAATGTAATGTTACACACCCATACAAAGCACACCACCCCGCGATGTTTTTCAGAAACCTATCCTACATTGCCACTGCATCTTTCCTGACCTCCCCATGCTGAGCACCCCGTGGTGCTTTTCTCCATCTTACATTGCCACTCACTGCCTATCCTAATTCAGACCCTATGATTCACACCACCCCGTGATGATTTTCTCACTCCTACTAGTGAATGTAATGTTACACACCCACACAATCTGCACCACACCGCGATGTTTTTCAGAAACCTATTCTACATTGCCACAGCATGTTTCCTGACCTCCGGATGCTGACCACCCCGTGGTGCTTTTCCCCATCCTACGTTGCCACTCACTGCCTATCCTAATTCAGACCCTATGATTCACACCTTCCCATGATGTTTTTCTCACTCCTACTAGTGAAGGTAATGTTACACACCCATACAATGCGCACCACCCCGCGATGTTTTTCAGAAACCTATCCTACATTGCCACTGCATGTTTCCTGACCTCCCCATGCTGACCACCCAGTGGTCCTTTTCTCCATCCTACATTGCCACTCACTGCCTTTCCTAATTCAGAATCTATGATTCACACCACCCCGTGATATTTTTCTCACTCCCACTATTGAAAGTAATGTTACACACCCATAGAATGCGCACCACCCCGCGATGTTTTTCAGAAACCTATGCTACATTGCCACTGCATGTTTCATGACCACCCCATGCTGACCACCCCGTGCTGCTTTTCTCCATCCTACATTGCCCCTCACTGCCTATCCTAATTCAGACCCTATGATTCACACCACCCGTGATGTTTTTCTCACTCCTACTAGTGAATGTAATGTTACACACCCATACAAAGCACACCACCCCGCGATGTTTTTCAGAAACCTATCCTACATTGCCACTGCATGTTTCCTGACCTCCCCATGCTGACCACCCCGTGGTGCTTTTCTCCATCTTACATTGCCACTCACTGCCTATCCTAATTCAGAACCTATGATTCACACCACCCCGTGATGTTTTTCTCACTCCTACTAGTGAATGTAATGTTACACAGCCATACAACACGCACCACCCCGCGATGTTTTTCAGAAACCTATCCTACATTTCCACAGCATGTTTCCTGACCTCCGGATGCTGACCACCCCGTGGTGCTTTTCTCCATGCTCCGTTGCCACTCACTGCCTATCCTAATTCAGACCATATGATTCACACCACCCCATGATGTTTTTCTCACTCCTAGTAGTGAATGTAATGTTACACACCCATACAATGCGCACCACCCGGCGATGTTTTTCAGAAACCTATCCTACATTGCCACTGCATGTTTCCTGACCTCCCCATGCTGACCACCCGGTGGTGCTTTTCTCCATCTTACATTGCCACTCACTGCCTATCCTAATTCAGACCCTGTGATTCACACCACTCCGTGATGTTTTTCTCACTCCTACTAGTCAATGTAATGTTACACAGCCATACAATGCGCACCACCCCGCGATGTTTTTCAGAATCCTATCCTACATTGCCACTGCATGTTTCCTGACCTCCCCATGCTGACCACACCGTGGTGCTTTTTTCCATCCTACATTGCCACTCACTGCCTATTCTAATTCAGACACTATGATTCACACCACCCCGTGATGTTTTTCTCACTCCTACTAGTGAATGTAATTTTACATACCCATACAATGCGCACCACCCCGTGATGTTTTTCAGAAACCTATCCTACATTGCCACTGCATGTTTCCTGACCTCCACATGCTGACCACACCGTGGTGCTTTTCTCCATCCTACATTGCCACTCACTGCCTATCCTAATTCAGACCCTATGATTCACACTACCCCGTGATGTTTTTCTCACTCCCACTAGTGAAAGTAATGTTACACACCCATAGAATGCGCACCACCCCGCGATCTTTTTCAGAAACCTATGCTACATTGCCACTGCATGTTTCATGACCTCCCCATGCTGACCACCCCGTGGTGCTTTTCTCCCTCCTACATTGCCACTCACTGCCTATCCTAATTCAGACCCTATGATTCACACCACCCCGTGATGTTTTTCCTACTCCTACTAGTGAATGTAATGTTACACACCCATACAAAGCACACCACCCCGCGATGTTTTTCAGAAACCTATCCTACATTGCCACTGCATGTTTCCTGACCTCCCCATGCTGACCAACCCCTGGTGCTTTTCTCCATCTTACATTGCCACTCACTGCCTATTCTAATTCAGACCCTATGATTCACACCACCCCGTGGTGATTTTCTCACTCCTACTAGTGAATGTAATGTTACACACCCTCACAATCTGAACCACCCCGCGATGTTTTTCAGAAACCTATTCTACATTGCCACAGCATGTTTCCTGACCTCCGGATGTTGACCACCCCGTGGTGCTTTTCTGAATCTTACATTGCCACTCACTGCCTATCTTAATTCAGACCCTATGATTCACACCACTCCGTGATGTTTTTCTCACTCCTACTTGTGAATGTAATGTTACACACCCATACAATCTGCACCACCCCGCGATGTTTTTCAGAAACCTATCCTACATTGCCACTGCATGTTTCCTGACCTCCACATGCTGACCACCCGGTGGTGCTTTTCTCCATCTTACATTGCCACTCACTGCCTATCCTAATTCAGACCCTATGATTCACACCACTCCGTGATGTTTTTCTCACTCCTACTAGTGAATATAATGTTACACACCCATACAATGCGCACCACCCCGCGATGTTTTTCAGAAACCTATCCTACATTGCCACTGCATGTTTCCTGACCTCCCCATGCTGTCCACCCCGTGGTGCTTTTCTCCATCCTCTATTCCCACTCACTGCCTATCCTAATTCAGAACCTATGATTCACACCAACCCGTGATGTTGTTCTCACTCCTACCATTGAATGTAATGTTACACACCCATACAATGCGCACCACCCCGCGATGTTTTTCAGAAACCTATCCTACATTGCCACTGCATGTTTCCTGACCTCCCCATGCTGACCACCCAGTGGTGCTTTTCTCCATCCTACATTGCCACTCACTGCCTATCCTAATTCAGACCCTATGATTCACACCACCCCGTGATGTTTTTCTCACTCCTACTAGTGAAAGCAATGTTACACACCCATACAATGCGCCCCACCCCGCGATGTTTTTCAGAAACCTATCCTACACTGCCACTGCATGTTTCCTGACCTCCACATGCTGACCACCCTGTGGTGCTTTTCTCCATCCTACATTGCCACTCACTGCCTATCCTAATTCAGACCCTATGATTCACACCACCCCGTGATGTTTGCTCACTTCTACTAGTGAATGTAATGTTACACAGCCATGCAATGCGCACCACCCCGCGATGTTTTTCAGAAACCTATCCTACATTGCCACTGCATGTTTCCTGACCTCCCCATGCTGACCACCCCGGTCTGCTTTTCTCCATCCTACATTGCCACTCACTGCCTATCCTAATTCAGACCCTAAGATTCACACCACCCCGTGATGTTTTTCTCACTCCTACTAGTGAATGTAATGTTACACACCCATATAATGCGCAACACCCCGCAATGTTTTTCAGAAATCTATCCTACATTGGCACTGCATTTTTCCTGACCTCCCCATGCTGACCACCCCGTGGTGCTTTTCTCCATCCTACATTGCCCATCACTTCCTATCCCAATTCAGACGCTATGATTCACACCACCCCGTGATGTTTTTCTCACTCCTACTAGTGAATGTAATGTTACACACCCATACAATCTGCACCACCCCGCGATGTTTTTCAGAAACCTATCCTATATTGCCACTGCATGTTTCCTGACCTCCCCATGCTGACCACCCCGTGGTGCTTTTCTCCATCCTACATTGCCACTCACTGCCTATTCTAACTCAGACCCTATGATTCCCAGGACCCTGTGATGTTTTTCTCACTCCTACTAATGAATGTAATGTTACACACCGATACAATGCGCACCACCCCGCGATGTTTTTCAGAAATCTGTCCTACATTGCCACTGCATGATTCCTGACCTCCACATGCTGACCACACCGTGGTGCTTTTCTCCATCCTACATTGCCACTCACTGCCTATCCTAATTCAGAACCTATGATTCACACCACCCCGTGATGTTTTTCTCACTCCTACTAATGAATGTAATGTTACACAGCCATACAACACGCACCACCCCGCGATGTTTTTCAGAAACCTATCCTACATTGCCACTGCATGTTCCCTGACCTCCCCATGCTGACCACCCCGCGATGTTATTCAGAAACCTATCCTACATTGCCACTGCATGTTTCCTGACCTCCCCATGCTGACCACCCCGTGGTACTTTACTTCATCCTACATTGCCACTCACTGAGTATACTAATTGAGACCCTATGATTCACACCAACCCGTGATGCTTTTCTCACTCCTACTAGTGAATGTAATGTTACACACCCATACAAGCGCAACACCCTGCGATGTTTTTCAGAAACCTATCCTAAATGCCACTGCATGTTTCCTGACCTCCCCATGCTGACCATCCTGTGGTGCTTTTCTCCATCCTACATTGCCACTCACTGCCTATCCTAATTCAGACCCTATGATTCACACCATCCCGTCATGTTTTCTCACTCCTACTAGTGAATGTAATTTTACACAGCCATACAATGCGCACCACCCAGAGATGTTTTTCAGAAACCTATCCTACATTGACACTGCAGGTTTCCTTAAATCCCCATGCTGACCAACCCGTGGTTCTTTTCTCCATCCTACATTGCCACTCACTGCCTTTCCTAATTCAGACCCTATGATTCACACTACCCCGTGAAGTTTTTCTCACTCCTACTAGTGAATGAAATGTTACACACCCATACAATGCACACCACCCCGCGATGTTTTTCAGAAAACTATCCTACATTGCCACTGCATGTTTCCTGACCTCCCAATGCTGACCACCCCGTGGCGCCCTTCTCCAACCTATATTGGCAGTCAGTGCCTATCCTAATTCAGACCCTATGATTAACACCACACTGTGATGTTTTTCACACTCTTACTAGTGAATGTAATGTTACACACCCATACAATGCGCACCACCCCGCGATGTTTTTCAGAAACCTATCCTACATTGCCACTGCATATTTCCTGACCTCCCAATGCTGACCACCCCGTGGTGCTTTTCTCCATCCTTCATTGCCACTCACTGCCTATTCTAATTCAGACACTATGATTCACACCACCCCGTGATGTTTTTCTCACTCCTACTAGTGAATGTAATGTTACACACCCATACAATCTGCACCACCCCGCGATGTTTTTCAGAAACCTATCCTACACTGTCACAGCATGTTTCCTGACCTCAGGATGCTGACCACCCCGTGGTGCTTTTCTCCATCTTACATTGCCACTCACTGCCTATCCTAATTCAGACCCTATGAATCACACCAGCCCGTGATGTTTTTCTCACTCCTAGTAGTGAATGTAATGTTACACACCCATACAATGCGCACCACCCGGCGATGTTTTTCAGAAACCTATCCTACATTGCCACTGAATGTTTCCTGACCTCCCCATGCTGAACACCCCGTGGTGCTTTTCTCCATCCTCCATTCCCACTCACTGCCTATCCTAATTCAGAACCTATGATTCACACCACCCCGTGATGTTGTTCTCACTCCTACCATTGAATGTAATGTTACACACCCATACAATGCGCACCACCCCGCGATGTTTTTCAGAAACCTATCCTACATTGCCACTGCATGTTTCCTGACCTCCCCATGCTGACCACCCAGTGGTGATTTTCTCCATCCTACATTGCCACTCACTGCCTATCCTAATTCAGACCCTATGATTCACACCACCCCGTGATGTTTTTCTCACTCATACTAGTGAAAGTAATGTTACACACCCATACAATGCGCACCACCCCGCGATGTTTTTCAGAAACCTATCCTACATTGCCACTGCATGTTTCCTGACCTCCACATGCTGACCACCCAGTGGTGCTTTTCTCCATCTTACATTGCCACTCACTGCCTATCCTAATTCAGACCCTATGATTCACACCACTCCGTGATGATTTTCTCACTCCTACTAGTGAATGTAATGTTACACACCCATACAATCTGCACCACCCCGCGATGTTTTTCAGAAACCTATCCTACATTGTCACAGCATGTTTCCTGACCTCCGGATGCTGACCACCCCGTGGTGCTTTTCTCCATCCTACGTTGCCACTCACTGCCTATCCTAATTCAGACCCTATGATTCACACCACTCCATGATGTTTTTCTCACTCCTACTAGTGAATATAATGTTACACACCCATACAATGCGCACCACCCCGCGATGTTTTTCAGAAACCTATCCTACATTGCCAATGCATGTTTCCTGACCTCCCCATGCTGTCCACCCCGTGGTGCTTTTCTCCATCCTCCATTCCCACTCACTGCCTATCCTAATTCAGAACCTATGATTCACACCAACCCGTGATGTTTGCTCACTTCTACTAGTGAATGTAATGTTACACAGCCATGCAATGCGCACCACCCCGCGATGTTTTTCAGAAACCTATCCTACATTGCCACTGCATGTTTCCTGACCTCCCCATGCTGACCACCCCGGTCTGCTTTTCTCCATCCTACATTGCCACTCACTGCCTATCCTAATTCAGACCCTATGATTCACACCACCCCGTGATGTTTTTCTCACTCCAACTAGTGAATGTAATGTTACACACCCATATAATGCGCACCACCCCGCAATGTTTTTCAGAAATCTATCCTACATTGGCACTGCATTTTTCCTGACCTCCCCATGCTGACCACCCCGTGGTGCTTTTCTCCATCCTACATTGCCACTCACTTCCTATCCCAATTCAGACGCTATGATTCACACCACCCCGTGATGTTTTTCTCACTCCTACTAGTGAATGTAATGTTAGACACCCATACAATCTGCACCACCCCGCGATGTTTTTCAGAAACCTATCCTATATTGCCACTGCATGTTTCCTGACCTCCCCATGCTGACCACCCCGTGGTGCTTTTCTCCATCCTACATTGCCACTCACTGCCTATTCTAACTCAGACCCTATGATTCCCAGCACCCTGTGATGTTTTTCTCACTCCTACTAATGAATGTAATGTTACACACCGATACAATGCGCACCACCCCGCGATGTTTTTCAGAAATCTATCCTACATTGCCACTGCATGTTTCCTGACCTCCACATGCTGACCACACCGTGGTGCTTTTCTCCATCCTACATTGCCACTCACTGCCTATCCTAATTCAGAACCTATGATTCACACCACCCCGTGATGTTTTTCTCACTCCTACTAGTGAATGTAATGTTACACACCCATACAAAGCACACCACCCCGCGATGTTTTTCAGAAACCTATCCTATATTGCCACTGCCTGTTTCCTGACCTCCCCATGCTGACCACCCCGTGGTGCTTTTCTCCATCCTACATTGCCACTCACTGCCTATTCTAACTCAGACCCTATGATTCCCAGCACCCTGGGATGTTTTTCTCACTCCTACTAATGAATGTAATGTTACACACCGATACAAGGCGCACCACCCCGCGATGTTTTTCAGAAACCTATCCTACATTGCCACTGCATGTTCCCTGACCTCCCCATGCTGATCACCCCGCGATGTTATTCAGAAACCTATCCTACATTGCCACTGCATGTTTCCTGACCTCGCCATGCTGACCACCCCGTGGTACTTTACTTCATCCTACATTGCCACTCACTGCGTATCCTAATTGAGACCATATGATTCACACCAAGCCGTGATGCTTTTCTCACTCCTACTAGTGAATGTAATGTTACACACCCATACAAGCGCAACACCCTGCGATGTTTTTCAGAAACCTATCCTAAATGCCACTGCATGTTTCCTGACCTCCCCATGCTGACCATCCTGTGGTGCTTTTCTCCATCCTACATTGCCACTCACTGCCTATCCTAATTCAGACCCTATGATTCACACCACCCCGTCATGTTTTCTCACTCCTACTAGTGAATGTAATTTTTCACAGCCATACAATGCGCACCACCCAGAGATGTTTTTCAGAAACCTATCCTACATTGCCACTGCATGTTTTCTTAAATCCCCATGCTGACCAACCCGTGGTGCTTTTCTCCATCCTACATTGCCACTCACTGCCTTTCCTAATTCAGACCCTATGATTCACACTACCCCGTGAAGTTTTTCTCACTCCTACTAGTGAATGAAATGTTACACACCCATACAATGCACACCACCCCGCGATGTTTTTCAGAAAACTATCCTACATTGCCACTGCATTTTCCTGACCTCCCAATGCTGACCACCCCGTGGCGCCCTTCTCCAACCTACATTGGCAGTCACTGCCTATCCTAATTCAGACCCTATGATTAACACCACCCCGTGATGTTTTTCACACTCTTACTAGTGAATGTAATGTTACACACCCATACAATGCGCACCACCCCGCGATGTTTTTCAGAAACCTATCCTACATTGCCACTGCATATTTCCTGACCTCCCAATGCTGACCACCCCGTGGTGCTTTTCTCCATCCTTCATTGCCACTCACTGCCTATTCTAATTCAGACACTATGATTCACACCACCCCGTGATGTTTTTCTCACTCCTACTAGTGAATGTAATGTTACACACCCATACAATCTGCACCACCCCGCGATGTTTTTCAGAAACCTATCCTACACGGTCACAGCATGTTTCTTGACCTCAGGATGCTGACCACCCCGTGGTGCTTTTCTCCATCCTACGTTGCCACTCACTGCCTATCCTAATTCAGACCCTATGATTCACACCACCCCATGATGTTTTTCTCACTCCTACTAGTGAATGTAATGTTACACACCCATACAATGCGCACCACCCCGCGATGTTTTTCAGAAACCTATCCTACATTGCCACTGCATGTTTCCTGACCTCCCCATGCTGACCACCCCGTGGTGCTTTTCTCCATCCTACATTGCCACTCACTGCCTATCCTAATTCAGACCCTATGAATCACACCAGCCCGTGATGTTTTTCTCACTCCTACTAGTGAATGTAATGTTACACACCCATACAAAGCACACCACCCCGCGATGTTTTTCAGAAACCTATCCTACATTGCCACTGCATCTTTCCTGACCTCCCCATGCTGACCACCCCGTGGTGCTTTTCTCCATCCTACATTGCCACTCACTGCCTATCCTAATTCAGACCCTATGAATCACACCAGCCCGTGATGTTTTTCTCACTCCTACTAGTGAATGTAATGTTACACACCCATACAAAGCACACCACCCCACGATGTTTTTCAGAAACCTATCCTACATTGCCACTGCATCTTTCCTGACCTCCCCATGCTGACCACCCCGTGGTGCTTTTCTCCATCTTACATTGCCACTCACTGCCTATCCTAATTGAGACCCTATGATTCACACCACCCCGTGATGATTTTCTCACTCCTACTAGTGAATGTAATGTTACACACCCATACAATCTGCACCACCCGGCGATGTTTTTCAGAAACCTATCCTACATTTCCACAGCATGTTTCCTGACCTCCGGATGCTGACCACCCCGTGGTGCTTTTCTCCATCCTACGTTGCCACTCACTGCCTATCCTAATTCAGACCCTATGATTCACACCACCCCATGATGAATTTCTCACTCCTACTAGTGAATGTAATGTTACACACCCATACAATGCGCAGCACCCCGCGATGTTTTTCAGAAACCTATCCTACATTGCCACTGTTGGGAGCCGCAGCCCCGAGCCCGGTCGCCTCACTTGGCGGACGTGAGGCCTGTAGTAAAGAGTAAAGCCTGAGGTAGATTACCCCTCCCATCGAGCACGTTAGTTTCCTGCTTACCGCGTAAGCAACCCGCTCAACAATATAGTCTGCCTGGCAACTGATGATGTTAGCCAATCAGCTTGCCTTGCTTACTTTAACATGATTGGACACTGTATCCGTATATATACTGGTGCCACCCCTGGGGGGGAAGAAGAAGCCCGGAAGTAGAAGCCCAGAAGGAGCCGCGGGGAGCGGACCAAAGGATGCTTCGGCTGGGAGCGATCCCAGGGCAGGCTGTACGGAGAAGGAAAATAAAAGAAAAGGTTGTCCACTGCCAGACTTTGTCGTGTGTCCTTCCTGCCGGCCGGGAGCGACATCGACATTTGGAGGCCTGCACGGGGACTTATCACCCCCGAGACGTGACAGCGGACAACGCTCCAGTACAGAGCTGCGAGACAGGTGAGTTGGGGATAAGCCTGGTCTCTGGGTGGTGCACACCTACAGGGCTTTTAGACTCCCCTCAGGCTCAGGCGTAAGTGGCGGATTCCTTGGGCCTCACTCGGTGAGTAACATATTAAAAGATGTGAAACATGCTAGGTAGCAACACTAAGAGTGAGGGTGGTTGTGGAGAAAGCTCTCAAGAGCTTACAAAATTACGCAGGGTATTTGAGCAGGCCCAGTCGGGGAGCTCCCGAGAGGGGCCCGTCAAGGGGAACAAAGATGCTAAGGAGAAGGACGGGGCTCTAGCCTCGGAGTCGTCTGACTCCGAGGACGAGGGAAAGTTGAATGGCAAGGAGGCCAAAGAGACCAGCTGTCAGGAGCCTAAGTCGCTCGATAAGGAGTCGCAGGGTTCTTTCCCAGCGTTGCGCCGTGAATTGCGCTCCGCTCAACTTGGTCTGCAGAGGAGTAGAGAGCTCCTGAGCGCTCCCCGGCGCGAGAGGGAGGCGAAGCCTTCCGCCCCACCTTGGGGGCTGTTCCCGGAGGCGATCCCTCGCCGCGAGGCGGCCGCCCGGGAGCTCCCTTCCCCTTCGCCAGAACAGGAAGTGATGCACGGGCCCCCATTTTCCGCCCAATCATGGCCGCCGTCTTATGCTCCGCCGCCGGCGGGTCGGTATTTTTACAGGCGGCTTTGGCAGGGGGGACGTTTGTCTCATGAGGTACATCCACCACCTGGGATAGATAGTGGCCCCTACGGGATATTTCCTGTACAAGTAGCTATGGGCCAGGGACGTAATGCATGGGAGCCTTTTGAGATAAAGCAGATTAGAGAACTTAAAAATGCAGTTACAACCTTTGGGCCGACTGCGCCTTACACCATTGCCATGCTGGAGAACCTGTCTTCTGGGCCCCTCACCCCCGCGGACTGGATTCAGCTGGCAAAGGCGTGTCTGCCCTCGGGTAGTTACCTGGATTGGCGAGCCTGGTACGCAGAGTTCTCTGCAGAGCAGGCTGAGAGAAACGCCAGTCGGGGAAACCGGGGGTGGAACAAGGAAATGCTTATGGGAGAAGGTCGGCACGCTGATGATCAGACTCAGTTCCCCGGCACTGTCTATGAACAAATCAATGCCATAGGGCTCCGCGCCTGGAAGCAGGTAAGTGGTGCCGGAACAGCCTCCTTGTGTCTTTCAAAAATAATTCAGGGTACCACAGTGCCATTTGTTGACTTTGTGGCCCGAATGCAAGATGCTGCCGATAAGATATTTTCTGATCCGGGAGTGGCTCGACCGCTGGTAAGGCAGCTGATTTTTGAGCAATGTACAAAGGAGTGCAAGGCAGCGATAGCTCCTCATAAGAGCAAGGACCTCAACGCCTGGATTAGGATATGCAGAGAGATAGGGGGGCCGCTCTCCAACTCGGGAGTGGCTGCTCTCCTGGCCGCGGCTGTACAGCAGAGGGGACCTCGCGGGTTAGAAGGGGAATGTAAGGCTAAAGGGTGTTTTGCCTGCGGGGAGCCAGGACACATTAAACGTCATTGCCCAAACAATGCAGATGCTAGGCCTCACCCTAGGAATGAAGAACCATATGTTTGTGGGCGATGCAAGAGGGGATCACACAAAGCTGAGGAGTGTAGGTCGGTCTTTGATGCTCAGGGCAACCGTATTTGTGGACGAGATGCTAGAGGGCCAAAAAACGGCCAGAGGGGGCCCCCTTCACAGGCGGGCCCCCGCCCCAGAGACAGGACAGCTCAGGATGGCAGCCTTCAACAAGGGCCACCCCTGGGTCAGCAGGTGTGGACCTCAGTGTCGCCTCCAGACTTATATTAGTGCCTGATATGGGTGTTCAAGTGGTTGAAACCACCTTTAAGGGACCGTTACCCGAAAATTCCGTGGGTCTGGTGATCGGGAGATCCTCCACGGCCCTTCGGGGTCTCATAGTAGTCCCGGGGGTCATAGACTCAGACTACACAGGACACATTAAAATTATGGTTCAATCTCTTGTGGGTACTATGGTAATCAATAAAGGAGACAAGATAGCGCAGCTCTTGCTGCTCCCCAGTCTCCACAAGAGATTCCCCTCAAAGCAGAAAATTAGAGAAAGTCAAGGTTTCGGTTCCTCAGGGGAAGTCTTCGAGGGACTCCATATAATACTTGATAAAAGGCCCATGCTCTCACTTAAGGTCAATGGCAAGAATATAACAGGGCTCCTAGATACGGGAGCTGACCGTTCCATTATCTCCAAAAAGGATTGGCCTTCCAACTGGCCCACCAACACTGCAGATAACACGCTGCAGGGCCTGGGGATGGTGTCAGCTCCTCAGGTTAGTGCTTCAACCCTGTTCTGGTGCGATGAGGAGGGTCATCAGGGCCATTTCCAACCATTTGTGTTGCAGTTGCCAGTGTCTCTATGGGGAAGGGACATCCTCACTCAGATGGATGTCACACTTACGTCAAACTGCTCCCCCCAGGCTAAGGATATACTCAGGAACCAGGGATATACCCCCGGCAAAGGCTTGGGCAATGCCCTACAGGGTCGGACATCCCCAATACCAGTAGAGAACAAAAAAGGTAGGCAAGGGCTGGGTATTTCTTAGGGGCCACTAAAGAAGCTCTCCTACCCACTTCGATCAAAATCACCTGGAGGTCAAATGATCCGGTTTGGGTACCTCAGTGGCCCCTGCCTAAGGAGAAGCTATTAGCCTTGTCAGAAATAGTCAGTACACAACTTAGATTAGGACACATTAAGCCGTCAACCTCCCCATGGAACACCCCCATTTTTATAATTAAGAAAAAGTCTGGCAAATGGAGGCTGCTCCATGATCTAAGGGCGGTCAACGCGCAGATGCAGTCCCTGGGGGCGGTCCAGAGGGGGCTGCCAGCTCTCTCAGCCATCCCTCAGTCCTGGCCAGTTTATGTTATAGATCTTAGAGACTGTTTCTTCTCAATCCCCCTGCATCCAGAGGACACTCATAGGTTCGCCTTTACTTTACCCACCATTAACCAAGAAAGCCCTGATCTCAGATACGAGTGGATAACGCTGCCCCAAGGTATGGCCAACAGTCCCACTATGTGTCAGATTTACCTTGATTCCCTACTGGCCCCCCTATGGAAATCCTTTCCCAAGATAAGATGTGTGCATTACATGGACGACCTTTTACTCAGTGGCAGGGACCCAGATATGCTAAATAATATGCTCGGCCAGTTGGTCGAGGCCCTGAGACAAGCTAATCTGCATGTTGCCCCCGACAAGATTCAGGGAGGAGAAATGGTGACCTACTTAGGCGCGAAAATCTCCCCTATGCTAGTCTCTCCACAGAAGGTCACCATTAGGACGGATGGCGTTAGGACCCTAAATGACATGCAAAAGCTATTGGGAGACATTAATTGGATTAGGCCATATTTACATATACCAAATTCAGATCTCAAACCCCTGTTCGACCTTCTGAAGGGAGACCCACATATAGCCTCCCACAGGAGGCTCACTCCTGAGGCAAGAGCTGCCTTACAGAGAGTGGAAAAAGCCTTAGGTGGGGCTACCTTACACAGAATTGAACCAGGGCGACCCTTTGATGTCTGTTTGCTACAGACTAGTCTACAGCCCACAGCGGTGATTTGGCAGAAAGGACCATTACTGTGGATACACCCTAAGGTCTCACCTGCAAAAGTCATAGAGCATTACCCGGAGGCATTCGCTTCATTGGCCCTTGAAGCGCATGATAGAGCTGTCCAACATTTTGGCTCAGGACCACAAGCCATCCGAGTACCCTATACCGCCAGCCAGATCAAGACCCTGGCTGCCTGCATAGATACTTGGGCCATTTTGAGATGTGTTTTCCATGGGGATATAAACAATCAATACCCTAAAGACCCTATCTTGTCATTTGTCACTCAGCACCCTATAATTTTTCCAAAGGTTACTGCCTCTGAGCCATTAGTCCCAGCAACTACAATATACACAGATGGCTCCAAGACGGGGATAGGCGCCTATGTGATCCTAGGCAAGCCCCCGGTTACCATACAATTTGAACCTGATCAGCCTCAGGTGGTGGAACTGCAGATCGTTAAAATGATTCTTGAACGGTTCTCAGAAGCCATTAATATTGTCTCCGATTCTAGGTATGTGGTCAATGCTATGCAAGTGCTTGAGACTGCCGGTTTAATTAGATCCACTTCCACAGTGGCTGGGCTGTTCCTGTCTATCCAGACATTGCTTCAGAACAGACACCATAAGGTCTTCACCACCCACATAAGAGCACATACATCCCTGCCGGGGCCCATGGCACAGGGGAATGCGGCTGCTGATACTGCCACTCGCCCGTTATGGATTTTTACCTTACTAACACCAATCGAGCGAGCCCGTGCCTTCCATGATAAGTTTCATGTCAATGCCAGGACACTAGCAAACCATTTCCATGTTTCCAGAGCAGATGCACGAGATATTGTGCGACTATGTGACTCCTGTGCCACATACAAACCTGCCATACCGATGGGAGTAAACCCTCGAGGTTTGATCCCTGGTGATGTTTGGCAGATGGACATCACACATATACAGGAGTTTGGGACTCTTAAATATGTTCATGTTTCCACAGACACCTGTTCTCACGTCATATTCACAACAGCAGAAACAGGTGAAAAAGTGTCTAATGTGATCAATCATTGCCTGGCGGCTTGGGCCGCATGGGGCAAACCAAAAATATTAAAAACTGATAATGGACCAGCCTATATAGGCAAAGCCTTCAATGAGTTCTGCAAAATGATGGAGGTTCAATTAAAACACGGTATCCCATACAATCCCCAAGGTCAAGGAATCATTGAGAGGGCTCATAGAAGCCTCAAAGAAATTTTACAAAAACAAAAAGGGGGAGTAGGCCAAGGCCTGGCCCCAAAGGCACGATTATCCATGGCACTATTCACACACAATTTTTTAAATTTAAATAATGATAATTGCTCCCCAGCCGTGGAGCACTGCAACCCTTCCCCCAACCATAAAGGGTGGGTGAAGTGGAAAGATGTCCTGACAGGACAATGGATGGGCCCGGATCCAGTGGTCAGCTGGAACCGAGGCGCGGTTTGTGTTTTCCCACAGGAATCGGGACGAGAACCACTGTGGGTACCGGAGAGACTGACACGGGCGACAAAGCCCTCGACTGAAGATCAGACCTGCCCTACCGGAGATCCATCACAGACCAACCAACAAGATGAATAGAAATAGCGGTAGCCCGAAATGGACAAGAAGATCTTCAGGCATATGCATGGCTCGCTCGCCTAGCCTACGACCGAGTCTAGGGATGGTGAGCTTCCCACACTCCTCCTCTAAAAAAATTATGACATAGCTGGGTAGGAGAGTCAATGACGGGTAAGAGCGTACTCCCCCGGTGCGACTCAACCTAAGCCAGGCCCTACCCCATCCTGCACGTAAGCCGCTGGACTGTTAGATGCTGCCCAGGCCTAAATTTCTCTCCGAGGGGATTTCTTTACGGAGAGGAAATGAGTGCAAGCTTGTGTGCATCCAGGTTCCGTCCAGTTTGTGCCTGGCCCTAGAAAAAGGACGAGGTCCTCAGGGCCTTGGCAGACCATGGGACGGCCGACCAGGGTCTAAGCCAAGGACCTACGGTGGGCCTACGCATAGGGCATAAGCCTCTGCACACAGTCCAGGAAGGGCTACGATGCGCACATTCATAAAAAATAAAAAAGGGGGAGATGTTGGGAGCCGCAGCCCCGAGCCCGGTCGCCTCACTTGGCGGACGTGAGGCCTGTAGTAAAGAGTAAAGCCTGAGGTAGATTACCCCTCCCATCGAGCACGTTAGTTTCCTGCTTACCGCGTAAGCAACCCGCTCAACAATATAGTCTGCCTGGCAACTGATGATGTTAGCCAATCAGCTTGCCTTGCTTACTTTAACATGATTGGACACTGTATCCGTATATATACTGGTGCCACCCCTGGGGGGGAAGAAGAAGCCCGGAAGTAGAAGCCCAGAAGGAGCCGCGGGGAGCGGACCAAAGGAGGCTTCGGCTGGGAGCGATCCCAGGGCAGGCTGTACGGAGAAGGAAAATAAAAGAAAAGGTTGTCCACGGCCAGACTTTGTCGTGTGTCCTTCCTGCCGGCCGGGAGCGACATCGACATGCCACTGCATGTTTCCTGACCTCCACATGCTTCCCACACAGTGGTGCTTCTCTCCATCCTACATTGCCACTGACTGCCTATCCTAATTCAGACCCTATGATTCACACCACCCGGTGATGTTTTGCTCACTCCTACTAGTGAATGTAATGTTACACAGCCATACAATGCGCACCACCCCGCGATGTTTTTCAGAAACCTATCCTACATTGCCACTGCATGTTTGCTGACCTCCCCATGCTGACCACCCCGTGGTGCTTTTCTCCATCCTACATTGCCACTCACTGCCTATCCTAATTCAGACGCTATGATTCATGCCACCCCGTGATGTTTTTCTCACTCCAAGTAGTGAATGTAATGTTACACAACCATACAATGCGCACCACCCCGCAATGTTTTTCAGAAACCTATCCTACATTGGCACTGCATGTTTCCTGACCTCCCCATGCTGACCACCCCGTGGTGCTTTTCTCCATCCTACATTGCCACTCACTGCCTATCCTAATTCAGACCCTATGATTCACACCACCCCGTGATGTTTTCTCACTCCTACTAGTGAATGTAATTTTACACAGCCATACAATGCGCACCACCCAGAGATGTTTTTCAGAAACCTATCCTACATTGACACTGCATGTTTCCTGACCTCCCCATGCTGACAAACCCGTGGTGCTTTTCTCCATCCTACATTGCCACTCACTGCCTTTCCTAATTCAGACCCTATGATTTACACTACCCCGTGAAGTTTTTCTCACTCCTACTAGTGAATGAAATGTTACACACCATACAATGCACACCACCCCGCGATGTTTTTCAGAAAACTATCCTACATTGCCACTGCATGTTTCCTGACCTCCCAATGCTGACCACCGCGTGGTGCTTTTATCCATCCTACATTGCCACTCATTGCCTGTCCTAAATCCGACCCTATGATTCACACCACCCTGTGATGTTTTTCTCACTCCTACTAGTGAATGTAATGTTACACAGCCATACAATGCGCACCACCCAGAGATGTTTTTCAGAAACCTATCCTACATTGCCACGGCATGTTTCCTGACCTCCCCAGGCTGACCACCCCGTGGTGTTTTTCTCCATCCTACATTGCCACTCACTGCCTATTCTAATTCAGACACTATGATTCACACCACCCCGTGATGTTTTTCTAACTCCTACTAGTGAATGTAATGTTACACACCCATACAATGCGCACCAACCCACGATGTTTTTCAGAAACCTATCCTACAATGCCAGTGCATGTTTCCTGACCTCCCCATGCTGACCACCCCGTGGTGCTTTTCTCCATCCTACATTGCCACTCACTGCCTATCCTAATTCCTACCCTATGATTCACACCACCCCGTGATGTTTTTCTCACTCCTACTAGTTAATGTAATGTTACAAATCCATACAATGCGCACCACCCCGCGATGTTTTTCAGAATCCTATCCTACATTGCCACTGCATGTTTTCTGACCTCCCCATGCTGACCACCCCGTGGTGCTTTTCTCCATCCTACATTGCCACTCACTGCCTATCCTAATTCACACCCTATGATTCACACCACCCCGTGATGTTTTTCTCACTCCCACTAGTGAAACTAATCTTACACACCCATAGAATGCGCACCACCCCGAGATGTTTTTCAGAAACCTATGCTACATTGCCACTGCATGTTTCATGACTTCCCCATGCTGACCACCCCGTGGTGCTTTTCTCTATCCTACATTACCACTCACTGCCTATCCTAATTCAGACCCTATGTTTCACACCACCCCGTGATGTTTTTCTCACTCCTACTAGTGAATGTAATGTTACACACCCATACAAAGCACACCACCCAGCGATGTTTTTCAGAAACCTATCCTACATTGCCACTGCATGTTTCCTGACCTCCCCATGCTGACCACCCCGTGGTGCTTTTCTCCATCTTACATTGCCACTCACTGCCTATCATAATTCAGACCCTATGATTCACACCACCCCATGATGATTTTCTCACTCCTACTAGTGAATGTAATGTTACACACCCATACAATCTGCACCACCCCGCGATGTTTTTCAGAAACCTATCCTACATTGTCACAGCATGTTTCCTGACCTCCGGATGCTGACCACCCCGTGGTGCTTTTCTCCATCCTACGTTGCCACTCACTTCCTATCCTAATTCAGACCCTATGATTCACACCACTCCATGATGTTTTTTCTCACTCCTACTAGTTAATATAATGTTACACACCCATACAATGAGCACCATCCCGCGATGTTTTTCAGAAACGTATCCTACATTGCCACTGCATGTTTCCTGACCCCCCCATGCTGACCACCCCGTGGTGCTTTTCTCCATCCTCCATTCCCACTCACTGCCTATCCTAATTCAGAACCTATGATTCACACCAACCCGTGATGTTGTTCTCACTCCTACCATTGAATGTAATGTTACACACCCATACAATGCGCACCACCCCGCGATGTTTTTCAGAAACCTATCCTATATTGCCACTGCATGTTTCCTGACCTGCCCATGCAGACCACCCAGTGGTGCTTTTCTCCATCCTACATTGCCACTCACTGCCTATCCTAATTCAGACCCTATGATTCACACCACCCCGTGATGTTTTTCTCACTCCTACTAGTGAAAGTAATGTTACACACCCATACAATGCGCCCCACCCCGCGATGTTTTTCAGAAACCTATCCTTCACTGCCACTGCATGATTCCTGACCTCCACATGCTGACCACCCAGTGGTGCTTTTCTCCATCCTACATTGCCACTCACTGCCTATCCTAATTCAGACCCTATGATTCACACCACCCCGTGATGTTTGCTCACTTCTACTAGTGAATGTAATGTTACACAGCCATACAATGCGCACCACCCCGCGATGTTTTTCAGAAACCTATCCTACATTGCCACTGCATGTTTCCTGACCGCCCCATGCTGACCACCCCGGGGTGCTTTTCTCCATCCTACATTGCCACTCACTGCCTATCCTAATTCACACCCTATGATTCACACCACCCCGTGATGTTTTTCTCACTCCTACTAGTGAATGTAATGTTAAACACCCATACAATGCGCACCACCCCGCGATGTTTTTCAGAAACCTATCCTACATTGCCACTGCATGTTTCCTGACCTCCCAACGCTGACCACCCCGTGGTGCTTTTCTCAATCCTACATTGCCACTCACTGCCTATTCTTATTCAGACACTATGATTCACACCACCCCGTGATCTTTTTCTCACTCCTACTAGTGAATGTAATGTTACACACCCATACAATGCGCACCACCCCGCGATGTGTTTCAGAATCCTATCCTACATTGCCACTGCATGTTTCCTGACCTCCCCATGCTGACCACCCCGTGGTGCTTTTCTCCATCCTACATTGCCACTCACTGCCTATCCTAATTCAGTCCCTATGTTTCACACCACCCCGTGATGTTTTTCTAACTCCTACTAGTGAATGTAAAGTTACACACCCATGCAAAGCACACCACCCCGAGAGGTTTTTCAGAAACCTATCCTACATTGCCACTGCATGTTTCCTGAACTCCCCATGCTGACCACCCCGTGGTGCTTTTCTCCAACTTACATTGCCTCTCACTGCCTATCCTAATTCAGACGCTACGATTCACACCACCCAGTGATGTTTTTCTCACTCCTACTACTAAAAGTAATGTTACACACCCATACAATGCGCACCACCCCGCGATGTTTTTAAGAAACCTATCCTACATTGCCACTGCATGTTTCCTGACCTCCCCATGCTGACCACCCATGGTGCTTTTCTCCATCCTACATTGCCACTCACTTCCTACACTAATTCTGACCCTATGATTCACACCACCCCGTGAGGTTTTTCTCACTCCTACTAGTGAATGTAATGTTACAAAGCCATGCAATGCGCACCACCCCGCCATGTTTTTCAAAAACCTATCCTACATTGCCACTGCATGTTTCCTGACCTCCCCATGCTGACCACCCCGTGGTGCTTTTCTCCATCTTTCATTGCCACTCACTGCCTATCCTAATTCAGACCCTATGATTCACACCAACCCGTGATGATTTTCTCACTCCTACTAGTGAATGTAATGTTACACACCCATACAATGCGCACCACCCCGCGACGTTTTTCAGAAACCTATACTACATTGCCACTGCATCTTTCCTAACCTCCCCATGCTGACCACCCCGTGGTGCTTTTCTCCATCCTCCATTCCCACTCACTGCCTATCCCAATTCAGAACCTATGATTCAAACCACCCTGTGATGTTGTTCTCACTCCTACCATTGAATGTAATGTTACACAGCCATACAATGCGCACCACACCGCGATGTTTTTCAGAAACCTATCCTACATTGCCACTGCATGTTTCCTGACCGCCCCATGCTGACCACCCCGGGGTGCTTTTCTCCATCCTACATTGCCACTCACTGCCTATCCTAATTCAGACCCTATGATTCACACCACCCCGTGATGTTTTTCTCACTCCAACTAGTGAATGTAATGTTACACACCCATACAATGCGCACCACCCCGCAATGTTTTTCAGAAATCTATCCTACATTGGCACTGCATGTTTCCTGACCTCCCCATGCTGACCAACCCGTGGTGCTTTTCTCCATCCTACATTGCCACTCACTGCCTTTCCTAATTCAGACCCTATGATTTACACTACCCCGTGAAGTTTTTCTCACTCCTACTAGTGAATGAAATGTTACACACCATACAATGCACACCACCCCGCGATGTTTTTCAGAAAACTATCCTACATTGCCACTGCATGTTTCCTGACCTCCCAATGCTGACCACCGCGTGGTGCTTTTATCCATCCTACATTGCCACTCACTGCCTGTCCTAAATCCGACCGTATGATTCACACCACCCCGTGATGTTTTTCTCACTCCTACTAGTGAATGTAATGTTACACAGCCATACAATGCGCACCACCCAGAGATGTTTTTCAGAAACCTATCCTACATTGCCACGGCATGTTTCCGGACCTCCCCAGGCTGAACACCCCGTGGTGTTTTTCTGCATCCTACATTGCCACTCACTGCCTATTCTAATTCAGACACTATGATTCACACCACCCCGTGATGTTTTTCTCACTCCTACTAGTGAATGTAATGTTACACACCCATACAATGCGCACCACCCCACGATGTTTTTCAGAAACCTATCCTACATTGCCAGTGCATGTTTCCTGACCTCCCCATGCTGACCACCCCGTGGTGCTTTTCTCCATCCTACATTGCCACTCACTGCCTATCCTAATTCCTACCCTATGATTCACACCACCCCGTGATGTTTTTCTCACTCCTACTAGTTAATGTAATATTACAAACCCATACAATGCGCACCACCCCGCGATATTTTTCAGAATCCTATCCTACATTGCCACTGCATGCTTCCTGACCGCCCCATGCTGACCACCCCGTGGTGCTTTTCTCCATCCTACATTGCCACTCACTGCCTATCCTAATTCATACCCTGAATTCACACCACCCCATGATGTTTTTCTCACTCCTACTAGTGAATGTAATGTTACACAGCCATACAATGCGCACCACCCCGCGATGTTTTTCAGAAATCTATCCTACATTGCCACTGCATGTTTCCTGACCTCCACATGCTGACCACACCGTGGTGCTTTTCTCCATCCTACATTGCCCCTCACTGCCTATCCTAATTCAGAACCTATGATTCATACCACCCCGTGATGTTTTTCTCACTCCTACTAGTGAATGTAAAGTTACACAGCCATACAACACGCACCACCCCGCGATGTTTTTCAGAAACCTATCCTACATTGCCACTGCATGTTCCCTGACCTCCCCATGCTGACCACCCCGCGATGTTATTCAGAAACCTATCCTACATTGCCACTGCATGTTTCCTGACCTCCCCATGCTGACCACCCCGTGGTACTTTACTTCATCCTACATTGCCACTCACTGCGTATCCTGATTGAGACCCTATGATTCACACCAACCCGTGATGTTTTTCTCACTCCTACTAGTGAATGTAATGTTACACACCCATACAAGCGCAACACCCTGCGATGTTTTCCAGAAACCTATCCTACAATGCCACTTTATGTTTCCTGACCTCCCCATGCTGACCATCCTGTGGTGCTTTTCTCCATCCTACATTGCCACTCACTGCCTATCCTAATTCAGACCCTATGATTCACACCACCCCGTGATGTTTTCTCACTCCTACTAGTGAATGTAATTTTACACAGCCATACAATGCGCACCACCCAGAGATGTTTTTCAGAAACCTATCCTACATTGCCACTGCATGTTTCCTTAAATCCCCATGCTGACCAACCCGTGGTGCTTTTCTCCATCCTACATTGCCACACAATGCCTTTCCTAATTCAGACCCTATGATTCACACAACCCCGTGAAGTTTTTCTCACTCCTACTAGTGAATGAAATGTTACACACCCATACAATGCACACCACCACACGATGTTTTTCAGAAAACTATCCTACATTGCCACTGCATGTTTCCTGACCTCCCAATGCTGACCACCCCGTGGCGCACTTCTCCAACATACATTGCCACTCACTGCCTATCCTAATTCAGACCCTATGATTAACACCACCCCGTGATGTTTTTCTCACTCCTACTAGTGAATGTAATGTTAAACACCCATACAATGCGCACCACCCCGCGATGTTTTTCAGAAACCTATCCTACATTGCCACTGCATGTTTCCTGACCTCCCAACGCTGACCACCCCGTGGTGCTTTTCTCAATCCTACATTGCCACTCACTGCCTATTCTAATTCAGACACTATGATTCACACCACCCCGTGATCTTTTTCTCACTCCTACTAGTGAATGTAATGTTACACACCCATATAATGCGCACCACCCCGCGATGTGTTTCAGAATCCTATCCTACATTGCCACTGCATGTTTCCTGACCTCCCCATGCTGACCACCCCGTGGTGCTTTTCTCCATCCTACATTGCCACTCACTGCCTATCCTAATTCAGACCCTATGTTTCACACTACCCCGTGATGTTTTTCTAACTCCTACTAGTGAATGTAAAGTTACACACCCATGCAAAGCACATTACCCCGAGATGTTTTTCAGAAACCTATCCTACATTGCCACTGCATGTTTCCTGAACTCCCCATGCTGACCACCCCGTGGTGCTTTTCTCCAACTTACATTGCCTCTCACTGCCTATCCTAATTCAGACGCTACGATTCACACCACCCAGTGATGTTTTTCTCACTCCTACTAATAAAAGTAATGTTACACACCCATACAATGCGCACCACCCCGCGATGTTTTTCAGAAACCTATCCTACATTGCCACTGCATGTTTCCTGACCTCCCCATGCTGACCACCCATGGTGCTTTTCTCCATCCTACATTGCCACTCACTTCCTACACTAATTCAGACCCTATGATTCACACCACCCCGTGAGGTTTTTCTCACTCCTACTAGTGAATGTAATGTTACAAAGCCATGCAATGCGCACCACCCCGCCATGTTTTTCAAAAACCTATCCTACATTGCCACTGCATGTTTCCTGACCTTCCCATGCTGACCACCCCATGGTGCTTTTCTCCATCTTTCATTGCCACTCACTGCCTATCCTAATTCAGACCCTATGATTCACACCAACCCGTGATGATTTTCTCACTCCTACTAGTGAATGTAATGTTACACACCCATACAATGCGCACCACCCCGCGACCTTTTTCAGAAACCTATACTACATTGCCACTGCATCTTTCCTGACCTCCCCATGCTGACCACCCCGTGGTGCTTTTCTCCATCCTCCATTCCCACTCACTGCCTATCCCAATTCAGAACCTATGATTCAAACCACCCTGTGATGTTGTTCTCACTCCTACCATTGAATGTAATGTTACACACCCATACAATGCGCACCACCCCGCGATTTTTTTCAGAAACCTATCCTACATTGCCACTGCATGTTTCCTGACCTCCCCATGCTGACCACCCAGTGGTGCTTTTCTCCATCCTACATTGCCACTCACTGCCTATCCTAATTCAAACACTATGATTAACACCACCCCGTAATGTTTTTCTCACTCCTACTAGTGAAAGTAATGTTACACACCCATACAATGCACACCACCCCGCGATGTTTTTCAGAAACCTATTCTACATTGCCACTGCATGTTTCCTGACCTCCCCATGCTGACCACCCTGTGGTGCTTTTCTCCATCCTACATTGCTATTAACTGCCTATCCTAATACGGACCCGATGATAAACACCACCCCGTGATGATTTTCTCACTCCTACTAGTGAATGTAATGTTACACAGCCATACAATGCGCACCACCCCGCGATGTTTTTCAAAAACCTATCCTACATTGCCACTGCATGTTTCCTGACCTCCCCATGCTGACCACCCCGTGGTGCTTTTCTCCAACCTCCATTCCCACTCCCTGCCTATACTAATTCAGACCCTATGATTCACACCACCCCGTGATGTTTTTCTCACTCCTACTAGTGAATGTAATGTTACACACTCATACAATGCGCACCACCCGGCGATGTTTTTCAGAAACCTATCCTACATTGCCACTGCATGTTTCCTGACCTCCACATGCTGACCACGAGTGGTGCTTTTCTCCATCCTACATTGCCACTCACTGCCTATCCTAATTCAGACCCTATGATTCACAACACCCCGTGATGTTTTTTTTACTCCAACTAGTGAATGTAATGTTACACACCCATACAATGCGCACCACCCCGCAATGTTTTTCATAAACCTATCCTACATTGGCACTGCATGTTTCCTGACCTCCCCATGCTGACCACCCCGTGGTGCTTTTCTCCATCCTACATTGCCACTCACTGCCTAACCTAATTCAGACCCTATGATTCACACCACCCCGTGATGTTTTTCTCACTCCTACTAGTGAATGTAATGTTACACACCCATACAATGCGAACCAACCCGCGATGTTTTTCAGCAACGTATCCTACATTGCCACTGCATGTTTCCTGACCTCCCCATGCTGACCACCCCGTGGTCCTTTTCTCCGTCCTACATTGCCACTCAATGCCTACCCTAACTCAGACCCTATGATTCACAGCACCCCGTGATGTTTTTCGCACTCCTACTAATGAATGTAATGTTACACACCGATACAATGCGCACCACCCCGCGATGATTTTAAGAAATCTATCCTACATTGCCACTGCATGTTTCCTGACCTCCACATGCTGACCACACCGTGGTGCTTTTCTCCATCCTACATTGCCACTCACTGCCTATCCTAATTCAGAACCTACGATTCACACCACCCCGTGATGTTTTTCTCACTCCTACTAGTGAATGTAATGTTACACAGCCATACAACACACACCACCCCGCGATGTTTTTCAGAAACCTATCCTACATTGCCACTGCATGTTTCCTGACCTCCCCATGCTGAACACCCCGCGATGTTTTTCAGAAACCTATCCTACATTGGCACTGCATGTTTCCTGACCTCCCCATGCTGACCACCCCGTGGTGCTTTTCTCCATCTTACATTGCCACTGACTGCCTATCCTAATTCAGACCCTATGATTCACACCACCCCATGATGTTTTTCTCACTCCTACTAGTGAATGTAATGTTACACACCCATACAATGCGCACCACCACGCGATGTTTTTCAGAAACCTATCCTACATTGCCACTGCATGTTTCCTGACCTCCCCATGGTGACCAACCCGTGGTGCTTTTCTCCATCCTGCATTGCCACTCACTGCCTATCCTTATTCAGACCCTATGGTTCACACCACCCCGTGATGTTTTTCTCAATTCTACTAGTGAATGTAATGTTACACAGCCATACAATGCGCACCACCCTGCGATGTTTTTCAGAAACCTATCCTACATTGCCACTGCATGTTTCCTAACCTCCCCATGCTGACCACCCCGTGATACTTTTCTCCATCCTACATTGATACTCACTGCCTATCCCAACACAGACCCTATGATTCACAACACCCGGTAATGTATTTCTCACTACTAGTGAATGTAATGTTACACAGCCATACAACACGCAACACTCCGCGATGTTTTTCAGAAACCTATCTTACATTGCCACTGCATGTTTACTGACTTCCCAATGCTGACCACACCGTGGTGCTTTTCTCAATCTTACATTGCTACTAACTGCTTATCCTAATACAGCCCCGATGATACACACCACCCTGTGATGTTTTTCTCACTCCTACTAGTGAATGTAATGTTACACACCCATACAATGCGCACCACCCTGCGATGTTTTTCAGAAACTTATCCTACATTGCCACTGCATGTTTCCTGACCTCCCCATGCTGACCACCGCGTGGTGCTTTTCTCCATCCTACATTGCCACTCACTGCCTATCCTAATACAGACCTTATGATTCACACCACCCCGTGATGTTTTCTCACTCCTACTAGTGAATGTAATTTTAGACAGCCATACAATGCGCACCACCCAGAGATGTTTTTCAGAAACCTATCCTACATTGCCACTGCATGTTTCCTGACCTCCCCAGGCTGACCAACCCGTGGTGCTTTTCTCCATTTTACATTGCCACTCACTGCCTTTCCTAATTCAGACCCTATGATTCACACTACCCCGTGAAGTTTTTCTCACTCCTACTAGTGAATGAAATGTTACACACCCATACAATGCACACCACCCCGCGATGTTTTTCAGAAAACTATCCTACATTGCCACTACATGTTTCCTGACCTCCCCATGCTGACCACCCCGTGGTGCTTTTCTCCGTCCTACATTGCCACTCAATGCCTATCCTAACTCAGACCCTATGATTCACAGCACCTCGTGATGTTTTTCTCACTCCTACTAGTGAATGTAATGTTACACAGCAATACAACACGCACCACCCCGCGATGTTTTTCAGAAACCTATCCTACATTGCCACTGCATGTTTCCTGACCTCCCCAGGCTGACCAACCCGTGGTGCTTTTCTCCATTCTACATTGCCACTCACTGCCTTTCCTAATTCAGACCCTATGATTCACACTACCCCGTGAAGTTTTTCTCACTCCTACTAGTGAGTGAAATGTTACACACCCATACAATGCACACCACCCCGCGATGTTTTTCAGAAAACTATCCTACATTGCCACTGCATGTTTCCTGACCTCCCCATGCTGACCACCCTGTGGTGCTTTTCTCCATCCTACATTGCCACTCACTGCCTATCCTAATTCAGACCCTATGATTCACACCACCCCGTGATGTTTTTCTCACTCCTACTAGTGAATGTAATGTTACACACCCATACAATGCGCACCACCCCGCGATGTTTTTCAGAAACCTATCCTAAATTGCCACCTCATGTTTCCTGACCTCCCCATGCTGACCACCCCGTGGTGCTTTTCTCCACCCTCCATTCCCACTCACTGCATATCCTAATTCAGAACCTATGATTCACACCACCCCGTGATGTTTTTCTCACTCCTACTAGTGAAAGTAATGTTACACACCCATAGAATGCACACCACCCTGCGATGTTTTTCAGAAACCTATCCTACTTTGCCACTGCATGTTTCCTGACCTCCCCATGCTGACCACCCTGTTGTGCTTTTCTCCATCCTACATTGCTATTAACTGCCTATCCTAATACGGACCTGATGATACACACCACCCCGTGATGTTTTTCTCACTCCTACTAGTGAATGTAATGTTACACACCCATACAATGCACACCACCCCGCGATGTTTTTCAGAAACCTATCCTACATTGCCACTGCATGTTTCCTGACCTCCACATGCGGACCACCCCGTGGTGCTTTTCTACATCTTTCATTGCCACTCACTGCCTATCCTAATTCAGACCCTATGATTCACACCAACCCGTGATGATTTTCTCACTCCTACTAGTGAATGTAATATTACACACCCATACAATGCGCACCACCCCGCGACGTTTTTCAGAAACCTATACTACATTGCCACTGCATCTTTCCTGACCTCCCCATGCTGACCACCCCGTGGTGCTTTACTCCATCCTCCATTCCCACTCACTGCCTATCCCAATTCAGAACCTATGATTCAAACCACCCCGTGACGTTGTTCTCACTCCTACCATTGAATGTAATGTTACACACCCATACAATGCGCACCACCCCGCGATGTTTTTCAGAAACCTATCCTACATTGCCACTGCATGTTTCCTGACCTCCACATGCTGACCACGAGTGGTGCTTTTCTCCATCCTACATTGCCACTCACTGCCTATCCTAATTCAGACCCTATGATTCACAACACCCCGTGATGTTTTTTTCACTCCAACTAGTGAATGTAATGTTACACACCCATACAATGCACACCACTCCGCAATGTTTTTCAGAAACCTATCCTACATTGGCACTGCATGTTTCCTGACATCCCCATGCTGACCACCCCGTGGTGCTTTTCTCCATCCTACATTGCCACTCAGTGCCTAGACTAATTCAGACCCTATGATTCACACCACCCCGTGATGTTTTTCTCACTCCTACTAGTGAATGTAATGTTACACACCCATACAATGCGAACCAACTCGCGATGTTTTTCAGCAACGTATCCTACATTAACACTGCATGTTTCCTGACCTCCCCATGCTGACCAACCCGTGGTGCTTTTCTCCGTCCTACATTGCCACTCAATGCCTATCCTAACTCAGACCCTATGATTCACAGCACCCCGTGATGTTTTTCGCACTCCTACTAATGAATGTAATGTTACACACGGATACAATGCGCACCACCCCGCGATGTTTTTCAGAAATCTATCCTACATTGCCACTGCATGTTTCCTGACCTCCACATGCTGACCACACCGTGGTGCTTTTCTCCATCCTACATTGCCACTCACTGCCTATCCTAATTCAGAACCTACGATTCACACCACCCCGTGATGTTTTTCTGACTCCTACTACTGAATGTAATGTTACAGAGCCATACAACACACCCCACCCCGCGATGTCTTTCAGAAACCTATCCTACATTGCCACTTCATGTTTCCTGACCTCCACATGCTGACCATGAGTGGTGCTTTTCTCCATCCTACATTGCCACTCACTGCCTATCCTAATTCAGACCCTATGATTCACAACACCCCGTGATGTTTTTTTCACTCCAACTAGTGAATGTAATGTTACACACCCATACAATGCGCACCACCCCGCAATGTTTTTCAGAAACCTATCCTACATTGCCACTGCATATTTCCTGACCGCCCCATGCTGACCACCCCGTGGTGGTTTTCTCCATCCTACATTGCCACTCACTGCCTAGCCTAATTCAGACCCTATGATTCACACCACCCCGTGATGTTTTGCTCACTCCTACTAGTTAATGTAATGTTACAAACCCATACAATGCGCACCACCCCGCGATATTTTTCAGAATCCTATCCTACATTGCCACTGCATGCTTCCTGACCGCCCCATGCTGACCACCCCGTGGTGCTTTTCTCCATCCTACATTGCCACTCACTGCCTATCCTAATTCATACCCTGAATTCACACCACCCCATGATGTTTTTCTCACTCCTACTAGTGAATGTAATGTTACACAGCCATACAATGCGCACCACCCCGCGATGTTTTTCAGAAACCTATCCTACATTGCCACTGCATGTTCCCTGACCTCCCCATGCTGACCACCCCGCGATGTTATTCAGAAACCTATCCTACATTGCCACTGCATGTTTCCTGACCTCCCCATGCTGACCACCCCGTGGTACTTTACTTCATCCTACATTGCCACTCACTGCGTATCCTGATTGAGACCCTATGATTCACACCAACCCGTGATGTTTTTCTCACTCCTACTAGTGAATGTAATGTTACACACCCATACAAGCGCAACACCCTGCGATGTTTTTCAGAAACCTATCCTACAATGCCACTTTATGTTTCCTGACCTCCCCATGCTGACCATCCTGTGGTGCTTTTCTCCATCCTACATTGCCACTCACTGCCTATCCTAATTCAGACCCTATGATTCACACCACCCCGTGATGTTTTCTCACTCCTACTAGTGAATGTAATTTTACACAGCCATACAATGCGCACCACCCAGAGATGTTTTTCAGAAACCTATCCTACATTGCCACTGCATGTTTCCTTAAATCCCCATGCTGACCAACCCGTGGTGCTTTTCTCCATCCTACATTGCCACACAATGCCTTTCCTAATTCAGACCCTATGATTCACACAACCCCGTGAAGTTTTTCTCACTCCTACTAGTGAATGAAATGTTACACACCCATACAATGCACACCACCACGCGATGTTTTTCAGAAAACTATCCTACATTGCCACTGCATGTTTCCTGACCTCCCAATGCTGACCACCCCGTGGCGCACTTCTCCAACATACATTGCCACTCACTGCCTATCCTAATTCAGACCCTATGATTAACACCACCCCGTGATGTTTTTCTCACTCCTACTAGTGAATGTAATGTTAAACACCCATACAATGCGCACCACCCCGCGATGTTTTTCAGAAACCTATCCTACATTGCCACTGCATGTTTCCTGACCTCCCAACGCTGACCACCCCGTGGTGCTTTTCTCAATCCTACATTGCCACTCACTGCCTATTCTAATTCAGACACTATGATTCACACCACCCCGTGATCTTTTTCTCACTCCTACTAGTGAATGTAATGTTACACACCCATACAATGCGCACCACCCCGCGATGTGTTTCAGAATCCTATCCTACATTGCCACTGCATGTTTCCTGACCTCCCCATGCTGACCACCCCGTGGTGCTTTTCTCCATCCTACATTGCCACTCACTGCCTATCCTAATTCAGACCCTATGTTTCACACCACCCCGTGATGTTTTTCTAACTCCTACTAGTGAATGTAAAGTTACACACCCATGCAAAGCACATTACCCCGAGATGTTTTTCAGAAACCTATCCTACATTGCCACTGCATGTTTCCTGAACTCCCCATGCTGACCACCCCGTGGTGCTTTTCTCCAACTTACATTGCCTCTCACTGCCTATCCTAATTCAGACGCTACGATTCACACCACCCAGTGATGTTTTTCTCACTCCTACTACTAAAAGTAATGTTACACACCCATACAATGCGCACCACCCCGCGATGTTTTTCAGAAACCTATCCTACATTGCCACTGCATGTTTCCTGACCTCCCCATGCTGACCACCCATGGTGCTTTTCTCCATCCTACATTGCCAATCACTTCCTACACTAATTCAGACCCTATGATTCACACCACCCCGTGAGGTTTTTCTCACTCCTACTAGTGAATGTAATGTTACAAAGCCATGCAATGCGCACCACCCCGCCATGTTTTTCAAAAACCTATCCTACATTGCCACTGCATGTTTCCTGACCTCCCCATGCTGACCACCCCGTGGTGCTTTTCTCCATCTTTCATTGCCACTCACTGCCTATCCTAATTCAGACCCTATGATTCACACCAACCCGTGATGATTTTCTCACTCCTACTAGTGAATGTAATGTTACACACCCATACAATGCGCACCACCCCGCGACGTTTTTCAGAAACCTATACTACATTGCCACTGCATCTGTCCTGACCTCCCCATGCTGACCACCCCGTGGTGCTTTTCTCCATCCTCCATTCCCACTCACTGCCTATCCCAATTCAGAACCTATGATTCAAACCACCCTGTGATGTTGTTCTCACTCCTACCATTGAATGTAATGTTACACACCCATACAATGCGCACCACCCCGCGATTTTTTTCAGAAACCTATCCTACATTGCCACTGCATGTTTCCTGACCTCCCCATGCTGACCACCCAGTGGTGCTTTTCTCCATCCTACATTGCCACTCACTGCCTATCCTAATTCAAACACTATGATTAACACCACCCCGTAATGTTTTTCTCACTCCTACTAGTGAAAGTAATGTTACACACCCATACAATGCACACCACCCCGCGATGTTTTTCAGAAACCTATTCTACATTGCCACTGCATGTTTCCTGACCTCCCCATGCTGACCACCCTGTGGTGCTTTTCTCCATCCTACATTGCTATTAACTGCCTATCCTAATACGGACCCGATGATAAACACCACCCCGTGATGATTTTCTCACTCCTACTAGTGAATGTAATGTTACACAGCCATACAATGCGCACCACCCCGCGATGTTTTTCAGAAACCTATCCTACATTGCCACTGCATGTTTCCTGACCTCCCCATGCTGACCACCCCGTGGTGCTTTTCTCCATCCTCCATTCCCACTCCCTGCCTATACTATTTCAGACCCTATGATTCACACCACCCCGTGATGTTTTTCTCACTCCTACTAGTGAATGTAATGTTACACACCCATACAATGCGCACCACCCCGCGATGTTTTTCAGAAACCTATCCTACATTGCCACTGCATGTTTCCTGACCTCCCCATGCTGACCACCCAGTGGTGCTTTTCTCCATCCTACATTGCCACTCACTGCCTATCCTAATTCAAACACTATGATTAACACCACCCCGTAATGTTTTTCTCACTCCTACTAGTGAAAGTAATGTTACACACCCATAAAATGCACACCACCCCGCGATGTTTTTCAGAAACCTATTCTACATTGCCACTGCATGTTTCCTGACCTCCCCATGCTGACCACCCTGTGGTGCTTTTCTCCATCCTACATTGCTATTAACTGCCTATCCTAATACGGACCCGATGATAAACACCACCCCGTGATGATTTTCTCACTCCTACTAGTGAATGTAATGTTACACAGCCATACAATGCGCACCACCCCGCGATGTTTTTCAGAAACCTATCCTACATTGCCACTGCATGTTTCCTGACCTCCCCATGCTGACCACCCCGTGGTGCTTTTCTCCATCCTCCATTCCCACTCCCTGCCTATACTAATTCAGACCCTATGATTCACACCACCCCGTGATGTTTTTCTCACTCCTACTAGTGAATGTAATGTTACACACCCATACAATGCGCACCACCCCGCGATGTTTTTCAGAAACCTATCCTACATTGCCACTGCATGTTTCCTGACCTCCACATGCTGACCACGAGTGGTGCTTTTCTCCATCCTACATTGCCACTCACTGCCTATCCTAATTCAGACCCTATGATTCACAACACCACGTGATGTTTTTTTCACTCCAACTAGTGAATGTAATGTTACACACCCATACAATGCGCACCACCCCGCAATGTTTTTCAGAAACCTATCCTACATTGGCACTGCATGTTTCCTGACCTCCCCATGCTGACCACCCCGTGGTGCTTTTCTCCATCCTACATTGCCACTCACTGCCTAACCTAATTCAGACCCTATGATTCATACCACCCCGTGATGTTTTTCTCACTCCTACTAGTGAATGTAATGTTACACACCCATACAATGCGAACCAACCCGCGATGTTTTTCAGCAACGTATCCTACATTGCCACTGCATGTTTCCTGACCTCCCCATGCTGACCACCCCGTGGTCCTTTTCTCCGTCCTACATTGCCACTCAATGCCTACCCTAACTCAGACCCTATGATTCACAGCACCCCGTGATGTTTTTCGCACTCCTACTAATGAATGTAATGTTACACACCGATACAATGCGCACCACCCCGCGATGATTTTAAGAAATCTATCCTACATTGCCACTGCATGTTTCCTGACCTCCACATGCTGACCACACCGTGGTGCTTTTCTCCATCCTACATTGCCACTCACTGCCTATCCTAATTCAGAACCTACGATTCACACCACCCCGTGATGTTTTTCTCACTCCTACTAGTGAATGTAATGTTACACAGCCATACAACACACACCACCCCGCGATGTTTTTCAGAAACCTATCCTACATTGCCACTGCATGTTTCCTGACCTCCCCATGCTGAACACCCCGCGATGTTTTTCAGAAACCTATCCTACATTGGCACTGCATGTTTCCTGACCTCCCCATGCTGACCACCCCGTGGTGCTTTTCTCCATCTTACATTGCCACTGACTGCCTATCCTAATTCAGACCCTATGATTCACACCACCCCATGATGTTTTTCTCACTCCTACTAGTGAATGTAATGTTACACACCCATACAATGCGCACCACCACGCGATGTTTTTCAGAAACCTATCCTACATTGCCACTGCATGTTTCCTGACCTCCCCATGGTGACCAACCCGTGGTGCTTTTCTCCATCCTGCATTGCCACTCACTGCCTATCCTTATTCAGACCCTATGGTTCACACCACCCCGTGATGTTTTTCTCAATTCTACTAGTGAATGTAATGTTACACAGCCATACAATGCGCACCACCCTGCGATGTTTTTCAGAAACCTATCCTACATTGCCACTGCATGTTTCCTAACCTCCCCATGCTGACCACCCCGTGATACTTTTCTCCATCCTACATTGATACTCACTGCCTATCCCAACACAGACCCTATGATTCACAACACCCGGTAATGTATTTCTCACTACAAGTGAATGTAATGTTACACAGCCATACAACACGCAACACTCCGCGATGTTTTTCAGAAACTTATCTTACATTGCCACTGCATGTTTACTGACTTCCCAATGCTGACCACACCGTGGTGCTTTTCTCAATCCTACATTGCTACTAACTGCTTATCCTAATACAGCCCCGATGATACACACCACCCTGTGATGTTTTTCTCACTCCTACTAGTGAATGTAATGTTACACAGCCATACAACACGCACCACCCCACGATGTTTTTCAGAAACCTATCCTACATTGCCACTGCATGTTTCCTGACCTCCCCAGGCTGACCAACCCGTGGTGCTTTTCTCCATTCTACATTGCCACTCACTGCCTTTCCTAATTCAGACCCTATGATTCACACTACCCCGTGAAGTTTTTCTCACTCCTACTAGTGAGTGAAATGTTACACACCCATACAATGCACACCACCCCGCGATGTTTTTCAGAAAACTATCCTACATTGCCACTGCATGTTTCCTGACCTCCCCATGCTGACCACCCTGTGGTGCTTTTCTCCATCCTACATTGCCACTCACTGCCTATCCTAATTCAGACCCTATGATTCACACCACCCCGTGATGTTTTTCTCACTCCTACTAGTGAATGTAATGTTACACACCCATACAATGCGCACCACCCCGCGATGTTTTTCAGAAACCTATCCTAAATTGCCACCTCATGTTTCCTGACCTCCCCATGCTGACCACCCCGTGGTGCTTTTCTCCACCCTCCATTCCCACTCACTGCATATCCTAATTCAGAACCTATGATTCACACCACCCCGTGATGTTTTTCTCACTCCTACTAGTGAAAGTAATGTTACACACCCATAGAATGCACACCACCCTGCGATGTTTTTCAGAAACCTATCCTACTTTGCCACTGCATGTTTCCTGACCTCCCCATGCTGACCACCCTGTTGTGCTTTTCTCCATCCTACATTGCTATTAACTGCCTATCCTAATACGGACCTGATGATACACACCACCCCGTGATGTTTTTCTCACTCCTACTAGTGAATGTAATGTTACACACCCATACAATGCACACCACCCCGCGATGTTTTTCAGAAACCTATCCTACATTGCCACTGCATGTTTCCTGACCTCCCCATGCGGACCACCCCGTGGTGCTTTTCTACATCTTTCATTGCCACTCACTGCCTATCCTAATTCAGACCCTATGATTCACACCAACCCGTGATGATTTTCTCACTCCTACTAGTGAATGTAATATTACACACCCATACAATGCGCACCACCCCGCGACGTTTTTCAGAAACCTATACTACATTGCCACTGCATCTTTCCTGACCTCCCCATGCTGACCACCCCGTGGTGCTTTACTCCATCCTCCATTCCCACTCACTGCCTATCCCAATTCAGAACCTATGATTCAAACCACCCCGTGATGTTGTTCTCACTCCTACCATTGAATGTAATGTTACACACCCATACAATGCACACCACCCCGCAATGTTTTTCAGAAACCTATCCTACATTGGCACTGCATGTTTCCTGACATCCCCATGCTGACCACCCCGTGGTGCTTTTCTCCATCCTACATTGCCACTCAGTGCCTAGACTAATTCAGACCCTATGATTCACACCACCCCGTGATGTTTTTCTCACTCCTACTAGTGAATGTAATGTTACACACCCATACAATGCGAACCAACCCGCGATGTTTTTCAGCAACGTATCCTACATTAACACTGCATGTTTCCTGACCTCCCCATGCTGACCAACCCGTGGTGCTTTTCTCCGTCCTACATTGCCACTCAATGCCTATCCTAACTCAGACCCTATGATTCACAGCACCCCGTGATGTTTTTCGCACTCCTACTAATGAATGTAATGTTACACACGGATACAATGCGCACCACCCCGCGATGTTTTTCAGAAATCTATCCTACATTGCCACTGCATGTTTCCTGACCTCCACATGCTGACCACACCGTGGTGCTTTTCTCCATCCTACATTGCCACTCACTGCCTATCCTAATTTAGAACCTACGATTCACACCACCCCGTGATGTTTTTCTGACTCCTACTACTGAATGTAATGTTACACAGCCATACAACACACCCCACCCCGCGATGTCTTTCAGAAACCTATCCTACATTGCCACTTCATGTTTCCTGACCTCCACATGCTGACCATGAGTGGTGCTTTTCTCCATCCTACATTGCCACTCACTGCCTATCCTAATTCAGACCCTATGATTCACAACACCCCGTGATGTTTTTTTCACTCCAACTAGTGAATGTAATGTTACACACCCATACAATGCGCACCACCCCGCAATGTTTTTCAGAAACCTATCCTACATTGCCACTGCATATTTCCTGACCGCCCCATGCTGACCACCCCGTGGTGGTTTTCTCCATCCTACATTGCCACTCACTGCCTAGCCTAATTCAGACCCTATGATTCACACCACCCCGTGATGTTTTGCTCACTCCTACTAGTGAATCTAATGTTACACACCCATACAATGCGAACCAACCCGCGATGTTTTTCAGCAACGTATCCTACATTGCCACTGCATGTTTCCTGACCTCCCCATGCTGACCACCACGTGGTGCTTTTCTCCGTCCTACATTGCCATTCAATGCCTATCCTAACTCAGACCCTATGATTCACAGCACCCCATGATGATTTTCTCACTCCTACTAGTGAATGTAATGTTACACACCCATACAATCTGCACCACCCCGCGATGTTTTTCAGAAACCTATCCTACATTGTCACAGCATGTTTCCTGACCTCCGGATGCTGACCACCCCGTGGTGCTTTTCTCCATCCTACGTTGCCACTCACTTCCTATCCTAATTCAGACCCTATGATTCACACCACTCCATGATGTTTTTTCTCACTCCTACTAGTGAATATAATGTTACACACCCATACAATGCGCACCATCCCGCGATGTTTTTCAGAAACCTATCCTACATTGCCACTGCATGTTTCCTGACCCCCCCATGCTGACCACCCCGTGGTGCTTTTCTCCATCCTCCATTCCCACTCACTGCCTATCCTAATTCAGAACCTATGATTCACACCAACCCGTGATGTTGTTCTCACTCCTACCATTGAATGTAATGTTACACACCCATACAATGCGCACCACCCCGCGATGTTTTTCAGAAAACTATCCTACATTGCCACTGCATGTTTCCTGACCTGCCCATGCAGACCACCCAGTGGTGCTTTTCTCCATCCTACATTGCCACTCACTGCCTATCCTAATTCAGACCCTATGATTCACACCACCCCGTGATGTTTTTCTCACTCCTACTAGTGAAAGTAATGTTACACACCCATACAATGCGCCCCACCCCGCGATGTTTTTCAGAAACCTATCCTTCACTGCCACTGCATGTTTCCTGACCTCCACATGCTGACCACCCAGTGGTGCTTTTCTCCATCCTACATTGCCACACACTGCCTATCCTAATTTAGACCCTATGATTCACACCACCCCGTGATGTTTGCTCACTTCTAGTAGTGAATGTAATGTTACACAGCCATACAATGCGCACCACACCGCGATGTTTTTCAGAAACCTATCCTACATTGCCACTGCATGTTTCCTGACCGCCCCATGCTGACCACCCCGGGGTGCTTTTCTCCATCCTACATTGCCACTCACTGCCTATCCTAATTCAGACCCTATGATTCACACCACCCCGTGATGTTTTTCTCACTCCAACTAGTGAATGTAATGTTACACACCCATACAATGCGCACCACCCCGCAATGTTTTTCAGAAATCTATCCTACATTGGCACTGCATGTTTCCTGACCTCCCCATGCTGACCAACCCGTGGTGCTTTTCTCCATCCTACATTGCCACTCACTGCCTTTCCTAATTCAGACCCTATGATTTACACTACCCCGTGAAGTTTTTCTCACTCCTACTAGTGAATGAAATGTTACACACCATACAATGCACACCACCCCGCGATGTTTTTCAGAAAACTATCCTACATTGCCACTGCATGTTTCCTGACCTCCCAATGCTGACCACCGCGTGGTGCTTTTATCCATCCTACATTGCCACTCACTGCCTGTCCTAAATCCGACCCTATGATTCACACCACCCTGTGATGTTTTTCTCACTCCTACTAGTGAATGTAATGTTACACAGCCATACAATGCGCACAACCCAGAGATGTTTTTCAGAAACCTATCCTACATTGCCACGGCATGTTTCCGGTCCTCCCCAGGCTGACCACCCCGTGGTGTTTTTCTCCATCCTACATTGCCACTCACTGCCTATTCTAATTCAGACACTATGATTCACACCACCCCGTGATGTTTTTCTCACTCCTACTAGTGAATGTAATGTTACACACCCATACAATGCGCACCACCCCACGATGTTTTTCAGAAACCTATCCTACATTGCCAGTGCATGTTTCCTGACCTCCCCATGCTGACCACCCCGTGGTGCTTTTCTCCATCCTACATTGCCACTCACTGCCTATCCTAATTCCTACCCTATGATTCACACCACCCCGTGATGTTTTTCTCACTCCTACTAGTTAATGTAATGTTACAAACCCATACAATGCGCACCACCCCGCGATATTTTTCAGAATCCTATCCTACATTGCCACTGCATGCTTCCTGACCGCCCCATGCTGACCACCCCGTGGTGCTTTTCTCCATCCTACATTGCCACTCACTGCCTATCCTAATTCAGAACCTATGATTCATACCACCCCGTGATGTTTTTCTCACTCCTACTAGTGAATGTAAAGTTACACAGCCCTACAACACGCACCACCCCGCGATGTTTTTCAGAAACCTATCATACATTGCCACTGCATGTTCCCTGACCTCCCCATGCTGACCACCCCGCGATGTTATTCAGAAACCTATCCTACATTGCCACTGCATGTTTCCTGACCTCCCCATGCTGACCACCCCGTGGTACTTTACTTCATCCTACATTGCCACTCACTGCGTATCCTGATTGAGACCCTATGATTCACACCAACCCGTGATGTTTTTCTCACTCCTACTAGTGAATGTAATGTTACACACCCATACAAGCGCAACACCCTGCGATGTTTTTCAGAAACCTATCCTACAATGCCACTTTATGTTTCCTGACCTCCCCATGCTGACCACCCTGTGGTGCTTTTCTCCATCCTACATTGCCACTCACTGCCTATCCTAATTCAGACCCTATGATTCACACCACCCCGTGATGTTTTCTCACTCCTACTAGTGAATGTAATTTTACACAGCCATACAATGCGCACCACCCAGAGATGTTTTTCAGAAACCTATCCTACATTGCCACTGCATGTTTCCTTAAATCCCCATGCTGACCAACCCGTGGTGCTTTTCTCCATCCTACATTGCCACACAATGCCTTTCCTAATTCAGACCCTATGATTCACACAACCCCGTGAAGTTTTTCTCACTCCTACTAGTGAATGAAATGTTACACACCCATACAATGCACACCACCACGCGATGTTTTTCAGAAAACTATCCTACATTGCCACTGCATGTTTCCTGACCTCCCAATGCTGACCACCCCGTGGCGCACTTCTCCAACATACATTGCCACTCACTGCCTATCCTAATTCAGACCCTATGATTAACACCACCCCGTGATGTTTTTCTCACTCCTACTAGTGAATGTAATGTTAAACACCCATACAATGCGCACCACCCCGCGATGTTTTTCAGAAACCTATCCTACATTGCCACTGCATGTTTCCTGACCTCCCAACGCTGACCACCCCGTGGTGCTTTTCTCAATCCTACATTGCCACTCACTGCCTATTCTAATTCAGACACTATGATTCACACCACCCCGTGAACTTTTTCTCACTCCTACTAGTGAATGTAATGTTACACACCCATACAATGCGCACCACCCCGCGATGTGTTTCAGAATCCTATCCTACATTGCCACTGCATGTTTCCTGACCTCCCCATGCTGACCACCCCGTGGTGCTTTTCTCCATCCTACATTGCCACTCACTGCCTATCCTAATTCAGACCCTATGTTTCACACCACCCCGTGATGTTTTTCTAACTCCTACTAGTGAATGTAAAGTTACACACCCATGCAAAGCACATTACCCCGAGATGTTTTTCAGAAACCTATCCTACATTGCCACTGCATGTTTCCTGAACTCCCCATGCTGACCACCCCGTGGTGCTTTTCTCCAACTTACATTGCCTCTCACTGCCTATCCTAATTCAGACGCTACGATTCACACCACCCAGTGATGTTTTTCTCACTCCTACTACTAAAAGTAATGTTACACACCCATACAATGCGCACCACCCCGCGATGTTTTTCAGAAACCTATCCTACATTGCCACTGCATGTTTCCTGACCTCCCCATGCTGACCACCCATGGTGCTTTTCTCCATCCTACATTGCCACTCACTTCCTACACTAATTCAGACCCTATGATTCACACCACCCCGTGAGGTTTTTCTCACTCCTACTAGTGAATGTAATGTTACAAAGCCATGCAATGCGCACCACCCCGCCATGTTTTTCAAAAACCTATCCTACATTGCCACTGCATGTTTCCTGACCTCCCCATGCTGACCACCCCGTGGTGCTTTTCTCCATCTTTCATTGCCACTCACTGCCTATCCTAATTCAGACCCTATGATTCACACCAACCCGTGATGATTTTCTCACTCCTACTAGTGAATGTAATGTTACACACCCATACAATGCGCACCACCCAGCGACGTTTTTCAGAAACCTATCCTACATTGCCAGTGCATGTTTCCTGACCTCCCCATGCTGACCACCCCGTGGTGCTTTTCTCCATCCTACATTGCCACTCACTGCCTATCCTAATTCCTACCCTATGATTCACACCACCCCGTGATGTTTTTCTCACTCCTACTAGTTAATGTAATGTTACAAACCCATACAATGCGCACCACCCCGCGATATTTTTCAGAATCCTATCCTACATTGCCACTGCATGCTTCCTGACCGCCCCATGCTGACCACCCCGTGGTGCTTTTCTCCATCCTACATTGCCACTCACTGCCTATCCTAATTCATACCCTGAATTCACACCACCCCATGATGTTTTTCTCACTCCTACTAGTGAATGTAATGTTACACAGCCATACAATGCGCACCACCCCGCGATGTTTTTCAGAAATCTATCCTACATTGCCACTGCATGTTTCCTGACCTCCACATGCTGACCACACCGTGGTGCTTTTCTCCATCCTACATTGCCCCTCACTGCCTATCCTAATTCAGAACCTATGATTCATACCACCCCGTGATGTTTTTCTCACTCCTACTAGTGAATGTAAAGTTACACAGCCATACAACACGCACCACCCCGCGATGTTTTTCAGAAACCTATCCTACATTGCCACTGCATGTTCCCTGACCTCCCCATGCTGACCACCCCGCGATGTTATTCAGAAACCTATCCTACATTGCCACTGCATGTTTCCTGACCTCCCCATGCTGACCACCCCGTGGTACTTTACTTCATCCTACATTGCCACTCACTGCGTATCCTGATTGAGACCCTATGATTCACACCAACCCGTGATGTTTTTCTCACTCCTACTAGTGAATGTAATGTTACACACCCATACAAGCGCAACACCCTGCGATGTTTTTCAGAAACCTATCCTACAATGCCACTTTATGTTTCCTGACCTCCCCATGCTGACCACCCTGTGGTGCTTTTCTCCATCCTACATTGCCACTCACTGCCTATCCTAATTCAGACCCTATGATTCACACCACCCCGTGATGTTTTCTCACTCCTACTAGTGAATGTAATTTTACACAGCCATACAATGCGCACCACCCAGAGATGTTTTTCAGAAACCTATCCTACATTGCCACTGCATGTTTCCTTAAATCCCCATGCTGACCAACCCGTGGTGCTTTTCTCCATCCTACATTGCCACACAATGCCTTTCCTAATTCAGACCCTATGATTCACACAACCCCGTGAAGTTTTTCTCACTCCTACTAGTGAATGAAATGTTACACACCCATACAATGCACACCACCACGCGATGTTTTTCAGAAAACTATCCTACATTGCCACTGCATGTTTCCTGACCTCCCAATGCTGACCACCCCGTGGCGCACTTCTCCAACATACATTGCCACTCACTGCCTATCCTAATTCAGACCCTATGATTAACACCACCCCGTGATGTTTTTCTCACTCCTACTAGTGAATGTAATGTTAAACACCCATACAATGCGCACCACCCCGCGATGTTTTTCAGAAACCTATCCTACATTGCCACTGCATGTTTCCTGACCTCCCAACGCTGACCACCCCGTGGTGCTTTTCTCAATCCTACATTGCCACTCACTGCCTATTCTAATTCAGACACTATGATTCACACCACCCCGTGATCTTTTTCTCACTCCTACTAGTGAATGTAATGTTACACACCCATACAATGCGCACCACCCCGCGATGTGTTTCAGAATCCTATCCTACATTGCCACTGCATGTTTCCTGACCTCCCCATGCTGACCACCCCGTGGTGCTTTTCTCCATCCTACATTGCCACTCACTGCCTATCCTAATTCAGACCCTATGTTTCACACCACCCCGTGATGTTTTTCTAACTCCTACTAGTGAATGTAAAGTTACACACCCATGCAAAGCACATTACCCCGAGATGTTTTTCAGAAACCTATCCTACATTGCCACTGCATGTTTCCTGAACTCCCCATGCTGACCACCCCGTGGTGCTTTTCTCCAACTTACATTGCCTCTCACTGCCTATCCTAATTCAGACGCTACGATTCACACCACCCAGTGATGTTTTTCTCACTCCTACTACTAAAAGTAAAGTTACACACCCATACAAGGCGCACCACCCCGCGATGTTTTTCAGAAACCTATCCTACATTGCCACTGCATGTTTCCTGACCTCCCCATGCTGACCACCCATGGTGCTTTTCTCCATCCTACATTGCCACTCACTTCCTACACTAATTCAGACCCTATGATTCACACCACCCCGTGAGGTTTTTCTCACTCCTACTAGTGAATGTAATGTTACAAAGCCATGCAATGCGCACCACCCCGCCATGTTTTTCAAAAACCTATCCTACATTGCCACTGCATGTTTCCTGACCTCCCCATGCTGACCACCCCGTGGTGCTTTTCTCCATCTTTCATTGCCACTCACTGCCTATCCTAATTCAGACCCTATGATTCACACCAACCCGTGATGATTTTCTCACTCCTACTAGTGAATGTAATGTTACACACCCATACAATGCGCACCACCCCGCGACGTTTTTCAGAAACCTATACTACATTGCCACTGCATCTTTCCTGACCTCCCCATGCTGACCACCCCGTGGTGCTTTTCTCCATCCTCCATTCCCACTCACTGCCTATCCCAATTCAGAACCTATGATTCAAACCACCCTGTGATGTTGTTCTCACTCCTACCATTGAATGTAATGTTACACACCCATACAATGCGCACCACCCCGCGATTTTTTTCAGAAACCTATCCTACATTGCCACTGCATGTTTCCTGACCTCCCCATGCTGACCACCCAGTGGTGCTTTTCTCCATCCTACATTGCCACTCACTGCCTATCCTAATTCAAACACTATGATTAACACCACCCCGTAATGTTTTTCTCACTCCTACTAGTGAAAGTAATGTTACACACCCATACAATGCACACCACCCCGCGATGTTTTTCAGAAACCTATTCTACATTGCCACTGCATGTTTCCTGACCTCCCCATGCTGACCACCCTGTGGTGCTTTTCTCCATCCTACATTGCTATTAACTGCCTATCCTAATACGGACCCGATGATAAACACCACCCCGTGATGATTTTCTCACTCCTACTAGTGAATGTAATGTTACACAGCCATACAATGCGCACCACCCCGCGATGTTTTTCAGAAACCTATCCTACATTGCCACTGCATGTTTCCTGACCTCCCCATGCTGACCACCCCGTGGTGCTTTTCTCCATCCTCCATTCCCACTCCCTGCCTATACTAATTCAGACCCTATGATTCACACCACCCCGTGATGTTTTTCTCACTCCTACTAGTGAATGTAATGTTACACACCCATACAATGCGCACCACCCCGCGATGTTTTTCAGAAACCTGTCCTACATTGCCACTGCATGTTTCCTGACCTCCACATGCTGACCACGAGTGGTGCTTTTCTCCATCCTACATTGCCACTCACTGCCTATCCTAATTCAGACCCTATGATTCACAACACCCCGTGATGTTTTTTTCACTCCAACTAGTGAATGTAATGTTACACACCCATACAATGCGCACCACCCCGCAATGTTTTTCAGAAACCTATCCTACATTGGCACTGCATGTTTCCTGACCTCCCCATGCTGACCACCCCGTGGTGCTTTTCTCCATCCTACATTGCCACTCACTGCCTAACCTAATTCAGACCCTATGATTCACACCACCCCGTGATGTTTTTCTCACTCCTACTAGTGAATGTAATGTTACACACCCATACAATGCGAACCAACCCGCGATGTTTTTCAGCAACGTATCCTACATTGCCACTGCATGTTTCCTGACCTCCCCATGCTGACCACCCCGTGGTCCTTTTCTCCGTCCTACATTGCCACTCAATGCCTACCCTAACTCAGACCCTATGATTCACAGCACCCCGTGATGTTTTTCGCACTCCTACTAATGAATGTAATGTTACACACCGATACAATGCGCACCACCCCGCGATGATTTTAAGAAATCTATCCTACATTGCCACTGCATGTTTCCTGACCTCCACATGCTGACCACACCGTGGTGCTTTTCTCCATCCTACATTGCCACTCACTGCCTATCCTAATTCAGAACCTACGATTCACACCACCCCGTGATGTTTTTCTCACTCCTACTAGTGAATGTAATGTTACACAGCCATACAACACACACCACCCCGCGATGTTTTTCAGAAACCTATCCTACATTGCCACTGCATGTTTCCTGACCTCCCCATGCTGAACACCCCGCGATGTTTTTCAGAAACCTATCCTACATTGGCACTGCATGTTTCCTGACCTCCCCATGCTGACCACCCCGTGGTGCTTTTTTCCATCTTACATTGCCACTGACTGCCTATCCTAATTCAGACCCTATGATTCACACCACCCCATGATGTTTTTCTCACTCCTACTAGTGAATGTAATGTTACACACCCATACAATGCGCACCACCACGCGATGTTTTTCAGAAACCTATCCTACATTGCCACTGCATGTTTCCTGACCTCCCCATGGTGACCAACCCGTGGTGCTTTTCTCCATCCTGCATTGCCACTCACTGCCTATCCTTATTCAGACCCTATGGTTCACACCACCCCGTGATGTTTTTCTCAATTCTACTAGTGAATGTAATGTTACACAGCCATACAATGCGCACCACCCTGCGATGTTTTTCAGAAACCTATCCTACATTGCCACTGCATGTTTCCTAACCTCCCCATGCTGACCACCCCGTGATACTTTTCTCCATCCTACATTGATACTCACTGCCTATCCCAACACAGACCCTATGATTCACAACACCCGGTAATGTATTTCTCACTACTAGTGAATGTAATGTTATACAGCCATACAACACGCAACACTCCGCGATGTTTTTCAGAAACCTATCTTACATTGCCACTGCATGTTTACTGACTTCCCAATGCTGACCACACCGTGGTGCTTTTCTCAATCCTACATTGCTACTAACTGCTTATCCTAATACAGCCCCGATGATACACACCACCCTGTGATGTTTTTCTCACTCCTACTAGTGAATGTAATGTTACACACCCATACAATGCGCACCACCCTGCGATGTTTTTCAGAAACTTATCCTACATTGCCACTGCATGTTTCCTGACCTCCCCATGCTGACCAACGCGTGGTGCTTTTCTCCATCCTACATTGCCACTCACTGCCTATCCTAATACAGACCTTATGATTCACACCACCCCGTGATGTTTTCTCACTCCTACTAGTGAATGTAATTTTAGACAGCCATACAATGCGCACCACCCAGAGATGTTTTTCAGAAACCTATCCTACATTGCCACTGCATGTTTCCTGACCTCCCCAGGCTGACCAACCCGTGGTGCTTTTCTCCATTTTACATTGCCACTCACTGCCTTTCCTAATTCAGACCCTATGATTCACACTACCCCGTGAAGTTTTTCTCACTCCTACTAGTGAATGAAATGTTACACACCCATACAATGCACACCACCCCGCGATGTTTTTCAGAAAACTATCCTACATTGCCACTGCATGTTTCCTGACCTCCCCATGCTGACCACCCCGTGGTGCTTTTCTCCGTCCTACATTGCCACTCAATGCCTATCCTAACTCAGACCCTATGATTCACAGCACCTCGTGATGTTTTTCTCACTCCTACTAGTGAATGTAATGTTACACAGCCATACAACACGCACCACCCCGCGATGTTTTTCAGAAACCTATCCTACATTGCCACTGCATGTTTCCTGACCTCCCCAGGCTGACCAACCCGTGGTGCTTTTCTCCATTCTACATTGCCACTCACTGCCTTTCCTAATTCAGACCCTATGATTCACACTACCCCGTGAAGTTTTTCTCACTCCTACTAGTGAGTGAAATGTTACACACCCATACAATGCACACCACCCCGCGATGTTTTTCAGAAAACTATCCTACATTGCCACTGCATGTTTCCTGACCTCCCCATGCTGACCACCCTGTGGTGCTTTTCTCCATCCTACATTGCCACTCACTGCCTATCCTAATTCAGACCCTATGATTCACACCACCCCGTGATGTTTTTCTCACTCCTACTAGTGAATGTAATGTTACACACCCATACAATGCGCACCACCCCGCGATGTTTTTCAGAAACCTATCCTAAATTGCCACCTCATGTTTCCTGACCTCCCCATGCTGACCACCCCGTGGTGCTTTTCTCCACCCTCCATTCCCACTCACTGCATATCCTAATTCAGAACCTATGATTCACACCACCCCGTGATGTTTTTCTCACTCCTACTAGTGAAAGTAATGTTACACACCCATAGAATGCACACCACCCTGCGATGTTTTTCAGAAACCTATCCTACTTTGCCACTGCATGTTTCCTGACCTCCCCATGCTGACCACCCTGTTGTGCTTTTCTCCATCCTACATTGCTATTAACTGCCTATCCTAATACGGACCTGATGATACACACCACCCCGTGATGTTTTTCTCACTCCTACTAGTGAATGTAATGTTACACACCCATACAATGCACACCACCCCGCGATGTTTTTCAGAAACCTATCCTACATTGCCACTGCATGTTTCCTGACCTCCCCATGCGGACCACCCCGTGGTGCTTTTCTCCATCTTTCATTGCCACTCACTGCCTATCCTAATTCAGACCCTATGATTCACACCAACCCGTGATGATTTTCTCACTCCTACTAGTGAATGTAATATTACACACCCATACAATGCGCACCACCCCGCGACGTTTTTCAGAAACCTATACTACATTGCCACTGCATCTTTCCTGACCTCCCCATGCTGACCACCCCGTGGTGCTTTACTCCATCCTCCATTCCCACTCACTGCCTATCCCAATTCAGAACCTATGATTCAAACCACCCCGTGATGTTGTTCTCACTCCTACCATTGAATGTAATGTTACACACCCATACAATGCGCACCACCCCGCGATGTTTTTCAGAAACCTATCCTACATTGCCACTGCATGTTTCCTGACCTCCACATGCTGACCACGATTGGTGCTTTTCTCCATCCTACATTGCCACTCACTGCCTATCCTAATTCAGACCCTATGATTCACAACACCCCGTGATGTTTTTTTCACTCCAACTAGTGAATGTAATGTTACACACCCATACAATGCACACCACCCCGCAATGTTTTTCAGAAACCTATCCTACATTGGCACTGCATGTTTCCTGACATCCCCATGCTGACCACCCCGTGGTGCTTTTCTCCATCCTACATTGCCACTCAGTGCCTAGACTAATTCAGACCCTATGATTCACACCACCCCGTGATGTTTTTCTCACTCCTACTAGTGAATGTAATGTTACACACCCATACAATGCGAACCAACCCGCGATGTTTTTCAGCAACGTATCCTACATTAACACTGCATGTTTCCTGACCTCCCCATGCTGACCAACCCGTGGTGCTTTTCTCCGTCCTACATTGCCACTCAATGCCTATCCTAACTCAGACAATATGATTCACAGCACCTCGTGATGTTTTTCTCACTCCTACTAGTGAATGTAATGTTACACAGCCATACAACACGCACCACCCCGCGATGTTTTTCAGAAACCTAGCCTACATTGCCACTGCATGTTTACTGACTTCCCCATGCTGACCACCCCGCGATGTTTTTCAGAAACCTATCCTACATTGGCACTGCATGTTTCCTGACCTCCCCATGCTGACCACCCCGTGGTGCTTTTCTCTATCTTACATTGCCACTGACTGCCTATCCTAATTCAGACCCTATGATTCACACCACCCTGTGAAGTTTTTCTCACTCCTACTAATGAATGTAATGTTACACACCGATACTATGCGCACGACCCCGCGATGTTTATCAGAAATCTATCCTACATTGCCACTGCATGTTTCCTGACCTCCACATGCTGACCACACCGTGGTCCTTTTCTCCATCCTACATTGAACTCACTGCCTATCCTAATTCAGAACCTATGATTCACACCACCCCGTGATGTTTTTCTCACTCCTACTAGTGAATGTAATGTTACACAGCCATACAATGCAAACCACCCCGCGATGTTTTTCAGAAACCTATCCTACATTGCCACTGCATGTTTCCTGACCTCCCCATGCTGACCAACCCGTGGTGCTTTTCTCCAACCTACATTGCCACTCACTGCCTTTCCTAATTCAGACCCTATGATTCACACTACGCCGAGAAGTTTTTCTCACTCCTACTAGTGAATGAAATGTTACACACCCATACAATGCACACCACCCCGCGATGTTTTTCAGAAAACTATCCAACATTGCCACTGCATGTTTCCTGACCTCCCCATGCTGACCACCCTGTGGTGCTTTTGCTGACCTCCCCATGCTGACCACCCCGTGATGATTTTCTCACTCCTACTAGTGAATGTAATGTTACACACCCATACAATCTGCACCACCCCGCGATGTTTTTCAGAAACCTATCCTACATTGCCACAGCATGTTTCCTGACCTCCCCATGCTGACCACCCCATGGTGCTTTTCTCCATCCTACGTTGCCACTCACTGCCTATCCTAATTCAGACCCTTTGATTCACACCACCCCATGATGTTTTTCTCACTCCTACTAGTGAATGTAGTGTTACACACACATACAATGCGCACCACCCGGCGATGTTTTTCAGAAACCTGTCCTACATTGCCACTGCATGTTTCCTGACCTCCCCATGCTGACCACCCCGTGTTGCTTTTCTCCATCCTACATTGCCTCTCACTGCCTATCCTAATACAGACCCGATGATAAACACCACCACGTGATGTTTTTCTCACTCCTACTAGTGAATGTAATGTTACACAGCCATACAATGCAAACCACCCCAAGATGTTTTTCAGAAACCTATCCTACATTGCCACAGCATGTTTCCTGACCTCCCCTGCTGACCACCCCGTGGTGCTTTTCTCCATCCTATATTGCCACTCACTGCCTATTCTTATTCAGACCCTATGATTCTCACCACCCCGTGTTGTTTTCCTCACTCCTTCTAGTGAATGTAATGTTACACACCCATACAATGCGCACCACCCCGCGATGTTTTTCAGAAACCTATCGAACATTGCCACTGCATATTTCCTGACCTCCCCATGGTGACCACCCCGTGGTGCTTTTCTCCATCCTACATTGCCACTCACGGCCTATCCTAATTCAGACACTATGATCCACACCACCACGTGATGTTTTTCTCACTCCTACTAGTGAATGTAATGTTACACAGCCATGCAATGCGCACCACCCCGCGATGTTTTTCAGAAACCTATCCTACATTGCAACTGCATGTTTCCTGACCTCCCCATGCTGACCACCCCGTGGTGCTTTTTTCCATCCTACATTGCCACTCACTGCCTATCCTAATTCAGACCTTATGATTCACAACACCCCGTGATGTTTTTTTTCACTCCAACTAGTGAATGTTATGTTACACACCCATACAATGCGCACCACCCCGCAATGTTTTTCAGAAACCTATCCTACATTGCCACTGCATGTTTCCTGACCTCCCCATCCTGACTAACCCGCGATGTTTTTGAGAAACCTATCCTACATTGGCACTGCATGTTTCCTGACCTCCACATGCTGACCACCCCGTGGTGCTTTTCTCCATCTTACATTGCCACTGACTGCCTATCCTAATTCATACACTATGATTCACACCACCCCGTGATGTTTCTCCCATTCCTTCTAGTGAATGTAATGTTACACACCCATACAATGCGCACCACCGCGTGATGTTTTTCACCAACTTATCCTACATTGCCACAGCATTTTTCCTGACCTACCCAGGCTGACCACCCCGTGGTGCTTTTCTCCATCCTACATTGCCACTCACTGCCTATCCTAATTCAGACCCTATGATTCACACCACCCCGTGATGTTTTTCTCAGTCCTATTAGTGAATGTAATGTTACACACCCATACAATGCGCACCACCCCGCGATGTTTTTCAGAAACCTATCCTACTTTGCCACTACATGTTTCCTGACCTCCCCATGCTTACAACCCAGTGGAGCTTTTCTCCATCCTACATTGCCACTCAATGCCTATCCTGACTCAGACCCTATGATTCACAATACCCCGTGATGTTTTTCTCACTCCTACTAATGAATGTAATGTTACACACCGATACAATGCGCACCACCCCGCGATGTTTTTCAGAAATCTATCCTACATTGCCACTGCATGTTTCCTGACCTCCACATGCTGACCACACCGTGGTGCTTTTTCCATCCTACATTGCCAATCACGGCCTATCCTAATTCAGACCCTATGATTCACACCACCCCGTGATGTTTTTAACACTCCTTCTAGTGAAAGTAATGTTACACACCCATGCAATGCGCACCACCCTGCGATGTCTTTCAGAAACCTATCCTACATTGCCACTGCATGTTTCCTGACCTCCCCATGCTGACCACCCCGTGGTGCTTTTCTCCATCCTACATTGCCACTCACTGCCTATCCTAATAAAGACCCTATGATTCACACCACCCCGTGATGTTTCCTCACTCCTACTAGTGAATGTAATTTTAGACAGCCATACAATGCGCACCACCCAGAGATGTTTTTCAGAAATCTATCCTACATTGCCACTGCATGTTTCCTGACCTCCCCATGCTGACCAAGCCGTGGTGCTTTTCTCCATCCTAGATTGCCACTCACTGCCTTTCCTAATTCAGACCCTATGATTCACACTATGCCGAGAAGTTTTTCTCACTCCTACTAGTGAATGAAATGTTACACACCCATAGAATGCACACCACCCAGAGATGTTTTTCAGAAACCTATCCTACATTGCCACTGCATGTTTCCTGACCTCCCCATGCTGACCACCCTGTGGTGCTTTACTCCATCCTACATTGCCTTTCACTGCCTATCCTAATACAGACCCGAAGATAAACACCAACACGTGACGATTTTCTCACTCCTACTAGTGAATGTAATGTTACACAGCCATACAATGCAAACCACCCCGCGATGTTTTTCAGAAACCTATCCTACATTGCCACTGCATGTTTCCTGACCTCCCCTGCTGACCACCCCGTGGTGCTTTTCTCCATCCTACATTGCCACTCACTGCCTATTCTAATTCAGACCCTATGATTCTCACCACCCCGTGATGTTTTCCTCACTCCTTCTAGTGAATGTAATGTTACACACCCATACAATGCGCACCACCCCGCGATGTTTTTCAGAAAACTATCCTATATTGCCACTGCATGTTTCCTGACCTCCCTATTGTGACCACCCCGTGGTGCTTTTCTCCATCCTACATTGCCACTCACTGCCTATCCTAATTGAGTCCCTATGATTCACACCACAACGTGATGTTTTTCTCACTCCTACTAGTGAAAGTAATGTTACACACACATACAATGCGCACCACCCCGCGATGTTTTTCAGAAACCTATCCTACATTGCCACTGCATGTTTCCTGACCTCCCCATGCTGACCACCCCGTGGTGCGTTTTTCCATCCTACATTGCCACTCACTGCCTATCCTAATTCAGTCCCTATGATTCACACCACCCTGTGATGTTTTTCTCACTCCTACTAGTGAATGTAATGTTACACAGCGATACAATGCGCACCACCCCGCGATGTTTTTCAGAAACCTATCCAACATTGCCACTGCATGTTTCCTGACCTCCCCATGGTGACCACCCCGTGGTGCTTTTCTCCATCCTACATTGCCACTCACTGCCTATCCTAATTCAGACACTATGATTAACACCACCCCGTGATGTTTTTCTCACTCCTAATAGTGAATGTAATGTTACACAGCCATACAATGCGCACCACACTGCGATGTTTTTCAGAAACCTATCCTACATTGCCACTGCATGTTTCCTGACCTCCCCATGCTGACCACCCCGTGATACTTTTCTCCATCCTACATTGATACTCACTGCCTATCCCAACTCAGTCCCTATGATTCACACCACCCAGTAATGTATTTCTCACTCCTACTAGTGAATGTAATGTTACACACCCATACAATGGGCACCACACCGCGATGTTTTTCAGAAACCTATCCTACATTGCCACTGCATGTTTCCTGACCTCCCCATGCTGACCACCTCGTGGTGCTTTTTTCCATCCTACATTGCCACTCACTGCCTATCCTAATTCAGTCCCTATGATTCACACCACCCTGTGATGTTTTTCTCACTCCTACTAGTGAATGTAATGTTACACAGCCATACAATGCGCACCACACCGCGATGTTTTTCAGAAACCTATCCAACATTGCCACTGCATGTTTCCTGACCTCCCCATGCTGACCAACCCGTGGTGCTTTTCTCCATCCTACATTGCCACTCACTGTCTATCCTAATTCAGACACTATGATTAACACCACCCCGTGATGTTTTTCTCACTCCTAATAGTGAATGTAATGTTACACAGCCATACAATGCGCACCACACTGCGATGTTTTTCAGAAACCTATCCTAAATTGCCACTGCATGTTTCCTGACCTCCCCATGCTGACCACCCCGTGATACTTTTCTCCATCCTACATTGATACTCACTGCCTATCCCAACTCAGTCCCTATGATTCACACCACCCAGTAATGTATTTCTCACTCCTACTAGTGAATGTAATGTTACACACCCATACAATGGGCACCACACCGCGATGTTTTTCAGAAACCTATCCTACATTGCCACTGCATGTTTACTGACCTCCCAATGCTGAGCACACTGTGGTGCTTTTCTCCATCCTACATTGCAACTCACTGCCTATCCTAATTCCGACCCTATGATTTACACCACCCTGTGAAGTTTTTCTCACTCCTACTAGTTAATGTAATGTTACATACCCATACAATGCACACCACCCCGCGATGTTTTCCAGAAACCTATCCTAGAGCCACTGCATGTTTCCTGACCTGCCCATGCTGACTAACCCGCGATGTTTTTGAGAAACCTATCCTACATTGGCACTGCATGTTTCCTGACCTCCCCATGCTGACCACCCCGTGGTGCTTTTCTCCATCTTACATTGCCACTGACTGCCTATCCTAATTCAGACACTATGATTCACACCACCCCGTGATGTTTCTCCCTTTCCTTCTAGTGAATGTAATGTTACACACCCATACAATGCGCACCACCAAGCGATGTTTTTCAGAAACCTATCCTACATTGCCACTGCATGTTTCCTGACCTCCCCATACTGACCACCCCGTGGTGCTTTTCTCCATCTTACATTGCCAATGACTGCCTATCCTAATTCAGACCCTATGATTCACAACACCCCGTTATGGTTTTCCCACTCCTACTAGTGAATGTAATGTTACACACCCATACAATGCACACCACCCCGCGATGTTTTTCAGAAACCTATCCTACTTTGCCACTACTTGTTTCCGGACCTCACCATGCTTACCACCCCGTGGAGCTTTTCTCCATCCTACATTGCCACTCAATGCCTATCCTAACTCAGACCCTATGATTCACACCACCCCGTGATGTTTTTCTCACTCCTACTAATGAATGTAATGTTACACATCGATACAATGCGCACCACCCCGCGATGTTTTTCAGAAATCTATCCTACATTGCCACTGCATGTTTCCTGACCTACACATGCTGACCACACCGTGGTGCTTTTTCCATCCTACATTGCCACTCACGGCCTATGCTAATTCAGAACCTATGATTCACACCACCCCGTGATGTTTTTCTCACTCCTACTAGTGAATGTAATGTTACACAGCCATACATTGCGCACCACCCTGCGATGTTTTTCAGAAACCTATCCTACATTGCCACTGCATGTTTCCTGAACTCCCCATGCTGACCACACCGTGATACTTTTCTCCATCCTACATTGATACTCACTGCCTATACCAACTCAGACCCTATGATTCACACCACTCCGTGATGTATTTCTAACTCCTACTAGTGAATGTAATGTTACACACCCATACAATGCGCACCACACCGCGATGTTTTTCAGAAACCTATCCTACATTGCCACTGCATGTTTCCTGACCTCCCAATGCTGACCAACCCGTGGTGCTTTTCTCCATCCTACATTGCCACTCACTGCCTATCCTAATTCAGACACTATGATTCACACCACCCCGTGATGTTTTTAACAGTCCTTCTAGTGAAAGTAATGTTACACACCCATAGAATGCGCACCACCCTGCGATGTCTTTCAGAAACCTATCCTACATTGCCACTGCATGTTTCCTGACCTCCCCATGCTGACCACCCCGTGGTGCTTTTCTCCATCCTACATTGCCACTCACTGCCTATCCTAATACAGACACTATGATTCACACCACCCCATGATGTTTCCTCACTCCTACTAGTGAATGTAATTTTAGACAGCCATACAATGCGCACCACCCTGCGATGTCTTTCAGAAACCTATCCTACATTGCCACTGCATGTTTCCTGACCTCCCCATGCTGACCAACCCGTGGTGCTTTTCTCCATCCTACATTGCCACTCACTGCCTTTCCTAATTCAGACCCTATGATTCACACTACGCCGAGAAGTTTTTCTCACTCCTACTAGTGAATGAAATGTTACACACCCATACAATGCACACCACCCCGTGATGATTTTCAGAAAACTATCCTACATTGCCACTGCATGTTTCCTGACCTCCCCATGCTGACCACCCTGTGGTGCTTTTCTCCATCCTACATTGCCACTCACTGCCTATTCTAATTCAGAAACTATGATTCACACCACCCCGTGATGATTTTCTCACTCCTACTAGTGAATGTAAAGTTACACACCCATACAAACTGCACCACCCCGCGATGTTTTTCAGAAACGTATCCTACATTGCCACAGCATGTTTCCTGACCTCCGGATGCTGACCACCCCGTGGTGCTTTTCTCCATCCTACGTTGCACTCACTGCCTATCCTAATTCAGACCCTTTGATTCACACCACCCCATGATGTTTTTCTCACTCCTACTAGTGAATGTAGTGTTACACACACATACAATGCGCACCACCCGGCGATGTTTTTCAGAAACCTGTCCTACATTGCCACTGCATGTTTCCTGACCTCCCCATGCTGACCACCCCGTGGTGCTTTTCTCTATCCTACATTGCTTCTCACTGCCTATCCTAATACAGACCCGATGATAAAGACCACCACGTGATGTTTTTCTCACTCCTACTAGTGAATGTAATGTTACACAGCCATACAATGCAAACCACCCCGCGATGTTTTTCAGAAACCTATCCTACATTGCCACTGCATGTTTCCTGACCTCCCCTGCTGACCACCCCGTGGTGCTTTTCTCCATCCTACATTGCCACTCACTGCCTATTCTAATTCAGACCCTATGATTCTCACCACCCCGTGATGTTTTCCTCACTCCTTCTAGTGAATGTAATGTTACACACCCATACAATGCGCACCACCCCGCGATGTTTTTCAGAATACTATCCTATATTGCCACTGCATGTTTCCTGACCTCCCTATTGTGACCAGCCCGTGGTGCTTTTCTCCATCCTACATTGCCACTCACTGCCTATCCTAATTGAGACCCTATGATTCACACCACAACGTGATGTTTTTCTCACTCCTACTAGTGAAAGTAATGTTACACACACATACAATGCGCACCACCCCGCGATGTTTTTCAGAAACCTATCCTACATTGCCACTGCATGTTTCCTGACCTCCCCATGCTGACCACCACGTGGTGCTTTTTTCCATCCTACATTGCCACTCACTGCCTATCCTAATTCAGTCCCTATGATTCACACCACCCTGTGATGTTTTTCTCACTCCTACTAGTGAATGTAATGTTACACACCCATACAATGCGCACCACCCCGCGATGTTTTTCAGAAAGCTATCCTATTTTGCCACTACTTGTTTCCTGACCTCCCCATGCTTACCATCCCGTGGAGCTTTTCTCCATCCTACATTGCCACTCAATGCCTATCCTAACTCAGACCCTATGATTCACACCACCCCGTGATGTTTTTCTCACTCCTACTAATGAATGTAATGTTACACACCGATACAATGCGCAGCACTCCGCGATGTTTTTCAGAAATCTATCCTACATTGCCACTGCATTTTTCCTGGCCTCCACATGCTGACCACACCGTGGTGCTTTTCTCCATCCTACATTGCCACTCACGGCCTATCCTAATTCAGAACCTATGATTCACACCACCCCGTGATGTTTTTCTCACTCCTACTAGTGAATGTAATGTTACACAGCCATACATTGCGCACCACCGTGCGATGTTTTTCAGAAACCTATCCTACATTGCCACTGCATGTTTCCTGAACTCCCCATGCTGACCACCCCGTGATAGTTTTCTCCATCCTACATTGATACTCACTGCCTATACCAACTCAGACCCTATGATTCACACCACCCCGTGATGTATTTCTAACTCCTACTAGTGAATGTAATGTTACACACCCATACAATGCGCACCACACCGCGATGTTTTTCAGAAACCTATCCTACATTGCCACTGCATGTTTCCTGACCTCCCACTGCTGACCACCCCGTGGTGCTTTCCTCCATCCTACATTGCCACTCACTGCCTATCCTAATACAGACCCTATGATTCACACCACCCCGTGATGTTTTTTCACTCCTACTAGTGAATGTAATTTTGGACAGCCATACAATGCGCACCACCCAGAGATGTTTTTCAGAAATCTATCCTACGTTGCCACTGCATGTTTCCTTACCTCCCCATGCTGACCAACCCGTGGTGCTTTTCTCCATCCTACATTGCCACTCACTGCCTTTCCTAATTCAGACCCTATGATTCACACTACGCCGTGAAGGTTTTCTCACCCTACTAGTGAATGAAATGTTACACACCCATACAATGCACACCACCCCGCGATGTTTTTCAGAAAACTATCCTACATTGCCACTGCATTTTTCTTGGCCTCCATATGCTGACCACACCGTGGTGCTTTTCTCCATCCTACATTGCCACTCACGGCCTATCCTAATTCAGAACGTATGATTCACACCACCCCGTGATGTTTTTCTCACTTCTACTAGTGAATGTAATGTTACACAGCCATACATTGCGCACCACCCTGCGATCTTTCAGAAACCTATCCTACATTGCCACTGCATGTTTCCTGAACTCCCCATGCTGACCACCCCGTGATACTTTTCTCCATCCTACATTGATACTCACTGCCTATACCAACTTAGACCCTATGATTCACACCACCCCGTGTTGTATTTCTAACTCCTACTAGTGAATGTAATGTTACACACCCATACAATGCGCACCACACCGCGATGTTTTTCAGAAACCTATCCTATATTGCCACTGCATGTTTCCTGACCTCCCAATGCTGACCACCCCGTGGTGCTTTTCTCCATCCTACATTGCCACTCACTGCCTATCCTAATTCAGACCCTATGATTCACACCACCCCGTGATGTTTTTCCCACTCCTTCTATCGAAAGTAATGTTACACACCCATACAATGCGCCCCACCCTGCGATGTCTTTCAGAAACCTATCCTACATTGCCACTGCATGTTTCCTAACCTCCCCATGCTGACCACCCCGTGGTGCTTTTCTCGATCTTACATTGCCACTAACTGCCTATCCTAATTCAGACCCTATGATTCACACCACCCCGTGATGTTTTTCTCACTCCTACTAGTGAAAGTAATGTTACACACCCATACAATGCACACCACCCTGCGATGTTTTTCAGAAACCTATTCTACATTGCCACTGCATGTTTCCTGACCTCCCCATGCTGACCACCCCGTGGTGCTTTTCTCCATCCTACATTGCTATTAACTGCCTATCCTAATACGGACCCGATGATACACACCACCCGTGATGATTTTCTCACTCCTACTAGTGAATGTAATGTTACACAGCCATACAATGCGCACCACCCCGCGATGTTTTTCAGAAACCTATCCTACATTGCCACTGCATGTTTCCTGACCTCCACATGCTGACCAACCCGTGGTGCTTTTCTCCATCCTACATTGCCACTCACTGCCTTTCCTAATTCAGACCCTATGATTCACACTACGCCGTGAAGTTTTTCTCACTCCTACTAGTGAATGAAATGTTACACACCTATACAATGCACACCACCCCGCGATGTTTTTCAGAAAACTATCCTACATTGCCACTGCATGTTTCCTGACCTCCCCATGCTGACCACGAGTGGTGCTTTTCTCCATCCTACATTGCCACTCAATGCCTATCCTAACTCAGACAATATGATTCACAGCACCTCGTGATGTTTTTCTCACTCCTACTAGTGAATGTAATGTTACACAGCCATACAACACGCACCACCCCGCGATGTTTTTCAGAAACCTAGCCTACATTGCCACTGCATGTTTACTGACTTCCCCATGCTGACCACCCCGCGATGTTTTTCAGAAACCTATCCTACATTGGCACTGCATGTTTCCTGACCTCCCCATGCTGACCACCCCGTGGTGCTTTTCTCTATCTTACATTGCCACTGACTGCCTATCCTAATTCAGACCCTATGATTCACACCACCCTGTGAAGTTTTTCTCACTCCTACTAATGAATGTAATGTTACACACCGATACAATGCGCACGACCCCGCGATGTTTATCAGAAATCTATCCTACATTGCCACTGCATGTTTCCTGACCTCCACATGCTGACCACACCGTGGTCCTTTTCTCCATCCTACATTGCACTCACTGCCTATCCTAATTCAGAACCTATGATTCACACCACCCCGTGATGTTTTTCTCACTCCTACTAGTGAATGTAATGTTACACAGCCATACAATGCAAACCACCCCGCGATGTTTTTCAGAAACCTATCCTACATTGCCACTGCATGTTTCCTGACCTCCCCATGCTGACCAACCCGTGGTGCTTTTCTCCAACCTACATTGCAACTCACTGCCTTTCCTAATTCAGACCCTATGATTCACACTACGCCGAGAAGTTTTTCTCACTCCTACTAGTGAATGAAATGTTACACACCCATACAATGCACACCACCCCGCGATGTTTTTCAGAAAACTATCCAACATTGCCACTGCATGTTTCCTGACCTCCCCATGCTGACCACCCTGTGGTGCTTTTGCTGACCTCCCCATGCTGACCACCCCGTGATGATTTTCTCACTCCTACTAGTGAATGTAATGTTACACACCCATACAATCTGCACCACCCCGCGATGTTTTTCAGAAACCTATCCTACATTGCCACAGCATGTTTCCTGACCTCCGGATGCTGACCACCCCATGGTGCTTTTCTCCATCCTACGTTGCCACTCACTGCCTATCCTAATTCAGACCCTTTGATTCACACCACCCCATGATGTTTTTCTCACTCCTACTAGTGAATGTAGTGTTACACACACATACAATGCGCACCACCCGGCGATGTTTTTCAGAAACCTGTCCTACATTGCCACTGCATGTTTCCTGACCTCCCCATGCTGACCACCCCGTTTTGCTTTTCTCCATCCTACATTGCCTCTCACTGCCTATCCTAATACAGACCCGATGATAAACACCACCACGTGATGTTTTTCTCACTCCTACTGGTGAATGTAATGTTACACAGCCATACAATGCAAACCACCCCAAGATGTTTTTCAGAAACCTATCCTACATTGCCACAGCATGTTTCCTGACCTCCCCTGCTGACCACCCCGTGGTGCTTTTCTCCATCCTACATTGCCACTCACTGCCTATTCTTATTCAGACCCTATGATTCTCACCACCCCGTGTTGTTTTCCTCACTCCTTCTAGTGAATGTAATGTTACACACCCATACAATGCGCACCACCCCGCGATGTTTTTCAGAAACCTATCGAACATTGCCACTGCATGTTTCCTGACCTCCCCATGGTGACCACCCCGTGGTGCTTTTCTCCATCCTACATTGCCACTCACGGCCTATCCTAATTCAGACACTATGATCCACACCACCACGTGATGTTTTTCTCACTCCTACTAGTGAATGTAATGTTACACAGCCATGCAATGCGCACCACCCCGCGATGTTTTTCAGAAACCTATCCTACATTGCAACTGCATGTTTCGTGACCTCCCCATGCTGACCACCCCGTGGTGCTTTTTTCCATCCTACATTGCCACTCACTGCCTATCCTAATTCAGACCTTATGATTCACAACACCCCGTGATGTTTTTTTCACTCCAACTAGTGAATGTAATGTTACACACCCATACAATGCGCACCACCCCGCAATGTTTTTCAGAAACCTATCCTACATTGCCACTGCATGTTTCCTGACCTCCCCATGCTGACTAACCCGCGATGTTTTTGAGAAACCTATCCTACATTGGCACTGCATGTTTCCTGACCTCCACATGCTGACCACCCCGTGGTGCTTTTCTCCATCTTACATTGCCACTGACTGCCTATCCTAATTCAGACACTATGATTCACACCACCCCGTGATGTTTCTCCCATTCCTTCTAGTGAATGTAATGTTACACACCCATACAATGCGCACCACCGCGTGATGTTTTTCACCAACTTATCCTACATTGCCACAGCATTTTTCCTGACCTACCCAGGCTGACCACCCCGTGGTGCTTTTCTCCATCCTACATTGCCACTCACTGCCTATCCTAATTCAGACCCTATGATTCACACCACCCCGTGATGTTTTTCTCAGTCCTACTAGTGAATGTAATGTTACACACCCATACAATGCGCACCACCCCGCGATGTTTTTCAGAAACCTATCCTACTTTGCCACTACTTGTTTCCTGACCTCCCCATGCTTACAACCCAGTGGAGCTTTTCTCCATCCTACATTGCCACTCAATGCCTATCCTGACTCAGACCCTATGATTCACACCACCCCGTGATGTTTTTCTCACTCCTACTAATGAATGTAATGTTACACACCGATACAATGCGCACCACCCCGCGATGTTTTTCAGAAATCTATCCTACATTGCCACTGCATGTTTCCTGACCTCCACATGCTGACCACACCGTGGTGCTTTTTCCATCCTACATTGCCAATCACGGCCTATCCTAATTCAGAACCTATGATTCACACCACCCCGTGATGTTTTTCTCACTCCTACTAGTGAATGTAATGTTACACAGCCATACATTGCGCACCACCCTGCGATGTTTTTCAGAAACCTATCCTACATTGCCACTGCATGTTTCCTGACCTCCCAATGCTGACCACCCCGTGGTGCTTTTCTCCATCCTACATTGCCACTCACTGCCTATCCTAATTCAGACCCTATGATTCACACCACCCCGTGATGTTTTTAACACTCCTTCTAGTGAAAATAATGTTACACACCCATGCAATGCGCACCACCCTGCGATGTCTTTCAGAAACCTATCCTACATTGCCACTGCATGTTTCCTGACCTCCCCATGCTGACCACCCCGTGGTGCTTTTCTCCATCCTACATTGCCACTCACTGCCTATCCTAATTCAGACCCTATGATTCACACCATCCCGTGATGTGTTTCTCACTCCTTCTAGTGAATGTAATTTTAGACAGCCATACAATGCGCACCACCCAGAGATGTTTTTCAGAAATCTATCCTACATTGCCACTGCATGTTTCCTGACCTCCCCATGCTGACCACCCTGTGGTGCTTTTCTCCATCCTACATTGCCACTCACTGCATATCCTAATTCAGACACTGTGATTCACACCACCCTGTGATGATTTTCTCACACCTACTAGTGAATGTAATGTTACACACCCATACAAACTGCACCACACTGCGATGTTTTTCAGAAACCTGTCCTACATTGCCACTGCATGTTTCCTGACCTCCCCATGCTGACCACCCCGTGGTGCTTTTCTCCATCCTACATTGCCTTTCACTGCCTATCCTAATACAGACCCGAAGATAAACACCAACACGTGACGATTTTCTCACTCCTACTAGTGAATGTAATGTTACACAGCCATACAATGCAAACCACCCCGCGATGTTTTTCAGAAACCTATCCTACATTGCCACTGCATGTTTCCTGACCTCCCCTGCTGACCACCCCGTGGTGCTTTTCTCCATCCTACATTGCCACTCACTGCCTATTCTAATTCAGACCCTATGATTCTCACCACCCCGTGATGTTTTCCTCACTCCTTCTAGTGAATGTAATGTTACACACCCATACAATGCGCACCACCCCGCGATGTTTTTCAGAAAACTATCCTATATTGCCACTGCATGTTTCCTGACCTCCCTATTGTGACCACCCCGTGGTGCTTTTCTCCATCCTACATTGCCACTCACTGCCTATCCTAATTGAGTCCCTATGATTCACACCACAACGTGATGTTTTTCTCACTCCTACTAGTGAAAGTAATGTTACACACACATACAATGCGCACCACCCCGCGATGTTTTTCAGAAACCTATCCTACATTGCCACTGCATGTTTCCTGACCTCCCCATGCTGACTACCCCGTGGTGCGTTTTTCCATCCTACATTGCCACTCACTGCCTATCCTAATTCAGTCCCTATGATTCACACCACCCTGTGATGTTTTTCTCACTCCTACTAGTGAATGTAATGTTACACAGCCATACAATGCGCACCACCCCGCGATGTTTTTCAGAAACCTATCCAACATTGCCACTGCATGTTTCCTGACCTCCCCATGGTGACCACCCCGTGGTGCTTTTCTCCATCCTACATTGCCACTCACTGCCTATCCTAATTCAGACACTATGATTAACACCACCCCGTGATGTTTTTCTCACTCCTAATAGAGAATGTAATGTTACACAGCCATACAATGCGCACCACACTGCGATGTTTTTCAGAAACCTATCCTACATTGCCACTGCATGTTTCCTGACCTCCCCATGCTGACCACCCCGTGATACTTTTCTCCATCCTACATTGATACTCACTGCCTATCCCAACTCAGTCCCTATGATTCACACCACCCAGTAATGTATTTCTCACTCCTACTAGTGAATGTAATGTTACACACCCATACAATGGGCACCACACCGCGATGTTTTTCAGAAACCTATCCTACATTGCCACTGCATGTTTCCTGACCTCCCCATGCTGACCACCCCGTGGTGCTTTTTTCCATCCTACATTGCCACTCACTGCCTATCCTAATTCAGTCCCTATGATTCACACCACCCTGTGATGTTTTTCTCACTCCTACTAGTGAATGTAATGTTACACAGCCATACAATGCGCACCACCCCGCGATGTTTTTCAGAAACCTATCCAACATTGCCACTGCATGTTTCCTGACCTCCCCATGCTGACCAACCCGTGGTGCTTTTCTCCATCCTACATTGCCACTCACTGCCTATCCTAATTCAGACACTATGATTAACACCACCCCGTGATGTTTTTCTCACTCCTAATAGTGAATGTAATGTTACACAGCCATACAATGCGCACCACACTGCGATGTTTTTCAGAAACCTATCCTAAATTGCCACTGCATGTTTCCTGACCTCCCCATGCTGACCACCCCGTGATACTTTTCTCCATCCTACATTGATACTCACTGCCTATCCCAACTCAGTCCCTATGATTCACACCACCCAGTAATGTATTTCTCACTCCTACTAGTGAATGTATTGTTACACACCCATACAATGGGCACCACACCGCGATGTTTTTCAGAAACCTATCCTACATTGCCACTGCATGTTTACTGACCTCCCAATGCTGAGCACACTGTGGTGCTTTTCTCCATCCTACATTGCAACTCACTGCCTATCCTAATTCCGACCCTATGATTTACACCACCCTGTGAAGTTTTTCTCACTCCTACTAGTTAATGTAATGTTACACACCCATACAATGCATACCACCCCGCGATGTTTTCCAGAAACCTATCCTAGAGCCACTGTATGTTTCCTGACCTGCCCATGCTGACTAACCCGCGATGTTTTTGAGAAACCTATCCTACATTTGCACTGCATGTTTCCTGAGCTCCCCATGCTGACCACCCCGTGGTGCTTTTCTCCATGTTACATTGCCACTGACTGCCTATCCTAATTCAGACACTATGATTCACACCACCCCGTGATGTTTCTCCCTTTCCTTCTAGTGAATGTAATGTTACACACCCATACAATGCGCACCACCAAGCGATGTTTTTCAGAAACCTATCCTACATTGCCACTGCATGTTTCCTGACCTCCCCATACTGACCACCCCGTGGTGCTTTTCTCCATCTTACATTGCCAATGACTGCCTATCCTAATTCAGACCCTATGATTCACAACACCCCGTGATGTTTTTCACACTCCTACTAGTGAATGTAATGTTACACACCCATACAATGCACACCACCCCGCGATGTTTTTCAGAAACCTATCCTACTTTGCCACTACTTGTTTCCGGACCTCACCATGCTTACCACCCCGTGGAGCTTTTCTCCATCCTACATTGCCACTCAATGCCTATCCTAACTCAGACCCTATGATTCACACCACCCCGTGATGTTTTTCTCACTCCTACTAATGAATGTAACGTTACACATCGATACAATGCGCACCACCCCGCGATGTTTTTCAGAAATCTATCCTACATTGCCACTGCATGTTTCCTGACCTACACATGCTGACCACACCGTGGTGCTTTTTCCATCCTACATTGCCACTCACGGCCTATGCTAATTCAGAACCTATGATTCACACCACCCCGTGATGTTTTTCTCACTCCTACTAGTGAATGTAATGTTACACAGCCATACATTGCGCACCACCCTGCGATGTTTTTCAGAAACCTATCCTACATTGCCACTGCATGTTTCCTGAACTCCCCATGCTGACCACACCGTGATACTTTTCTCCATCCTACATTGATACTCACTGCCTATACCAACTCAGACCCTATGATTCACACCACCCCGTGATGTATTTCTAACTCCTACTAGTGAACGTAATGTTACACACCCATACAATGCGCACCACACCGCGATGTTTTTCAGAAACCTATCCTACATTGCCACTGCATGTTTCCTGACCTCCCAATGCTGACCAACCCGTGGTGCTTTTCTCCATCCTACATTGCCACTCACTGCCTATCCTAATTCAGACACTATGATTCACACCACCCCGTGATGTTTTTAACAGTCCTTCTAGTGAAAGTAATGTTACACACCCATAGAATGCGCACCACCCTGCGATGTCTTTCAGAAACCTATCCTACATTGCAACTGCATGTTTCCACACCTCCCCATGCAGACCATCCCGTGGTGCTTTTCTCCGTCCTACATTGCCACTCACTGCCTTTCCTAATTCAGACCCTATGATTCACACTACCCCGTGAAGTTTTTCTCACTCCTACTAGTGAATGAAATGTTACACACCCATACAATGCGCACCACCCTGCGATGTCTGTCAGAAACCTATCCTACATTGCCACTGCATGTTTCCTGACCTCCCCATGCTGACCACCCCGTGGTGCTTTTCTCCATCCTACATTGCCACTCACTGCCTATCCTAATACAGACCCTATGATTCACACCACCCCATGATGTTTCCTCACTCCTACTAGTAAATGTAATTTTAGACAGCCATACAATGCGCACCACCCTGCGATGTCTTTCAGAAACCTATCCTACATTGCCACTGCATGTTTCCTGACCTCCCCATGCTGACCAACCCGTGGTGCTTTTCTCCATCCTACATTGCCACTCACTGCCTTTCCTAATTCAGACCCTATGATTCACACTACGCCGAGAAGTTTTTCTCACTCCTACTAGTGAATGAAATGTTACACACCCATACAATGCACACCACCCCGCGATGATTTTCAGAAAACTATCCTACATTGCCACTGCATGTTTCCTGACCTCTCCATGCTGACCACCCTGTGGTGCTTTTCTCCATCCTACATTGGCACTCACTGCCTATTCTAATTCAGACACTATGATTCACACCACCCCGTGATGATTTTCTCACTCCTACTAGTGAATGTAATGTTACACACCCATACAAACTGCACCACCCCGCGATGTTTTTCAGAAACCTATCCTACATTGCCACAGCATGTTTCCTGACCTCCGGATGCTCACCACCCCGTGGTGCTTTTCTCCATCCTACGTTGCACTCACTGCCTATCCTAATTCAGACCCTTTGATTCACACCACCCCATGATGTTTTTCTCACTCCTACTAGTGAATGTAGTGTTACACACACATACAATGCGCACCACCCGGCGATGTTTTTCAGAAACCTGTCCTACATTGCCACTGCATGTTTCCTGACCTCCCCATGCTGACCACCCCGTGGTGCTTTTCTCCATCCTACATTGCCTCTCACTGCCTATCCTAATACAGACCCGATGATAAAGACCACCACGTGATGTTTTTCTCACTCCTACTAGTGAATGTAATGTTACACAGCCATACAATGCAAACCACCCCGCGATGTTTTTCAGAAACCTATCCTACATTGCCACTGCATGTTTCCTGACCTCCCGTGCTGACCACCCCGTGGTGCTTTTCTCCATCCTACATTGCCACTCACTGCCTATTCTAATTCAGACCCTATGATTCTCACCACCCCGTGATGTTTTCCTCACTCCTTCTAGTGAATGTAATGTTACACACCCATACAATGCGCACCACCCCGCGATGTTTTTCAGAAAACTATCCTATATTGCCACTGCATGTTTCCTGACCTCCCTATTGTGACCAGCCCGTGGTGCTTTTCTCCATCCTACATTGCCACTCACTGCCTATCCTAATTGAGACCCTATGATTCACACCACAACGTGATGTTTTTCTCACTCCTACTAGTGAAAGTAATGTTACACACACATACAATGCGCACCACCCCGCGATGTTTTTCAGAAACCTATCCTACATTGCCACTGCATGTTTCCTGACCTCCCCATGCTGACCACCACGTGGTGCTTTTTTCCATCCTACATTGCCACTCACTGCCTATCCTAATTCAGTCCCTATGATTCACACCCCCCTGTGATGTTTTTCTCACTCCTACTAGTGAATGTAATGTTACACAGCCATACAATGCGCACCACCCCGCGATGTTTTTCAGAAACCTATCCAACATTGCCACTGCATGTTTTCTGACCTCCCCATGGTGACCACCCCGTGGTGCTTTTCTCCATCCTACATTGCCACTCACTGCCTATCCTAATTCAGACACTATGATTAACACCACCCCGTGATGTTTTTCTCACTCCTAATAGTGAATGTAATGTTACACAGCCATACAATGCGCACCACACGACGATGTTTTTTCAGAAACCTATCCTACATTGCCACTGCATGTTTCCTGACCTCCCCGTGCTGACCACCCCGTATTGCTTTTCTCCATCCTACATTGCCACTCTCTGCATATCCTAATTCAGACACTATGATTCACACCACCCCGTGATGTTTTTCTCACTCCTACTAGTGAATGTCATGTTACACACCCATAGAATGCGCACCACCCCGCGATGTTTTTCAGAAACCTATCCTAAATTGCCACTGCATGTTTCCTGACCTCCCCATGCTGACCACCCCGTGATACTTTTCTCCATCCTACATTGATACTCACTGCCTATCCCAACTCAGTCCCTATGATTCACACCACCCAGTAATGTATTTCTCACTCCTACTAGTGAATGTATTGTTACACACCCATACAATGGGCACCACACCGCGATGTTTTTCAGAAACCTATCCTACATTGCCACTGCATGTTTACTGACCTCCCAATGCTGAGCACACTGTGGTGCTTTTCTCCATCCTACATTGCAACTCACTGCCTATCCTAATTCCGACCCTATGATTTACACCACCCTGTGAAGTTTTTCTCACTCCTACTAGTTAATGTAATGTTACACACCCATACAATGCATACCACCCCGCGATGTTTTCCAGAAACCTATCCTAGAGCCACTGTATGTTTCCTGACCTGCCCATGCTGACTAACCCGCGATGTTTTTGAGAAACCTATCCTACATTGGCACTGCATGTTTCCTGAGCTCCCCATGCTGACCACCCCGTGGTGCTTTTCTCCATCTTACATTGCCACTGACTGCCTATCCTAATTCAGACACTATGATTCACACCACCCCGTGATGTTTCTCCCTTTCCTTCTAGTGAATGTAATGTTACACACCCATACAATGCGCACCACCAAGCGATGTTTTTCAGAAACCTATCCTACATTGCCACTGCATGTTTCCTGACCTCCCCATACTGACCACCCCGTGGTGCTTTTCTCCATCTTACATTGCCAATGACTGCCTATCCTAATTCAGACCCTATGATTCACAACACCCCGTGATGTTTTTCACACTCCTACTAGTGAATGTAATGTTACACACCCATACAATGCACACCACCCCGCGATGTTTTTCAGAAACCTATCCTACTTTGCCACTACTTGTTTCCGGACCTCACCATGCTTACCACCCCGTGGAGCTTTTCTCCATCCTACATTGCCACTCAATGCCTATCCTAACTCAGACCCTATGATTCACACCACCCCGTGATGTTTTTCTCACTCCTACTAATGAATGTAACGTTACACATCGATACAATGCGCACCACCCCGCGATGTTTTTCAGAAATCTATCCTACATTGCCACTGCATGTTTCCTGACCTACACATGCTGACCACACCGTGGTGCTTTTTCCATCCTACATTGCCACTCACGGCCTATGCTAATTCAGAACCTATGATTCACACCACCCCGTGATGTTTTTCTCACTCCTACTAGTGAATGTAATGTTACACAGCCATACATTGCGCACCACCCTGCGATGTTTTTCAGAAACCTATCCTACATTGCCACTGCATGTTTCCTGAACTCCCCATGCTGACCACACCGTGATACTTTTCTCCATCCTACATTGATACTCACTGCCTATACCAACTCAGACCCTATGATTCACACCACCCCGTGATGTATTTCTAACTCCTACTAGTGAACGTAATGTTACACACCCATACAATGCGCACCACACCGCGATGTTTTTCAGAAACCTATCCTACATTGCCACTGCATGTTTCCTGACCTCCCAATGCTGACCAACCCGTGGTGCTTTTCTCCATCCTACATTGCCACTCACTGCCTATCCTAATTCAGACACTATGATTCACACCACCCCGTGATGTTTTTAACAGTCCTTCTAGTGAAAGTAATGTTACACACCCATAGAATGCGCACCACCCTGCGATGTCTTTCAGAAACCTATCCTACATTGCAACTGCATGTTTCCACACCTCCCCATGCAGACCATCCCGTGGTGCTTTTCTCCGTCCTACATTGCCACTCACTGCCTTTCCTAATTCAGACCCTATGATTCACACTACCCCGTGAAGTTTTTCTCACTCCTACTAGTGAATGAAATGTTACACACCCATACAATGCGCACCACCCTGCGATGTCTGTCAGAAACCTATCCTACATTGCCACTGCATGTTTCCTGACCTCCCCATGCTGACCACCCCGTGGTGCTTTTCTCCATCCTACATTGCCACTCACTGCCTATCCTAATACAGACCCTATGATTCACACCACCCCATGATGTTTCCTCACTCCTACTAGTAAATGTAATTTTAGACAGCCATACAATGCGCACCACCCTGCGATGTCTTTCAGAAACCTATCCTACATTGCCACTGCATGTTTCCTGACCTCCCCATGCTGACCAACCCGTGGTGCTTTTCTCCATCCTACATTGCCACTCACTGCCTTTCCTAATTCAGACCCTATGATTCACACTACGCCGAGAAGTTTTTCTCACTCCTACTAGTGAATGAAATGTTACACACCCATACAATGCACACCACCCCGCGATGATTTTCAGAAAACTATCCTACATTGCCACTGCATGTTTCCTGACCTCTCCATGCTGACCACCCTGTGGTGCTTTTCTCCATCCTACATTGGCACTCACTGCCTATTCTAATTCAGACACTATGATTCACACCACCCCGTGATGATTTTCTCACTCCTACTAGTGAATGTAATGTTACACACCCATACAAACTGCACCACCCCGCGATGTTTTTCAGAAACCTATCCTACATTGCCACAGCATGTTTCCTGACCTCCGGATGCTCACCACCCCGTGGTGCTTTTCTCCATCCTACGTTGCACTCACTGCCTATCCTAATTCAGACCCTTTGATTCACACCACCCCATGATGTTTTTCTCACTCCTACTAGTGAATGTAGTGTTACACACACATACAATGCGCACCACCCGGCGATGTTTTTCAGAAACCTGTCCTACATTGCCACTGCATGTTTCCTGACCTCCCCATGCTGACCACCCCGTGGTGCTTTTCTCCATCCTACATTGCCTCTCACTGCCTATCCTAATACAGACCCGATGATAAAGACCACCACGTGATGTTTTTCTCACTCCTACTAGTGAATGTAATGTTACACAGCCATACAATGCAAACCACCCCGCGATGTTTTTCAGAAACCTATCCTACATTGCCACTGCATGTTTCCTGACCTCCCGTGCTGACCACCCCGTGGTGCTTTTCTCCATCCTACATTGCCACTCACTGCCTATTCTAATTCAGACCCTATGATTCTCACCACCCCGTGATGTTTTCCTCACTCCTTCTAGTGAATGTAATGTTACACACCCATACAATGCGCACCACCCCGCGATGTTTTTCAGAAAACTATCCTATATTGCCACTGCATGTTTCCTGACCTCCCTATTGTGACCAGCCCGTGGTGCTTTTCTCCATCCTACATTGCCACTCACTGCCTATCCTAATTGAGACCCTATGATTCACACCACAACGTGATGTTTTTCTCACTCCTACTAGTGAAAGTAATGTTACACACACATACAATGCGCACCACCCCGCGATGTTTTTCAGAAACCTATCCTACATTGCCACTGCATGTTTCCTGACCTCCCCATGCTGACCACCACGTGGTGCTTTTTTCCATCCTACATTGCCACTCACTGCCTATCCTAATTCAGTCCCTATGATTCACACCCCCCTGTGATGTTTTTCTCACTCCTACTAGTGAATGTAATGTTACACAGCCATACAATGCGCACCACCCCGCGATGTTTTTCAGAAACCTATCCAACATTGCCACTGCATGTTTTCTGACCTCCCCATGGTGACCACCCCGTGGTGCTTTTCTCCATCCTACATTGCCACTCACTGCCTATCCTAATTCAGACACTATGATTAACACCACCCCGTGATGTTTTTCTCACTCCTAATAGTGAATGTAATGTTACACAGCCATACAATGCGCACCACACGACGATGTTTTTTCAGAAACCTATCCTACATTGCCACTGCATGTTTCCTGACCTCCCCGTGCTGACCACCCCGTATTGCTTTTCTCCATCCTACATTGCCACTCTCTGCATATCCTAATTCAGACACTATGATTCACACCACCCCGTGATGTTTTTCTCACTCCTACTAGTGAATGTCATGTTACACACCCATAGAATGCGCACCACCCCGCGATGTTTTTCAGAAACCTATCCTACATTGCCACTGCATGTTTCCTAACCTTCCCATGCTGACCACCCCGTGGTGCTTTTCTCGATCTTACATTGCCACTAACTGCCTATCCTAATTCAGACCCTATGATTCACAACACCCCGTGATGTTTTTCCCACTCCTACTAGTGAATGTAATGTTACACACCCATACAATGCGCACCACCCCGCGATGTTTTTCAGAAACCTATCCTACTTTGCCACTACTTGTTTCCTGACCTCCCCATGCTTACCATCCCGTGGAGCTTTTCTCCATCCTACATTGCCACTCAATGCCTATCCTAACTCAGACCCTATGATTCACACCACCCCGTGATGTTTTTCTCACTCCTACTAATGAATGTAATGTTACACACCGATACAATGCGCAGCACTCCGCGATGTTTTTCAGAAATCTATCCTACATTGCCACTGCATTTTTCCTGGCCTCCACATGCTGACCACACCGTGGTGCTTTTCTCCATCCTACATTGCCACTCACGGCCTATCCTAATTCAGAACCTATGATTCACACCACCCCGTGATGTTTTTCTCACTCCTACTAGTGAATGTAATGTTACACAGCCATACATTGCGCACCACCGTGCGATGTTTTTCAGAAACCTATCCTACATTGCCACTGCATGTTTCCTGAACTCCCCATGCTGACCACCCCGTGATAGTTTTCTCCATCCTACATTGATACTCACTGCCTATACCAACTCAGACCCTATGATTCACACCACCCCGTGATGTATTTCTAACTCCTACTAGTGAATGTAATGTTACACACCCATACAATGCGCACCACACCGCGATGTTTTTCAGAAACCTATCCTACATTGCCACTGCATGTTTCCTGACCTCCCACTGCTGACCACCCCGTGGTGCTTTTCTCCATCCTACATTGCCACTCACTGCCTATCCTAATTCAGACCCTATGATTCACACCACCCCGTGATGTTTTTCCCACTCCTTCTAGTGAAAGTAATGTTACACACCCATACAATGCGCCCCACCCTGCGATGTCTTTCAGAAACCTATCCTACATTGCCACTGCATGTTTTCTGACCTCCCCATGCTGACCACCCCGTGGTGCTTTTCTCCATCCTACATTGCCACTCACTGCCTATCCTAATACAGACCCTATGATTCACACCACACCGTGATGTTTTTTCACTCCTACTAGTGAATGTAATTTTGGACAGCCATACAATGCGCACCACCCAGAGATGTTTTTCAGAAATCTATCCTACGTTGCCACTGCATGTTTCCTTACCTCCCCATGCTGACCAACCCGTGGTGCTTTTCTCCATCCTACATTGCCACTCACTGCCTTTCCTAATTCAGACCCTATGATTCACACTACGCCGTGAAGTTTTTCTCACCCTACTAGTGAATGAAATGTTACACACCCATACAATGCACACCACCCCGCGATGTTTTTCAGAAAACTATCCTACATTGCCAGTGCATTTTTCTTGGCCTCCACATGCTGACCACACCGTGGTGCTTTTCTCCATCCTACATTGCCACTCACGGCCTATCCTAATTCAGAACGTATGATTCACACCACCCCGTGATGTTTTTCTCACTCCTACTAGTGAATGTAATGTTACACAGCCATACATTGCGCACCACCCTGCGATCTTTCAGAAACCTATCCTACATTGCCACTGCATGTTTCCTGAACTCCCCATGCTGACCACCCCGTGATACTTTTCCCCATCCTACATTGATACTCACTGCCTATACCAACTTAGACCCTATGATTCACACCACCCCGTGTTGTATTTCTAACTCCTACTAGTGAATGTAATGTTACACACCCATACAATGCGCACCACACCGCGATATTTTTCAGAAACCTATCCTACATTGCCACTGCATATTTCCTGACCTCCCAATGCTGACCACCCCGTGGTGCTTTTCTCCATCCTACATTGCCACTCACTGCCTATCCTAATTCAGACCCTATGATTCACACCACCCCGTGATGTTTTTCCCACTCCTTCTATCAAAAGTAATGTTACACACCCATACAATGCGCCCCACCCTGCGATGTCTTTCAGAAACCTATCCTACATTGCCACTGCATGTTTCCTAACCTCCCCATGCTGACCACCCCGTGGTGCTTTTCTCGATCTTACATTGCCACTAACTGCCTATCCTAATTCAGACCCTATGATTCACAACACCCCGTGATGTTTTTCCCACTCCTACTAGTGAATGTAATGTTACACACCCATACAATGCGCACCACCCCGCGATGTTTTTCAGAAACCTATCCTACTTTGCCACTACTTGTTTCCTGACCTCCCCATGCTTACCATCCCGTGGAGCTTGTCTCCATCCTACATTGCCACTCAATGCCTATCCTAACTCAGACCCTATGATTCACACCACCCCGTGATGTTTTTCTCACTCCTACTAATGAATGTAATGTTACACACCGATACAATGTGCAGCACTCCGCGATGTTTTTCAGAAATCTATCCTACATTGCCACTGCATTTTTCCTGGCCTCCACATGCTGACCACACCGTGGTGCTTTTCTCCATCCTACATTGCCACTCACGGCCTATCCTAATTCAGAACCTATGATTCACACCACCCCGTGATGTTTTTCTCACTCCTACTAGTGAATGCAATGTTACACAGCCATACATTGCGCACCACCGTGCGATGTTTTTCAGAAACCTATCCTACATTGCCACTGCATGTTTCCTGAACTCCCCATGCTGACCACCCCGTGATACTTTTCTCCATCCTACATTGATACTCACTGCCTATACCAACTCAGACCCTATGATTCACACCACCCCGTGATGTATTTCTTACTCCTACTAGTGAATGTAATGTTACACACCCATACAATGCGCACCACACCGCGATGTTTTTCAGAAACCTATCCTACATTGCCACTGCATGTTTCATGACCTCCCAATGATGACCACCCCGTGGTGCTTTTCTCCATCCTACATTGCCACTCACTGCCTATCCTAATTCAGACCCTATGATTCACACCACCCCGTGATGTTTTTCCCACTCCTTCTAGTGAAAGTAATGTTACACACCCATACAATGCGCCCCACCCTGCGATGTCTTTCAGAAACCTATCCTACATTGCCACTGCATGTTTTCTGACCTCCCCATGCTGACCACGCCGTGGTGCTTTTCTCCATCCTACATTGCCACTCACTGCCTATCCTAATACAGACCCTATGATTCACACCACCCCGTGAAGTTTTTTCACTCCTACTAATGAATGTAATTTTGGACTGCCATACAATGCGCACCACCCAGAGATGTTTTTCAGAAATCTATTCTACATTGCCACTGCATGTTTCCTGACCTCCCCATGCTGACCAACCCGTGGTGCTTTTCTCCATCCTACATTGCCACTCACTGCCTTTCCTAATTCAGACCCTATGATTCACACTACGCCGTGAAGTTTTTCTCACTCCTACTAGTGAATGAAATGTTACACACCCATACAATGCGCACCACCCTGCGATGTCTTTCAGAAACCTATCCTACATTGCCACTGCATGTTTTCTGACCTCCCCATGCTGACCACCCCGTGGTGCTTTTCTCCATCCTACATTGCCACTCACTGCCTATCCTAATACAGACCCTATGATTCACACCACCCCGTGAAGTTTTTTCACTCCTACTAATGAATGTAATTTTGGACAGCCATACAATGCGCACCACCCAGAGATGTTTTTCAGAAATCTATTCTACATTGCCACTGCATGTTTCCTGACCTCCCCATGCTGACCAACCCGTGGTGCTTTTCTCCATCCTACATTGCCACTCACTGCCTTTCCTAATTCAGACCCTATGATTCACACTACGCCGTGAAGTTTTTCTCACTCCTACTAGTGAATGAAATGTTACACACCCATACAATGCACACCAGCCCGCGATGTTTTTCAGAAAACTATCCTCCATTGCCACTGCATTTTTCCTGGCCTCCACATGCTGACCACACCGTGGTGCTTTTCTCCATCCTACATTGCCACTCACGGCCTATCCTAATTCAGAACGTATGATTCACACAACCCCGTGATGTTTTTCTCACTCCTACTAGTGAATGTAATGTTACACAGCCATACATTGCGCACCACCCTGCGATGTTTTTCAGAAACCTATCCTACATTGCCACTTCATGTTTCCTGAACTCCCCATGCTGACCACCCCGCGATGTTTTTCAGAAACCTATCCTACATTGGCACTGCATGTTTCCTGACCTCCCCATGCTGACCACCCCTTGGTGCTTTTCTCTATCTTACATTGCCACTGACTGCCTATCCTAATTCAGACCCTATGATTCACACCACCCTGTGAAGTTTTTCTCACTCCTACTAATGAATGTAATGTTACACACCGATACAATGCGCACGACCCCGCGATGTTTTTCAGAAATCTATCCTACATTGCCACTGCATGTTTCCTGACCTCCACATGCTGACCACACCGTGGAGCTTTTCTCCATCCTACATTGCCACTCACTGCCTATCCTAATTCAGAACCTATGATTCACACCACCCCGTGATGTTTTTCTCACTCCTACTAGTAAATGTAATGTTACACAGCCATACAACACGCACCACCCCGCGATGTTTTTCAGAAACTTATCCTACATTGCCACTGCATATTTCCTTACCTCCCCATGCTGACCAACCCGTGGTGCTTTTCTCCATCCTACATTGCCACTCACTGCCTATCCTTATTCAGCCCCTATGGTTCACACCACCCCGTGATGTTTTTCTCAATCCTACTAGTGAATTTAATGTTACACACCCATACAATGCGCACCACCCTGCAATGTTTTTCAGAAACCTATCCTACATTGCCACTGCATGTTTCCTGACCTCCCCATGGTGACCACCCCGTGACACTTTTCTCCATCCTACATTGATACTCACTGCCTATCCCAACTCAGACCCTATGATTCACACGACCCGGTAATGTATTTCTCACTCCTTCTAGTGAATGTAATGTTACACACCCATACAATGGGCACCACACCGCGATGTTTTTCAGAAACCTATCCTACATTGCCACTGCATGTTTACTGACCTCCCAATGCTGACCACACTGTGGTGCTTTTCTCCATCCTACATTGCTACTAACTGCCTACCCTAATACAGACTCGAAGATACACACCACCCTGTGATGTTTTTCTCACTTCTACTAGTGAATGTAATGTTACACACCCAGACAATGCGCACCACCCCGCAATGTTTTTCAGAAACCTATCCTACATTGCCACTGCATGTTTCCTGACCTCCCCATGCTGACCACCCGGTGGTGCTTTTCTCCATCCTACATTGCCACTCACTGCCTATCCTAATTCCGACCCTATGATTTACACCACCCTGTGAAGTTTTTCTCACTCCTACTAGTGAATGTAATGTTACACACCCATACAATGCACACCACCCCGCGATGTTTTTCAGAAACCTATCCTACATTGCCACTGCATGTTTCCTGACCTCCCCATACTGACTAACCCGCGATGTTTTTGAGAAACCTATCCTACATTGGCACTGCATGTTTCCTGACCTCCCCATGCTGACCACACGGGGAGCTTTTCTCCATCCTACAGTGCCACTCAATGCCTATCCTAACTCAGACCCTATGATTCACACCACCCCGTGATGTTTCTCTCACTCCTACTAGTGAATGGAATGTTACACACCCATACAATGCGCACCACCCCGCGATGTTTTTCAGAAACCTATCCTACTTTGCCACTAATTGTTTCCTGACCTCCCCATGCTTACCACCCCGTGGAGATTTTCTCCATCCTACATTGCTACTCAATGCCTATCCGAACTCAGACCCTATGATTCACACCACCCCGTGATGTTTTTCTCACTCCTACTAGTGAATGTAATGTTACACAGCCATACATTGCGCACCACCCTGCGATGTTTTTCAGAAACCTATCCTACATTGCCACTGCATGTTTCCTGAACTCCCCATGCTGACCACCCCGTGATACTTTTCTCTATCCTACATTGATACTCACTGCCTATACCAACTCAGACCCTATGATTCACACCACCCCGTGATGTATTTCTAACTCCTACTAGTGAATGTAATGTTACACACCCATACAATGCGCACCACCCTGCGATGTCTTTTAGAAACCTATCCTACATTGCCACTGCATGTTTCCTGACCTCCCCATGCAGACCATCCCGTGGTGCTTTTCTCCGTCCTACATTGCCACTCACTGCCTTTCCTAATTCAGACCCTATGATTCACACTACCCCGTGAAGTTTTTCTCACTCCTACTAGTGAATGAAATGTTACACACCCATACAATGCGCACCACCCTGCGATGTCTTTCAGAAACCTATCCTACATTGCCACTGCATGTTTCCTGACCTCCCCATGCTGACCACCCCGTGGTGCTTTTCTCCATCCTACATTGCCACTCACTGCCTATCCTAATACAGACCCTATGATTCACACCACCCCGTGATGTTTTCTCACTCCTACTAGTGAATGTAATTTTAGACAGCCATACAATGCGCACCACCCAGAGATGTTTTTCAGAAATCTATCCTACATTGCCACTGCATGTTTCCTGACCACCCCATGCTGACCAACCCGTGGTGCTTTTCTCCATCCTACATTGCCACTCACTGCCTTTCCTAATTCAGACCCTATGATTCACACTACGCCGAGAAGTTTTTCTCACTCCTACTAGTGAATGAAATGTTACACACCCAAACAATGCACACCACCCCGCGATGTTTTTCAGAAAACTATCCAACATTGCCACTGCATGTTTTCTGACCTCCCCATGCTGACCACCCTGTGGTGCTTTTCTCCATCCTACCTTGCCACTCACTGCCTATCCTAATTCAGACACTATGATTCACACCACCCCGTGATGATTTTCTCACTCCTACTAGTGAATGTAATGTTACACACCCATACAATCTGCACAACCCCGCGATGTTTTTCAGAAACCTATCCGACATTGCCACAGCATGTTTCCTGACCTCCGGATGCTGACCACCCCGTGGTGCTTTTCTCCATCCTACGTTGCCACTCACTGCCTATCCTAATTCAGACCCTTTGATTCAGACCACCCCATGATGTTTTTCTCACTCCTACTAGTGAATGTAGTGTTACACACCCATACAATGCGCACCACGCCGCGAAGTTTTTCAGAAAACTATCCTATATTGCCACTGCATGTTTCCTGACCTCCCTATTGTGACCACCCCGTGGTGCTTTTCTCCATCCTACATTGCCACTCACTGCCTATCCTAATTGAGACCCTATGATTCACACCACCCCGTGATGTTTTTCTCACTCCTACTAGTGAAAGTAAAGTTACACACACATACAATGCGCACCACCCCGCGATGTTTTTCAGAAACCTATCCTACATTGCCACTGCATGTTTCCTGACCTCCCCATGCTGACCACCCCGAGGTGCTTTTTTCCATCCTACATTGCCACTCACTGCCTATCCTAATTCCGTCCCTATGATTCACACCACCCTGTGATGTTTTTCTCACTCCTACTTGTGAATGTAATGTTACACAGCCATACAATGCGCACCACCCCGCGATGTTTTTCAGAAACCTATCCAACATTGCCACTGCATGTTTCCTGACCTCCCCATGGTGACCACCCCTTGGTGCTTTTCTCCATCCTACATTGCCACTCACTGCCTATCCTAATTCAGACACTATGATTCACACCACCCCGTGATGTTTTTCTCACTCCTAATAGTGAATGTAATGTTACACAGCGATACAATGCGCACCACACTGCGATGTTTTTCAGAAACCTATCCTACATTGCCACTGCATGTTTCCTGACCTCCCCGTGCTGACTACCCCGTATTGCTTTTCTCCATCCTACATTGCCACTCACTGCCTATCCTAATTCATACACTATGATTCACACCACCCCGTGATGTTTTTCTCACTCCTACTAGTGAATGTCATGTTACACACCCATAGAATGCGCACCACCCCGCGATGTTTTTCGGAAACCTATTCTACATTGCCACTGCATGTTTCCTGACCTCCCTAGGCTGACCACCAACCCGTGGTGCTTTTCTCCATCCTACATTGCCACTCACTGCCTATCCTAAATCATACACTATGATTCACACCACCCCGTGGTGTTTTTCTCACTCCCACTAGTGAAAGTAATGTTACACACCCATACAATGCGAAGCACCCCGCGATGTTTTTCAGAAACTTCTCCTACATTGCCACTGCATGTTTCCTGACCTCCCCAGGCTGACCATCCCATGGTGATTTTCTCCATCCAACATTGCTACTAACTGCCTATCCTGATTCAGACCCTATGATACACACCACCCCGCGATGTTTTTCTCACTCCCACCAGTGAAAGTAATGTTACACACCCATACAATGCGCACCACCCCGCGATGTTTTTCAGAAACCTATCCTACATTGCAACTGCATGTTCCCTGAACTCCACATGCTGACCACCCCGCGGTGCTTTTCTCCATCCTACATTACCACTCACTGCCTATCCTAATTCAGACCCTCCGATTCACACCACCCCGTCATGTTTTTCTCACTCCTACTCGTGAATATAATGTAACACACACCCATACAATGCACACCACCCCGTGATGTTTTTCTCACTCCTACTAGTGAATGTAATGTAACACACACCCATACAATGCTCACCACCCCGCTATGTTTTTCAGAAACCTATCCTACATTGCCACTGCATGTTCCCTGACCTCCCCATGCTGACCACCCCGCTGTTCTTTTCTCCATCCTACATTGCCCCTCACTGCCTATCCTAATTCAGACCCTCCGATTCACACCACCCCGTGATGTTTTTCTCACTCCTACTAGTGAATGTAATGTAACACACACCCATACAATGCGCACCACCCCGTGATGTTTTTCTCACTCCTACTAGTGAATGTAATGTAACACACACCCATACAATGCTCACCACCTCCTGATGTTTTTCAGAAACCTATCCTACATTGCTACTGCATGTTCCCTGACCTCCCCATGCTGACCACCCCGCGGTGCTTTTCTCCATCCTACATTGCCAGTCACTGCCTATCCTAATTCAGACCCTCCGATTCACACCACCCCGTGATGTTTTTCTCACTCCTACTAGTGAATGTAATGTAACACACACCCATACAATGCGCACCACGCCGCGATGTTTTTCAGAAACCTATCCTACATTGCCACTGCATGTTCCCTGACCTCCCCATGCTGACCACCCCGTGGTGCTTTTCTCCATCCTACATTGCCTCTCACTGCCTATGCTAATACAAACCCGATGATAAACACCACCACGTGACGTTTTTCTCACTCCTACTAGTGAATGTAATGTTACACAGCCATACAATGCAAACCACCCCACGATGTTTTTCAGAAACCTATCCTACATTGCCACTGCATGTTTCCTGACCTCCCCATGCTGACCACCCCGTGGTGCTTTTCTCCAACCTACATTGCCACTCACTGCCTATCCTAATTCATACCCTATGATTCACACCACCCCGTGATGTTTTTCTCACTCCTACTAGTGAATGTAATGTTACACAGCCATACAATACGCACCACCCCGCGATGTTTTTTAGAAATCTATCCTACACTGCCACAGCATGTTTCCTGACCTCCCCATGCTGACCACCCCTTGGTGCTTTTCTCCATCCTACATTGCACTCACTGCCTATTCTAATTCAGACCCTATAATTCACACCAACCCGTGATGTTTTTCTCACTCCCACTAGTGAAAGTAATGTTACACACCCATAGAATGCGCACCACACCGCGATGTTTTTCAGAAACCAATGCTACATTGCCACTGCATGTTTCCTGACCTCCCCATGCTGACCACCCCGTGGTTCTTTTCTCCATCCTACATTGCTACTAACTCCCTATCCTAATACAGACCCTATGATACACATCACCCCGTGATGTTTTTCTCACACCTACTAGTGAATGAAATGTTACACACCCATACAATGCGCACCACCACGCGATGTTTTTCAGAAACCTATACTACATTGCCACTGCATGTTTCCTGACCTCCCCATGCTGACCACCCCGTGGTGCTTTTCTCCATCCTACATTGCCACTCACTGCCTATCCTAATTCAGACCCTATGATTCACACCACCCCGTGATGTTTTCCTCACTCCTTCTAGTGAATGTAATGTTACACACCCATACAATGCGCACTACCCCGCGATGTTTTTCAGAAACCTATCCTATATTGCCACTGCATGTTTCCTGACCTCCCTATTGTGACCACCCCGTGGTGCTTTTGTCCATCCTACATTGCCACTCACTGCCTATCCTAATTGAGACCCTATGATTCACACCACCCCGTGATGTTTTTCTCACTCCTACTAGTGAAAGTAATGTTACACACACATACAATTCGCACCGCCACGCGATGTTTTTCAGAAACCTATCCTACATTGCCACTGCATGTTTCCTGACCTCCCCATGCTGACCACCCCGTGGTGCTTTTTTCCATCCTACATTGCCACTCACTGCCTATTCTAATTCAGACCATATGATTCACACCACCCCGTGATGTTTTTCTCACTCCTACTAGTGAATGTAATGTTACACAGCCATACAATGCGCACCACCCTGTGATGTTTTTCAGAAATCTATCCTACATTGCCACTGCATGTTTCCTGACCTCCCCATGCTGACCACCCCTTGGTGCTTTTCTCCATCCTACATTGCCACTCACTGCCTATTCTAATTCAGACCCTATGATTCACACCACCCCGTCATGTTTTTCTCACTCCCAAAAGTGAAAGTAATGTTACACACCCATAGAATGCGCACCACCCTGGGATGTTTTTCAGAAAACTATCCTACATTGCCACTGCATGTTTCCTGACCTCCCATGCTGACCACCCCGTGGTGCTTTTCTCCATTATACATTGCCACTCACTGCCATCATAATTCACACCCTATGATTCACACCACCCCATTGTGTTTTTCTCACTCCCCCTAGTGAAAGTAATGTTACACACCCATACAATGCGCAGCACCCCGCGATGTTTTTCAGAAACTTCTCCTACATTGCCACTGCATGTTTCCTGACCTCCCCAGGCTGACCATCCCGTGGTGATTTTCTCCATCCTACATTGCTACTAACTGCCTATCCTGATTCAGACCCTATGATACACACCACCCCGCGATGTTTTCCTCACTCCCACCAGTGAAAGTAATGTTACACACCCATACAATGCGCACCACCCCGCGATGTTTTTCAGAAACCTATCCTACATTGCAACTGCATGTTCCCTGAACTCCACATGCTGACCACCCCGCGGTGCTTTTCTCCATCCTACGTTACCACTCACTGCCTATCCTAATTCAGACCCTCCGATTCACACCACCCCGTGATGTTTTTCTCACTCTTACTCGTGAATGTAATGTAACACACACCCATACAATGCGCACCACCCCGTGATGTTTTTCTCACTCCTACTAGTTAATGTAATGTAACACACACCCATACAATGCGCACCACCCCGCTATGTTTTTCAGAAACCTATCCTACATTGCCACTGCATGTTCCCTGACCTCCCCATGCTGACCACCCCGCTGTTCTTTTCTCCATCCTACATTGCCACTCACTGCCTGTCCTAATTCAGACCCTCCGATTCACACCACCCCGTGATGTTTTTCTCACTCCTACTAGTGAATGTAATGTAACACACACCCATACAATGCGCACCACGCCGCGATGTTTTTCAGAAACCTATCCTACATTGCCACTGCATGTTCCCTGACCTCCCCATGCTGACTACCCCGTGGTGCTTTTCTCCATCCTACATTGCCACTCAATGCCTATCCTAATACAGACCCTATGATTCACACCACCCCGTGATGTTTTCTCACTCCTACTTGTGAATGTAATTTTAGACAGCCATACAATGCGCACCACCCAGAGATATTTTTCAGAAATCTATCCTACATTGCCACTGCATGTTTCCTGACCTCCCCATGCTGACCAACCCGTGGTGCTTTTCTCCATCCTACATTGCCACTCACTGCCTTTCCTAATTCAGACCCTATGATTCACACTACGCCGAGAAGTTTTTCTCACTCCTACTAGTGAATGAAATGTTACACACCCAAACAATGCACACCACCCCGCGATGTTTTTCAGAAAACTATCCAACATTGCCACTGCATGTTTTCTGACCTCCCCATGCTGACCACCCCATGGTGCTTTTCTCCATCCTGCATTGCCACTCACTGCCTATCCTAATTCAGACACTATGATTCCCACCACCCTGTGATGATTTTCTCACTCCTACTAGTGAATGTAATGTTACACACCCATACAATCTGCACCACCCCGCGATGTTTTTCAGAAACCTATCCGACATTGCCACAGCATGTTTCCTGACCTCTGGATGCTGACCACCCCGTGGTGCTTTTCTCCATCCTACATTGCCACTCCCTGCCTATCCTAATTGAGACCCTATGATTCACACCACCCTGTGATGTTTTTCTCACTCCTACTAGTGAAAGTAAAGTTACACACACATACAATGCGCACCACCCCGCGATGTTTTTCAGAAACCTATCCTACATTGCCACTGCATGTTTCCTGACCTCCCAATGCTGACCACCCCGTGGTGCTTTTTTCCATCCTACATTGCCACTCACTGCCTATCCTAATTCAGTCCCTATAATTCAAACCACCCTGTGATGTTTTTCTCACTCCTACTTGTGAATGTAATGTTACACAGCCATACAATGCGCACCACCCCGCGATGTTTTTCAGAAACCTATCCAACATTGCCACTGCATTTTTCCTGACCTCCCCATGGTGACCAACCCGTGGTGCTTTTCTCCATCCTACATTGCCACTCACTGCCTATCCTAATTCAGACACTATGATTAACACCACCCCGTGATGTTTTTCTCACTCCTAATAGTGAATGTAATGTTACACAGCCATACAATGCGCACCACACTGCGATGTTTTTCAGAAACCTATCCTACATTGCCACTGCATGTTTCCTGACCTCCCCGTGCTGACCACCCCGTATTGCTTTTCTCCATCCTACATTGCCACTCACTGCCTATCCTAATTCATACACTATGATTCACACCACCCCGTGATGTTTTTCTCACTCCTACTAGTGAATGTCATGTTACACACCCATAGAATGCGCACCACCCCGCGATGTTTTTCGGAAACCTATTCTACATTGCCACTGCATGTTTCCTGACCTCCCTATGCTGACCACCACCCTGTGGTGCTTTTCTCCATCCTACATTGCCACTCACTGCCTATCCTAATTCATATCCTATGATTCACACAACCCGGTTATGTTTTTCTGACTCCTACTTGTGAATGTAAGGTTACACACCCATACAATGCGCAACACCCCGCGATGTTTTTCAGAAACCTATCCTACATTGCCACTGCATGTTTCCTGACCGCCCCATGCTGACCACCCCGTGGTGTTTTCTCCATCCTACATTGCCACTCCCTGCCTATCCTAATTCAGACCCTATGATTCACACCACCCGGTCATGTTTTTCTCACTCCCAAAAGTGAAAGTAATGTTACACAACCATAGAATGCGCACCACCCTGGGATGTTTTTCAGAAACCTATCCTACATTGCCATTGCATGTTTCCTGACCTCCCCATGCTGACCACCCCGTGGTGCTTTTCTCCATCCTACATTGCCACTCACTGCCATCCTAATTCACACCCTATGATTCACACCACCCCGTGGTGTTTTTCTCACTCCCACTAGTGAAAGTAATGTTACACACCCATACAATGCGAAGCACCCCGCGATGTTTTTCAGAAACTTCTCCTACATTGCCACTGCATGTTTCCTGACTTCCCCAGGCTGACCATCCCATCGTGATTTTCTCCATCCAACATTGCTACTAACTGCCTATCCTGATTCAGACCCTATGATACACACCACCCCGCGATGTTTTTCTCACTCCCACCAGTGAAAGTAATGTTACACACCCATACAATGCGCACCACCCCGCGATGTTTTTCAGAAACCTATCCTACATTGCAACTGCATGTTCCCTGAACTCCACATGCTGACCACCCCTCGGTGCTTTTCTCCATCCTACATTACCACTCACTGCCTATCCTAATTCAGAACCTCCGATTCACACCACCCCGTGATGTTTTTCTCACTCCTACTCGTGAATGTAATGTAACACACACCCATACAATGCACACCACCCCGTGATGTTTTTCTCACTCCTACTAGTGAATGTAATGTAACACACACCCATACAATGCGCACCACCCCGCTATGTTTTTCAGAAACCTATCCTACATTGCCACTGCATGTTCCCTGACCTCCCCATGCTGACTACCCCGCTGTTCTTTTCTCCATCCTACATTGCCACTCACTGCCTGTCCTAATTCAGACCCTCTGATTCACACCACCCCGTGATGTTTTTCTCTCTCCTACTAGTGAATGTAATGTAACACACACCAATACAATGCGCACCACCCCGTGATGTTTTTCTCACTCCTACTAGTGAATGTAATGTAACACACCCATACAATGCTCACCACCCCGCGATGTTTTTCAGAAACCTATCCTACATTGCTACTGCATGTTCCCTGACCTCCCCATGCTGACCACCCCGCGGTGCTTTACTCCATCCAACATTGCCACTCACTGCCTATCCTAATTCAGACCCTCCGATTCACACCACCCCGTGATGTTTTTCTCACTCCTACTAGTGAATGTAATGTAACACACACCCATACAATGCGCAACACGCCGCGATGTTTTTCAGAAACCTATCCTACATTGCCACTGCATGTTCCCTGACCTCCCCATGCTGACCACCCCGTGGTGCTTTTCTCCATCCTACATTGCCTCTCACTGCCTATCCTAATACAGACCCTATGATTCACACCACCCCGTGATGTTTTCTCACTCCTACTTGTGAATGTAATTTTAGACAGCCATACAATGCGCACCACCCAGAGATGTTTTTCAGAAATCTATCCTACATTGCCACTGCATGTTTCCTGACCTCCCCATGCTGACCACCACGTGGTGCTTTTTTCCATCCTACATTGCCACTCACTGCCTATCCTAATTCAGTCCCTATGATTCACACCCCCCTGTGATGTTTTTCTCACTCCTACTAGTGAATGTAATGTTACACAGCCATACAATGCGCACCACCCCGCGATGTTTTTCAGAAACCTATCCAACATTGCCACTGCATGTTTTCTGACCTCCCCATGGTGACCACCCCGTGGTGCTTTTCTCCATCCTACATTGCCACTCACTGCCTATCCTAATTCAGACACTATGATTAACACCACCCCGTGATGTTTTTCTCACTCCTAATAGTGAATGTAATGTTACACAGCCATACAATGCGCACCACACGACGATGTTTTTTCAGAAACCTATCCTACATTGCCACTGCATGTTTCCTGACCTCCCCGTGCTGACCACCCAGTATTGCTTTTCTCCATCCTACATTGCCACTCTCTGCATATCCTAATTCAGACACTATGATTCACACCACCCCGTGATGTTTTTCTCACTCCTACTAGTGAATGTCATGTTACACACCCATAGAATGCGCACCACCCCGCGATGTTTTTCAGAAACCTATCCTACATTGCCACTGCATGTTTCCTAACCTTCCCATGCTGACCACCCCGTGGTGCTTTTCTCGATCTTACATTGCCACTAACTGCCTATCCTAATTCAGACCCTATGATTCACAACACCCCGTGATGTTTTTCCCACTCCTACTAGTGAATGTAATGTTACACACCCATACAATGCGCACCACCCCGCGATGTTTTTCAGAAACCTATCCTACTTTGCCACTACTTGTTTCCTGACCTCCCCATGCTTACCATCCCGTGGAGCTTTTCTCCATCCTACATTGCCACTCAATGCCTATCCTAACTCAGACCCTATGATTCACACCACCCCGTGATGTTTTTCTCACTCCTACTAATGAATGTAATGTTACACACCGATACAATGCGCAGCACTCCGCGATGTTTTTCAGAAATCTATCCTACATTGCCACTGCATTTTTCCTGGCCTCCACATGCTGACCACACCGTGGTGCTTTTCTCCATCCTACATTGCCACTCACGGCCTATCCTAATTCAGAACCTATGATTCACACCACCCCGTGATGTTTTTCTCACTCCTACTAGTGAATGTAATGTTACACAGCCATACATTGCGCACCACCGTGCGATGTTTTTCAGAAACCTATCCTACATTGCCACTGCATGTTTCCTGAACTCCCCATGCTGACCACCCCGTGATAGTTTTCTCCATCCTACATTGATACTCACTGCCTATACCAACTCAGACCCTATGATTCACACCACCCCGTGATGTATTTCTAACTCCTACTAGTGAATGTAATGTTACACACCCATACAATGCGCACCACACCGCGATGTTTTTCAGAAACCTATCCTACATTGCCACTGCATGTTTCCTGACCTCCCACTGCTGACCACCCCGTGGTGCTTTTCTCCATCCTACATTGCCACTCACTGCCTATCCTAATTCAGACCCTATGATTCACACCACCCCGTGATGTTTTTCCCACTCCTTCTAGTGAAAGTAATGTTACACACCCATACAATGCGCCCCACCCTGCGATGTCTTTCAGAAACCTATCCTACATTGCCACTGCATGTTTTCTGACCTCCCCATGCTGACCACCCCGTGGTGCTTTTCTCCATCCTACATTGCCACTCACTGCCTATCCTAATACAGACCCTATGATTCACACCACACCGTGATGTTTTTTCACTCCTACTAGTGAATGTAATTTTGGACAGCCATACAATGCGCACCACCCAGAGATGTTTTTCAGAAATCTATCCTACGTTGCCACTGCATGTTTCCTTACCTCCCCATGCTGACCAACCCGTGGTGCTTTTCTCCATCCTACATTGCCACTCACTGCCTTTCCTAATTCAGACCCTATGATTCACACTAGGCCGTGAAGTTTTTCTCACCCTACTAGTGAATGAAATGTTACACACCCATACAATGCACACCACCCCGCGATGTTTTTCAGAAAACTATCCTACATTGCCATTGCATTTTTCTTGGCCTCCACATGCTGACCACACCGTGGTGGTTTTCTCCATCCTACATTGCCACTCACGGCCTATCCTAATTCAGAACGTATGATTCACACCACCCCGTGATGTTTTTCTCACTCCTACTAGTGAATGTAATGTTACACAGCCATACATTGCGCACCACCCTGCGATCTTTCAGAAACCTATCCTACATTGCCACTGCATGTTTCCTGAACTCCCCATGCTGACCACCCCGTGATACTTTTCTCCATCCTACATTGATACTCACTGCCTATACCAACTTAGACCCTATGATTCACACCACCCCGTGTTGTATTTCTAACTCCTACTAGTGAATGTAATGTTACACACCCATACAATGCGCACCACACCGCGATGTTTTTCAGAAACCTATCCTACATTGCCACTGCATATTTCCTGACCTCCCAATGCTGACCACCCCGTGGTGCTTTTCTCCATCCTACATTGCCACTCACTGCCTATCCTAATTCAGACCCTATGATTCACACCACCCCGTGATGTTTTTCCCACTCCTTCTATCAAAAGTAATGTTACACACCCATACAATGCGCCCCACCCTGCGATGTCTTTCAGAAACCTATCCTACATTGCCACTGCATGTTTCCTAACCTCCCCATGCTGACCACCCCGTGGTGCTTTTCTCGATCTTACATTGCCACTAACTGCCTATCCTAATTCAGACCCTATGATTCACAACACCCCGTGATGTTTTTCCCACTCCTACAGTGAATGTAATGTTACACACCCATACAATGCGCACCACCCCGCGATGTTTTTCAGAAACCTATCCTACTTTGCCACTACTTGTTTCCTGACCTCCCCATGCTTACCATCCCGTGGAGCTTGTCTCCATCCTACATTGCCACTCAATGCCTATCCTAACTCAGACCCTATGATTCACACCACCCCGTGATGTTTTTCTCACTCCTACTAATGAATGTAATGTTACACACCGATACAATGTGCAGCACTCCGCGATGTTTTTCAGAAATCTATCCTACATTGCCACTGCATTTTTCCTGGCCTCCACATGCTGACCACACCGTGGTGCTTTTCTCCATCCTACATTGCCACTCACGGCCTATCCTAATTCAGAACCTATGATTCACACCACCCCGTGATGTTTTTCTCACTCCTACTAGTGAATGCAATGTTACACAGCCATACATTGCGCACCACCGTGCGATGTTTTTCAGAAACCTATCCTACATTGCCACTGCATGTTTCCTGAACTCCCCATGCTGACCACCCCGTGATACTTTTCTCCATCCTACATTGATACTCACTGCCTATACCAACTCAGACCCTATGATTCACACCACCCCGTGATGTATTTCTTACTCCTACTAGTGAATGTAATGTTACACACCCATACAATGCGCACCACACCGCGATGTTTTTCAGAAACCTATCCTACATTGCCACTGCATGTTTCATGACCTCCCAATGATGACCACCCCGTGGTGCTTTTCTCCATCCTACATTGCCACTCACTGCCTATCCTAATTCAGACCCTATGATTCACACCACCCCGTGATGTTTTTCCCACTCCTTCTAGTGAAAGTAATGTTACACACCCATACAATGCGCCCCACCCTGCGATGTCTTTCAGAAACCTATCCTACATTGCCACTGCATGTTTTCTGACCTCCCCATGCTGACCACGCCGTGGTGCTTTTCTCCATCCTACATTGCCACTCACTGCCTATCCTAATACAGACCCTATGATTCACACCACCCCGTGAAGTTTTTTCACTCCTACTAATGAATGTAATTTTGGACAGCCATACAATGCGCACCACCCAGAGATGTTTTTCAGAAATCTATTCTACATTGCCACTGCATGTTTCCTGACCTCCCCATGCTGACCAACCCGTGGTGCTTTTCTCCATCCTACATTGCCACTCACTGCCTTTCCTAATTCAGACCCTATGATTCACACTACGCCGTGAAGTTTTTCTCACTCCTACTAGTGAATGAAATGTTACACACCCATACAATGCGCACCACCCTGCGATGTCTTTCAGAAACCTATCCTACATTGCCACTGCATGTTTTCTGACCTCCCCATGCTGACCACCCCGTGGTGCTTTTCTCCATCCTACATTGCCACTCACTGCCTATCCTAATACAGACCCTATGATTCACACCACCCCGTGAAGTTTTTTCACTCCTACTAATGAATGTAATTTTGGACAGCCTTACAATGCGCACCACCCAGAGATGTTTTTCAGAAATCTATTCTACATTGCCACTGCATGTTTCCTGACCTCCCCATGCTGACCAACCCGTGGTGCTTTTCTCCATCCTACATTGCCACTCACTGCCTTTCCTAATTCAGACCCTATGATTCACACTACGCCGTGAAGTTTTTCTCACTCCTACTAGTGAATGAAATGTTACACACCCATACAATGCACACCAGCCCGCGATGTTTTTCAGAAAACTATCCTCCATTGCCACTGCATTTTTCCTGGCCTCCACATGCTGACCACACCGTGGTGCTTTTCTCCATCCTACATTGCCACTCACGGCCTATCCTAATTCAGAACGTATGATTCACACAACCCCGTGATGTTTTTCTCACTCCTACTAGTGAATGTAATGTTACACAGCCATACATTGCGCACCACCCTGCGATGTTTTTCAGAAACCTATCCTACATTGCCACTTCATGTTTCCTGAACTCCCCATGCTGACCACCCCGCGATGTTTTTCAGAAACCTATCCTACATTGGCACTGCATGTTTCCTGACCTCCCCATGCTGACCACCCCTTGGTGCTTTTCTCTATCTTACATTGCCACTGACTGCCTATCCTAATTCAGACCCTATGATTCACACCACCCTGTGAAGTTTTTCTCACTCCTACTAATGAATGTAATGTTACACACCGATACAATGCGCACGACCCCGCGATGTTTTTCAGAAATCTATCCTACATTGCCACTGCATGTTTCCTGACCTCCACATGCTGACCACACCGTGGAGCTTTTCTCCATCCTACATTGCCACTCACTGCCTATCCTAATTCAGAACCAATGATTCACACCACCCCGTGATGTTTTTCTCACTCCTACTAGTAAATGTAATGTTACACAGCCATACAACACGCACCACCCCGCGATGTTTTTCAGAAACTTATCCTACATTGCCACTGCATATTTCCTTACCTCCCCATGCTGACCAACCCGTGGTGCTTTTCTCCATCCTACATTGCCACTCACTGCCTATCCTTATTCAGCCCCTATGGTTCACACCACCCCGTGATGTTTTTCTCAATCCTACTAGTGAATTTAATGTTACACACCCATACAATGCGCACCACCCTGCAATGTTTTTCAGAAACCTATCCTACATTGCCACTGCATGTTTCCTGACCTCCCCATGGTGACCACCCCGTGACACTTTTCTCCATCCTACATTGATACTCACTGCCTATCCCAACTCAGACCCTATGATTCACACGACCCGGTAATGTATTTCTCACTCCTTCTAGTGAATGTAATGTTACACACCCATACAATGGGCACCACACCGCGATGTTTTTCAGAAACCTATCCTACATTGCCACTGCATGTTTACTGACCTCCCAATGCTGACCACACTGTGGTGCTTTTCTCCATCCTACATTGCTACTAACTGCCTACCCTAATACAGACTCGAAGATACACACCACCCTGTGATGTTTTTCTCACTCCTACTAGTGAATGTAATGTTACACACCCAGACAATGCGCACCACCCCGCAATGTTTTTCAGAAACCTATCCTACATTGCCACTGCATGTTTCCTGACCTCCCCATGCTGACCACCCGGTGGTGCTTTTCTCCATCCTACATTGCCACTCACTGCCTATCCTAATTCCGACCCTATGATTTACACCACCCTGTGAAGTTTTTCTCACTCCTACTAGTGAATGTAATGTTACACACCCATACAATGCACACCACCCCGCGATGTTTTTCAGAAACCTATCCTACATTGCCACTGCATGTTTCCTGACCTCCCCATACTGACTAACCCGCGATGTTTTTGAGAAACCTATCCTACATTGGCACTGCATGTTTCCTGACCTCCCCATGCTGACCACACGGGGAGCTTTTCTCCATCCTACAGTGCCACTCAATGCCTATCCTAACTCAGACCCTATGATTCACACCATCCCGTGATGTTTTTCTCACTCCTACTAGTGAATGGAATGTTACACACCCATACAATGCGCACCACCCCGCGATGTTTTTCAGAAACCTATCCTACTTTGCCACTAATTGTTTCCTGACCTCCCCATGCTTACCACCCCGTGGAGCTTTTCTCCATCCTACATTGCTACTCAATGCCTATCCGAACTCAGACCCTATGATTCACACCACCCCGTGATGTTTTTCTCACTCCTACTAGTGAATGTAATGTTACACAGCCATACATTGCGCACCACCCTGCGATGTTTTTCAGAAACCTATCCTACATTGCCACTGCATGTTTCCTGAACTCCCCATGCTGACCACCCCGTGATACTTTTCTCTATCCTACATTGATACTCACTGCCTATACCAACTCAGACCCTATGATTCACACCACCCCGTGATGTATTTCTAACTCCTACTAGTGAATGTAATGTTACACACCCATACAATGCGCACCACCCTGCGATGTCTTTTAGAAACCTATCCTACATTGCCACTGCATGTTTACTGACCTCCCCATGCAGACCATCCCGTGGTGCTTTTCTCCGTCCTACATTGCCACTCACTGCCTTTCCTAATTCAGACCCTATGATTCACACTACCCCGTGAAGTTTTTCTCACTCCTACTAGTGAATGAAATGTTACACACCCATACAATGCGCACCACCCTGCGATGTCTTTCAGAAACCTATCCTACATTGCCACTGCATGTTTCCTGACCTCCCCATGCTGACCACCCCGTGGTGCTTTTCTCCATCCTACATTGCCACTCACTGCCTATCCTAATACAGACCCTATGATTCACACCACCCCGTGATGTTTTCTCACTCCTACTAGTGAATGTAATTTTAGACAGCCATACAATGCGCACCACCCAGAGATGTTTTTCAGAAATCTATCCTACATTGCCACTGCATGTTTCCTGACCACCCCATGCTGACCAACCCGTGGTGCTTTTCTCCATCCTACATTGCCACTCACTGCCTTTCCTAATTCAGACCCTATGATTCACACTACGCCGAGAAGTTTTTCTCACTCCTACTAGTGAATGAAATGTTACACACCCAAACAATGCACACCACCCCGCGATGTTTTTCAGAAAACTATCCAACATTGCCACTGCATGTTTTCTGACCTCCCCATGCTGACCACCCTGTGGTGCTTTTCTCCATCCTACCTTGCCACTCACTGCCTATCCTAATTCAGACACTATGATTCACACCACCCCGTGATGATTTTCACACTCCTACTAGTGAATGTAATGTTACACACCCATACAATCTGCACAACCCCGCGATGTTTTTCAGAAACCTATCCGACATTGCCACAGCATGTTTCCTGACCTCCGGATGCTGACCACCCCGTGGTGCTTTTCTCCATCCTACGTTGCCACTCACTGCCTATCCTAATTCAGACCCTTTGATTCAGACCACCCCATGATGTTTTTCTCACTCCTACTAGTGAATGTAGTGTTACACACCCATACAATGCGCACCACGCCGCGAAGTTTTTCAGAAAACTATCCTATATTGCCACTGCATGTTTCCTGACCTCCCTATTGTGACCACCCCGTGGTGCTTTTCTCCATCCTACATTGCCACTCACTGCCTATCCTAATTGAGACCCTATGATTCACACCACCCCGTGATGTTTTTCTCACTCCTACTAGTGAAAGTAAAGTTACACACACATACAATGCGCACCACCCCGCGATGTTTTTCAGAAACCTATCCTACATTGCCACTGCATGTTTCCTGACCTCCCCATGCTGACCACCCCGAGGTGCTTTTTTCCATCCTACATTGCCACTCACTGCCTATCCTAATTCCGTCCCTATGATTCACACCACCCTGTGATGTTTTTCTCACTCCTACTTGTGAATGTAATGTTACACAGCCATACAATGCGCACCACCCCGCGATGTTTTTCAGAAACCTATCCAACATTGCCACTGCATGTTTCCTGACCTCCCCATGGTGACCACCCCTTGGTGCTTTTCTCCATCCTACATTGCCACTCACTGCCTATCCTAATTCAGACACTATGATTCACACCACCCCGTGATGTTTTTCTCACTCCTAATAGTGAATGTAATGTTACACAGCGATACAATGCGCACCACACTGCGATGTTTTTCAGAAACCTATCCTACATTGCCACTGCATGTTTCCTGACCTCCCCGTGCTGACTACCCCGTATTGCTTTTCTCCATCCTACATTGCCACTCACTGCCTATCCTAATTCATACACTATGATTCACACCACCCCGTGATGTTTTTCTCACTCCTACTAGTGAATGTCATGTTACACACCCATAGAATGCGCACCACCCCGCGATGTTTTTCGGAAACCTATTCTACATTGCCACTGCATGTTTCCTGACCTCCCTAGGCTGACCACCAACCCGTGGTGCTTTTCTCCATCCTACATTGCCACTCACTGCCTATCCTAATTCATACACTATGATTCACACCACCCCGTGGTGTTTTTCTCACTCCCACTAGTGAAAGTAATGTTACACACCCATACAATGCGAAGCACCCCGCGATGTTTTTCAGAAACTTCTCCTACATTGCCACTGCATGTTTCCTGACCTCCCCAGGCTGACCATCCCATGGTGATTTTCTCCATCCAACATTGCTACTAACTGCCTATCCTGATTCAGACCCTATGATACACACCACCCCGCGATGTTTTTCTCACTCCCACCAGTGAAAGAAATGTTACACACCGAAACAATGCACACCACCCCGCGATGTTTTTCAGAAAACTATCCAACATTGCCACTGCATGTTTTCTGACTTCCCCATGCTGACCACCCTGTGGTGCTTTTCTCCATCCTACCTTGCCACTCACTGCCTATCCTAATTCAGACACTATGATTCACACCACCCCGTGATGATTTTCACACTCCTACTAGTGAATGTAATGTTACACACCCATACAATCTGCACAACCCCGCGATGTTTTTCAGAAACCTATCCGACATTGCCACAGCATGTTTCCTGACCTCCGGATGCTGACCACCCCGTGGTGCTTTTCTCCATCCTACGTTGCCACTCACTGCCTATCCTAATTCAGACCCTTTGATTCAGACCACCCCATGATGTTTTTCTCACTCCTACTAGTGAATGTAGTGTTACACACCCATACAATGCGCACCACGCCGCGAAGTTTTTCAGAAAACTATCCTATATTGCCACTGCATGTTTCCTGACCTCCCTATTGTGACCACCCCGTGGTGCTTTTCTCCATCCTACATTGCCACTCACTGCCTATCCTAATTGAGACCCTATGATTCACACCACCCCGTGATGTTTTTCTCACTCCTACTAGTGAAAGTAAAGTTACACACACATACAATGCGCACCACCCCGCGATGTTTTTCAGAAACCTATCCTACATTGCCACTGCATGTTTCCTGACCTCCCCATGCTGACCACCCCGAGGTGCTTTTTTCCATCCTACATTGCCACACACTGCCTATCCTAATTCCGTCCCTATGATTCACACCACCCTGTGATGTTTTTCTCACTCCTACTTGTGAATGTAATGTTACACAGCCATACAATGCGCACCACCCCGCGATGTTTTTCAGAAACCTATCCAACATTGCCACTGCATGTTTCCTGACCTCCCCATGGTGACCACCCCTTGGTGCTTTTCTCCATCCTACATTGCCACTCACTGCCTATCCTAATTCAGACACTATGATTCACACCACCCCGTGATGTTTTTCTCACTCCTAATAGTGAATGTAATGTTACACAGCGATACAATGCGCACCACACTGCGATGTTTTTCAGAAACCTATCCTACATTGCCACTGCATGTTTCCTGACCTCCCCGTGCTGACTACCCCGTATTGCTTTTCTCCATCCTACATTGCCACTCACTGCCTATCCTAATTCATACACTATGATTCACACCACCCCGTGATGTTTTTCTCACTCCTACTAGTGAATGTCATGTTACACACCCATAGAATGCGCACCACCCCGCGATGTTTTTCGGAAACCTATTCTACATTGCCACTGCATGTTTCCTGACCTCCCTAGGCTGACCACCAACCCGTGGTGCTTTTCTCCATCCTACATTGCCACTCACTGCCTATCCTAATTCATACACTATGATTCACACCACCCCGTGGTGTTTTTCTCACTCCCACTAGTGAAAGTAATGTTACACACCCATACAATGCGAAGCACCCCGCGATGTTTTTCAGAAACTTCTCCTACATTGCCACTGCATGTTTCCTGACCTCCCCAGGCTGACCATCCCATGGTGATTTTCTCCATCCAACATTGCTACTAACTGCCTATCCTGATTCAGACCCTATGATACACACCACCCCGCGATGTTTTTCTCACTCCCACCAGTGAAAGAAATGTTACACACCCATACAATGCGCACCACCCCGCGATGTTTTTCAGAAACCTATCCTACATTGCAACTGCATGTTCCCTGAACTCCACATGCTGACCACCCCGCGGTGCTTTTCTCCATCCTACATTACCACTCACTGCCTATCCTAATTCAGACCCTCCGATTCACACCACCCCGTCATGTTTTTCTCACTCCTACTCGTGAATATAATGTAACACACACCCATACAATGCACACCACCCCGTGATGTTTTTCTCACTCCTACTAGTGAATGTAATGTAACACACACCCATACAATGCTCACCACCCCGCTATGTTTTTCAGAAACCTATCCTACATTGCCACTGCATGTTCCCTGACCTCCCCATGCTGACCACCCCGCTGTTCTTTTCTCCATCCTACATTGCCCCTCACTGCCTATCCTAATTCAGACCCTCCGATTCACACCACCCCGTGATGTTTTTCTCACTCCTACTAGTGAATGTAATGTAACACACACCCATACAATGCGCACCACCCCGTGATGTTTTTCTCACTCCTACTAGTGAATGTAATGTAACACACACCCATACAATGCGCACCACGCCGCGATGTTTTTCAGAAACCTATCCTACATTGCCACTGCATGTTCCCTGACCTCCCCATGCTGACCACCCCGTGGTGCTTTTCTCCATCCTACATTGCCTCTCACTGCCTATGCTAATACAAACCCGATGATAAACACCACCACGTGACGTTTTTCTCACTCCTACTAGTGAATGTAACGTTACACAGCCATACAATGCAAACCACCCCACGATGTTTTTCAGAAACCTATCCTACATTGCCACTGCATGTTTCCTGACCTCCCCATGCTGACCACCCCGTGGTGCTTTTCTCCAACCTACATTGCCACTCACTGCCTATCCTAATTCATACCCTATGATTCACACCACCCCGTGATGTTTTTCTCACTCCTACTAGTGAATGTAATGTTACACAGCCATACAATACGCACCACCCCGCGATGTTTTTTAGAAATCTATCCTACACTGCCACAGCATGTTTCCTGACCTCCCCATGCTGACCACCCCTTGGTGCTTTTCTCCATCCTACATTGCCACTCACTGCCTATTCTAATTCAGACCCTATAATTCACACCAACCCGTGATGTTTTTCTCACTCCCACTAGTGAAAGTAATGTTACACACCCATAGAATGCGCACCACACCGCGATGTTTTTCAGAAACCAATGCTACATTGCCACTGCATGTTTCCTGACCTCCCCATGCTGACCACCCCGTGGTGCTTTTCTCCATCCTACATTGCTACTAACTCCCTATCCTAATACAGACCCTATGATACACATCACCCCGTGATGTTTTTCTCACACCTACTAGTGAATGAAATGTTACACACCCATACAATGCGCACCACCACGCGATGTTTTTCAGAAACCTATACTACATTGCCACTGCATGTTTCCTGACCTCCCCATGCTGACCACCCCGTGGTGCTTTTCTCCATCCTACATTGCCACTCACTGCCTATCCTAATTCAGACCCTATGATTCACACCACCCCGTGATGTTTTCCTCACTCCTTCTAGTGAATGTAATGTTACACACCCATACAATGCGCACTACCCCGCGATGTTTTTCAGAAACCTATCCTATATTGCCACTGCATGTTTCCTGACCTCCCTATTGTGACCACCCCGTGGTGCTTTTGTCCATCCTACATTGCCACTCACTGCCTATCCTAATTGAGACCCTATGATTCACACCACCCCGTGATGTTTTTCTCACTCCTACTAGTAAAAGTAATGTTACACACACATACAATTCGCACCGCCACGCGATGTTTTTCAGAAACCTATCCTACATTGCCACTGCATGTTTCCTGACCTCCCCATGCTGACCACCCCGTGGTGCTTTTTTCCATCCTACATTGCCACTCACTGCCTATTCTAATTCAGACCATATGATTCACACCACCCCGTGATGTTTTTCTCACTCCTACTAGTGAATGTAATGTTACACAGCCATACAATGCGCACCACCCTGTGATGTTTTTCAGAAATCTATCCTACATTGCCACTGCATGTTTCCTGACCTCCCCATGCTGACCACCCCTTGGTGCTTTTCTCCATCCTACATTGCCACTCACTGCCTATTCTAATTCAGACCCTATGATTCACACCACCCCGTCATGTTTTTCTCACTCCCAAAAGTGAAAGTAATGTTACACACCCATAGAATGCGCACCACCCTGGGATGTTTTTCAGAAAACTATCCTACATTGCCACTGCATGTTTCCTGACCTCCCATGCTGACCACCCCGTGGTGCTTTTCTCCATTATACATTGCCACTCACTGCCATCATAATTCACACCCTATGATTCACACCACCCCATTGTGTTTTTCTCACTCCCCCTAGTGAAAGTAATGTTACACACCCATACAATGCGCAGCACCCCGCGATGTTTTTCAGAAACTTCTCCTACATTGCCACTGCATGTTTCCTGACCTCCCCAGGCTGACCATCCCGTGGTGATTTTCTCCATCCTACATTGCTACTAACTGCCTATCCTGATTCAGACCCTATGATACACACCACCCCGCGATGTTTTCCTCACTCCCACCAGTGAAAGTAATGTTACACACCCATACAATGCGCACCACCCCGCGATGTTTTTCAGAAACCTATCCTACATTGCAACTGCATGTTCCCTGAACTCCACATGCTGACCACCCCGCGGTGCTTTTCTCCATCCTACGTTACCACTCACTGCCTATCCTAATTCAGACCCTCCGATTCACACCACCCCGTGATGTTTTTCTCACTCTTACTCGTGAATGTAATGTAACACACACCCATACAATGCGCACCACCCCGTGATGTTTTTCTCACTCCTACTAGTTAATGTAATGTAACACACACCCATACAATGCGCACCACCCCGCTATGTTTTTCAGAAACCTATCCTACATTGCCACTGCATGTTCCCTGACCTCCCCATGCTGACCACCCCGCTGTTCTTTTCTCCATCCTACATTGCCACTCACTGCCTGTCCTAATTCAGACCCTCCGATTCACACCACCCCGTGATGTTTTTCTCACTCCTACTAGTGAATGTAATGTAACACACACCCATACAATGCGCACCACGCCGCGATGTTTTTCAGAAACCTATCCTACATTGCCACTGCATGTTCCCTGACCTCCCCATGCTGACTACCCCGTGGTGCTTTTCTCCATCCTACATTGCCACTCAATGCCTATCCTAATACAGACCCTATGATTCACACCACCCCGTGATGTTTTCTCACTCCTACTTGTGAATGTAATTTTAGACAGCCATACAATGCGCACCACCCAGAGATGTTTTTCAGAAATCTATCCTACATTGCCACTGCATGTTTCCTGACCTCCCCATGCTGACCAACCCGTGGTGCTTTTCTCCATCCTACATTGCCACTCACTGCCTTTCCTAATTCAGACCCTATGATTCACACTACGCCGAGAAGTTTTTCTCACTCCTACTAGTGAATGAAATGTTACACACCCAAACAATGCACACCACCCCGCGATGTTTTTCAGAAAACTATCCAACATTGCCACTGCATGTTTTCTGACCTCCCCATGCTGACCACCCCATGGTGCTTTTCTCCATCCTACATTGCCACTCACTGCCTATCCTAATTCAGACACTATGATTCCCACCACCCTGTGATGATTTTCTCACTCCTACTAGTGAATGTAATGTTACACACCCATACAATCTGCACCACCCCGCGATGTTTTTCAGAAACCTATCCGACATTGCCACAGCATGTTTCCTGACCTCTGGATGCTGACCACCCCGTGGTGCTTTTCTCCATCCTACATTGCCACTCCCTGCCTATCCTAATTGAGACCCTATGATTCACACCACCCCGTGATGTTTTTCTCACTCCTACTAGTGAAAGTAAAGTTACACACACATACAATGCGCACCACCCCGCGATGTTTTTCAGAAACCTATCCTACATTGCCACTGCATGTTTCCTGACCTCCCCATGCTGACCACCCCGTGGTGCTTTTTTCCATCCTACATTGCCACTCACTGCCTATCCTAATTCAGTCCCTATAATTCAAACCACCCTGTGATGTTTTTCTCACTCCTACTTGTGAATGTAATGTTACACAGCCATACAATGCGCACCACCCCGCGATGTTTTTCAGAAACCTATCCAACATTGCCACTGCATTTTTCCTGACCTCCCCATGGTGACCAACACGTGGTGCTTTTCTCCATCCTACATTGCCACTCACTGCCTATCCTAATTCATACACTATGATTCACACCACCCCGTGATGTTTTTCTCACTCCTACTAGTGAATGTCATGTTACACACCCATAGAATGCGCACCACCCCCCGATGTTTTTCGGAAACCTATTCTACATTGCCACTGCATGTTTCCTGACCTCCCTATGCTGACCACCACCCTGTGGTGCTTTTCTCCATCCTACATTGCCACTCACTGCCTATCCTAATTCATATCCTATGATTCACACAACCCGGTTATGTTTTTCTGACTCCTACTTGTGAATGTAAGGTTACACACCCATACAATGCGCAACACCCCGCGATGTTTTTCAGAAACCTATCCTACATTGCCACTGCATGTTTCCTGACCGCCCCATGCTGACCACCCCGTGGTGTTTTCTCCATCCTACATTGCCACTCACAGCCTATCCTAATTCAGACACTATGATTCACACCACCCCGTGATGTTTTTCTCACTCCTACTAGTGAATGTAATGTTACACACCCATACAATGTGCACCACCCTGCGATGTTTTTCAGAAATTTATCCTACATTGCCACTGCATGTTTCCTGACCTCCCCATGCTGACCACCCCTTGGTGCTTTTCTCCATCCTACATTGCCACTCACTGCCTATTCTAATTCAGACCCTATGATTCACACCACCCGGTCATGTTTTTCTCACTCCCAAAAGTGAAAGTAATGTTACACAACCATAGAATGCGCACCACCCTGGGATGTTTTTCAGAAACCTATCCTACATTGCCATTGCATGTTTCCTGACCTCCCCATGCTGACCACCCCGTGGTGCTTTTCTCCATCCTACATTGCCACTCACTGCCATCCTAATTCACACCCTATGATGCACACCACCCCGTGGTGTTTTTCTCACTCCCACTAGTGAAAGTAATGTTACACACCCATACAATGCGAAGCACCCCGCGATGTTTTTCAGAAACTTCTCCTACATTGCCACTGCATGTTTCCTGACCTCCCCAGGCTGACCATCCCATCGTGATTTTCTCCATCCAACATTGCTACTAACTGCCTATCCTGATTCAGACCCTATGATACACACCACCCCGCGATGTTTTTCTCACTCCCACCAGTGAAAGTAATGTTACACACCCATACAATGCGCACCACCCCGCGATGTTTTTCAGAAACCTATCCTACATTGCAACTGCATGTTCCCTGAACTCCACATGCTGACCACCCCTCGGTGCTTTTCTCCATCCTACATTACCACTCACTGCCTATCCTAATTCAGAACCTCCGATTCACACCACCCCGTGATGTTTTTCTCACTCCTACTCGTGAATGTAATGTAACACACACCCATACAATGCACACCACCCCGTGATGTTTTTCTCACTCCTACTAGTGAATGTAATGTAACACACACCCATACAATGCGCACCACCCCGCTATGTTTTTCAGAAACCTATCCTACATTGCCACTGCATGTTCCCTGACCTCCCCATGCTGACCACCCCGCTGTTCTTTTCTCCATCCTACATTGCCACTCACTGCCTGTCCTAATTCAGACCCTCTGATTCACACCACCCCGTGATGTTTTTCTCTCTCCTACTAGTGAATGTAATGTAACACACACCAATACAATGCGCACCACCCCCTGATGTTTTTCTCACTCCTACTAGTGAATGTAATGTAACACACCCATACAATGCTCACCACCCCGCGATGTTTTTCAGAAACCTATCCTACATTGCTACTGCATGTTCCCTGACCTCCCCATGCTGACCACCCCGCGGTGCTTTACTCCATCCAACATTGCCACTCACTGCCTATCCTAATTCAGACCCTCCGATTCACACCACCCCGTGATGTTTTTCTCACTCCTACTAGTGAATGTAATGTAACACACACCCATACAATGCGCAACACGCCGCGATGTTTTTCAGAAACCTATCCTACATTGCCACTGCATGTTCCCTGACCTCCCCATGCTGACCACCCCGTGGTGCTTTTCTCCATCCTACATTGCCTCTCACTGCCTATCCTAATACAGACCCTATGATTCACACCACCCCGTGATGTTTTCTCACTCCTACTTGTGAATGTAATTTTAGACAGCCATACAATGCGCACCACCCAGAGATGTTTTTCAGAAATCTATCCTACATTGCCACTGCATGTTTCCTGACCTCCCCATGCTGACCAACCCGTGGTGCTTTTCTCCATCCTACATTGCCACTCACTGCCTTTCCTAATTCAGACCCTATGATTCACACTACGCCGAGAAGTTTTTCTCACTCCTACTAGTGAATGAAATGTTACACACCCAAACAATGCACACCACCCCGCGATGTTTTTCAGAAAACTATCCAACATTGCCACTGCATGTTTTCTGACCTCCCCATGCTGACCACCCCATGGTGCTTTTCTCCATCCTACATTGCCACTCACTGCCTATCCTAATTCAGACACTATGATTCCCACCACCCTGTGATGATTTTCTCACTCCTACTAGTGAATGTAATGTTACACACCCATACAATCTGCACCACCCCGCGATGTTTTTCAGAAACCTATCCGACATTGCCACAGCATGTTTCCTGACCTCCCCATGCTGACCACCCCGTGGTGCTTTTCTCCATCCTACATTGCCACTCCCTGCCTATCCTAATTGAGACCCTATGATTCACACCACCCCGTGATGTTTTTCTCACTCCTACTAGTGAAAGTAAAGTTACACACACATACAATGCGCACCACCCCGCGATGTTTTTCAGAAACCTATCCTACATTGCCACTGCATGTTTCCTGACCTCCCCATGCTGACCACCCCGTGGTGCTTTTTTCCATCCTACATTGACACTCACTGCCTATCCTAATTCAGTCCCTATAATTCACACCACCCTGTGATGTTTTTCTCACTCCTACTTGTGAATGTAATGTTACACAGCCATACAATGCGCACCACCCCGCGATGTTTTTCAGAAACCTATCCAACATTGCCACTGCATTTTTCCTGACCTCCCCATGGTGACCAACCCGTGGTGCTTTTCTCCATCCTACATTGCCACTCACTGCCTATCCTAATTCAGACACTATGATTAACACCACCCCGTGATGTTTTTCTCACTCCTAATAGTGAATGTAATGTTACACAGCCATACAATGCGCACCACACTGCGATGTTTTTCAGAAACCTATCCTACATTGCCACTGCATGTTTCCTGACCTCCCCGTGCTGACCACCCCGTATTGCTTTTCTCCATCCTACATTGCCACTCACTGCCTATCCTAATTCATACACTATGATTCACACCACCCCGTGATGTTTTTCTCACTCCTACTAGTGAATGTCATGTTACACACCCATAGAATGCGCACCACCCCGCGATGTTTTTCGGAAACCTATTCTACATTGCCACTGCATGTTTCCTGACCTCCCTATGCTGACCACCACCCCGTGGTGCTTTTCTCCATCCTACATTGCCACTCACTGCCTATCCTAATTCATATCCTATGATTCACACAACCCGGTTATGTTTTTCTGACTCCTACTTGTGAATGTAAGGTTACACACCCATACAATGCGCAACACCCCGCGATGTTTTTCAGAAACCTATCCTACATTGCCACTGCATGTTTCCTGACCGCCCCATGCTGACCACCCCGTGGTGTTTTCTCCATCCTACATTGCCACTCACAGCCTATCCTAATTCAGACACTATGATTCACACCACCCCGTGATGTTTTTCTCACTCCTACTAGTGAATGTAATGTTACACACCCATACAATGTGCACCACCCTGCGATGTTTTTCAGAAATTTATCCTACATTGCCACTGCATGTTTCCTGACCTCCCCATGCTGACCACCCCTTGGTGCTTTTCTCCATCCTACATTGCCACTCACTGCCTATTCTAATTCAGACCCTATGATTCACACCACCCGGTCATGTTTTTCTCACTCCCAAAAGTGAAAGTAATGTTACACAACCATAGAATGCGCACCACCCTGGGATGTTTTTCAGAAACCTATCCTACATTGCCATTGCATGTTTCCTGACCTCCCCATGCTGACCACCCCGTGGTGATTTTCTCCATCCTACATTGCCACTCACTGCCATCCTAATTCACACCCTATGATTCACACCACCCCGTGGTGTTTTTCTCACTCCCACTAGTGAAAGTAATGTTACACACCCATACAATGCGAAGCACCCCGCGATGTTTTTCAGAAACTTCTCCTACATTGCCACTGCATGTTTCCTGACCTCCCCAGGCTGACCATCCCATCGTGATTTTCTCCATCCAACATTGCTACTAACTGCCTATCCTGATTCAGACCCTATGATACACACCACCCCGCGATGTTTTTCTCACTCCCACCAGTGAAAGTAATGTTACACACCCATACAATGCGCACCACCCCGCGATGTTTTTCAGAAACCTATCCTACATTGCAACTGCATGTTCCCTGAACTCCACATGCTGACCACCCCTCGGTGCTTTTCTCCATCCTACATTACCACTCACTGCCTATCCTAATTCAGAACCTCCGATTCACACCACCCCGTGATGTTTTTCTCACTCCTACTCGTGAATGTAATGTAACACACACCCATACAATGCACACCACCCCGTGATGTTTTTCTCACTCCTACTAGTGAATGTAATGTAACACACACCCATACAATGCGCACCACCCCGCTATGTTTTTCAGAAACCTATCCTACATTGCCACTGCATGTTCCCTGACCTCCCCATGCTGACCACCCCGCTGTTCTTTTCTCCATCCTACATTGCCACTCACTGCCTGTCCTAATTCAGACCCTCTGATTCACACCACCCCGTGATGTTTTTCTCTCTCCTACTAGTGAATGTAATGTAACACACCAATACAATGCGCACCACCCCGTGATGTTTTTCTCACTCCTACTAGTGAATGTAATGTAACACACACCCATACAATGCTCACCACCCCGCGATGTTTTTCAGAAACCTATCCTACATTGCTACTGCATGTTCCCTGACCTCCCCATGCTGACCACCCCGCGGTGCTTTTCTCCATCCAACATTGCCACTCACTGCCTATCCTAATTCAGACCCTCCGATTCACACCACCCCGTGATGTTTTTCTCACTCCTACTAGTGAATGTAATGTAACACACACCCATACAATGCGCAACACGCCGCGATGTTTTTCAGAAACCTATCCTACATTGCCACTGCATGTTCCCTTACCTCCCCATGCTGACCACCCCGTGGTGCTTTTCTCCATCCTACATTGCCTCTCACTGCCTATGCTAATACAGACCCGATGATAAACACCACCACGTGACGTTTTTCTCACTCCTACTAGTGAATGTAATGTTACACAGCCATACAATGCAAACCACCCCACGATGTTTTTCAGAAACCTATCCTACATTGCCACTGCATGTTTCCTGACCTCCCCATGCAGACCACCCCGTGGTGCTTTTCTCCAACCTACATTGCCACTCACTGCCTATCCTAATTCATACCCTATGATTCACACCACCCCGTGATGTTTTTCTCACTCCTACTAGTGAATGTAATGTTACACAGCCATACAATACGCACCACCCCGCGATGTTTTTCAGAAATCTATCCTACATTGCCACAGCATGTTTCCTGACCTCCCTATGCGGACCACCCCTTGGTGCTTTTCTCCATCCTACATTGCCACTCACTGCCTATTCTAATTCAGACCCTATGATTCTCACCAACCCGTGATGTTTTTCTCACTCTCACTAGTGAAAGTAATGTTACACACCCATAGAATGCGCACCACACCGCGATGTTTTTCAGAAACCAATGCTACATTGCCAATGCATGTTTCCTGACCTCCCCATGCTGACCACCCCGTGGTGCTTTTCTCCATCCTACATTGCTACTAACTGCCTATCCTAATACAGACCCTATGATACACATCACCCCGTGATGTTTTTCTCACACCTACTAGTGAATGAAATGTTACACACCCATACAATGCGCACCGCCACGCGATGTTTTTCAGAAACCTATCCTACATTGCCACTGCATGTTTCCTGACCTCCCCATGCTGACCACCCCGTGGTGCTTTTTTCCATCCTACATTGCCACTCACTGCCTATTCTAATTCAGTCCATATGATTCACACCACCCCGTGATCTTTTTCTCACTCCTACTAGTGAATGTAATGTTACACAGCCATACAAGGCGCACCACCCTGCGATGTTTTTCAGAAATCTATCCTACATTGCCACTGCATGTTTCCTGACCTCCCCATGCTGACCACCCCGTGGTGCTTTTCTCCATCCTACATTGCCACTCACTGCCTATTCTAATTCAGACCCTATGATTCACACCACCCCGTCATGTTTTTCTCACTCCCAAAAGTGAAAGTAATCTTACACACCCATAGAATGCGCACCACCCTGGGATGTTTTTCAGAAACCTATCCTACATTGCCACTGCATGTTTCCTGACCTCCCCATGCTGACCACCCCGTGGTGCTTTTCTCCATCCTACATTGCCACTCACTGCCTATCCTAATTCAGACACTATGATTAACACCACCCCGTGATGTTTTTCTCACTCCTACTAGTGAATGTAATGTAACACACACCCATACAATGCGCAACACGCCGCGATGTTTTTCAGAAACCTATCCTACATTGCCACTGCATGTTCCCTGACCTCCCCATGCTGACCACCCCGTGGTGCTTTTCTCCATCCTACATTGCCTCTCACTGCCTATCCTAATACAGACCCTATGATTCACACCACCCCGTGATGTTTTCTCACTCCTACTTGTGAATGTAATTTTAGACAGCCATACAATGCGCACCACCCAGAGATGTTTTTCAGAAATCTATCCTACATTGCCACTGCATGTTTCCTGACCTCCCCATGCTGACCAACCCGTGGTGCTTTTCTCCATCCTACATTGCCACTCACTGCCTTTCCTAATTCAGACCCTATGATTCACACTACGCCGAGAAGTTTTTCTCACTCCTACTAGTGAATGAAATGTTACACACCCAAACAATGCACACCACCCCGCGATGTTTTTCAGAAAACTATCCAACATTGCCACTGCATGTTTTCTGACCTCCCCATGCTGACCACCCCATGGTGCTTTTCTCCATCCTACATTGCCACTCACTGCCTATCCTAATTCAGACACTATGATTCCCACCACCCTGTGATGATTTTCTCACTCCTACTAGTGAATGTAATGTTACACACCCATACAATCTGCACCACCCCGCGATGTTTTTCAGAAACCTATCCGACATTGCCACAGCATGTTTCCTGACCTCTGGATGCTGACCACCCCGTGGTGCTTTTCTCCATCCTACATTGCCACTCCCTGCCTATCCTAATTGAGACCCTTTGATTCACACCACCCCGTGATGTTTTTCTCACTCCTACTAGTGAAAGTAAAGTTACACACACATACAATGCGCACCACCCCGCGATGTTTTTCAGAAACCTATCCTACATTGCCACTGCATGTTTCCTGACCTCCCCATGCTGACCACCCCGTGGTGCTTTTTTCCATCCTACATTGACACTCACTGCCTATCCTAATTCAGTCCCTATAATTTACACCACCCTGTGATGTTTTTCTCACTCCTACTTGTGAATGTAATGTTACACAGCCATACAATGCGCACCACCCCGCGATGTTTTTCAGAAACCTATCCAACATTGCCACTGCATTTTTCCTGACCTCCCCATGGTGACCAACCCGTGGTGCTTTTCTCCATCCTACATTGCCACTCACTGCCTATCCTAATTCAGACACTATGATTAACACCACCCCGTGATGTTTTTCTCACTCCTAATAGTGAATGTAATGTTACACAGCCATACAATGCGCACCACACTGCGATGTTTTTCAGAAACCTATCCTACATTGCCACTGCATGTTTCCTGACCTCCCCGTGCTGACCACCCCGTATTGCTTTTCTCCATCCTACATTGCCACTCACTGCCTATCCTAATTCATACACTATGATTCACACCACCCCGTGATGTTTTTCTCACTCCTACTAGTGAATGTCATGTTACACACCCATAGAATGCGCACCACCCCGCGATGTTTTTCGGAAACCTATTCTACATTGCCACTGCATGTTTCCTGACCTCCCTATGCTGACCACCACCCCGTGGTGCTTTTCTCCATCCTACATTGCCACTCACTGCCTATCCTAATTCATATCCTATGATTCACACAACCCGGTTATGTTTTTCTGACTCCTACTTGTGAATGTAAGGTTACACACCCATACAATGCGCAACACCCCGCGATGTTTTTCAGAAACCTATCCTACATTGCCACTGCATGTTTCCTGACCGCCCCATGCTGACCACCCCGTGGTGTTTTCTCCATCCTACATTGCCACTCACAGCCTATCCTAATTCAGACACTATGATTCACACCACCCCGTGATGTTTTTCTCACTCCTACTAGTGAATGTAATGTTACACACCCATACAATGTGCACCACCCTGCGATGTTTTTCAGAAATTTATCCTACATTGCCACTGCATGTTTCCTGACCTCCCCATGCTGACCACCCCTTGGTGCTTTTCTCCATCCTACATTGCCACTCACTGCCTATTCTAATTCAGACCCTATGATTCACACCACCCGGTCATGTTTTTCTCACTCCCAAAAGTGAAAGTAATGTTACACAACCATAGAATGCGCACCACCCTGGGATGTTTTTCAGAAACCTATCCTACATTGCCATTGCATGTTTCCTGACCTCCCCATGCTGACCACCCCGTGGTGATTTTCTCCATCCTACATTGCCACTCACTGCCATCCTAATTCACACCCTATGATTCACACCACCCCGTGGTGTTTTTCTCACTCCCACTAGTGAAAGTAATGTTACACACCCATACAATGCGAAGCACCCCGCGATGTTTTTCAGAAACTTCTCCTACATTGCCACTGCATGTTTCCTGACCTCCCCAGGCTGACCATCCCATCGTGATTTTCTCCATCCAACATTGCTACTAACTGCCTATCCTGATTCAGACCCTATGATACACACCACCCCGCGATGTTTTTCTCACTCCCACCAGTGAAAGTAATGTTACACACCCATACAATGCGCACCACCCCGCGATGTTTTTCAGAAACCTATCCTACATTGCAACTGCATGTTCCCTGAACTCCACATGCTGACCACCCCTCGGTGCTTTTCTCCATCCTACATTACCACTCACTGCCTATCCTAATTCAGAACCTCCGATTCACACCACCCCGTGATGTTTTTCTCACTCCTACTCGTGAATGTAATGTAACACACACCCATACAATGCACACCACCCCGTGATGTTTTTCTCACTCCTACTAGTGAATGTAATGTAACACACACCCATACAATGCGCACCACCCCGCTATGTTTTTCAGAAACCTATCCTACATTGCCACTGCATGTTCCCTGACCTCCCCATGCTGACCACCCCGCTGTTCTTTTCTCCATCCTACATTGCCACTCACTGCCTGTCCTAATTCAGACCCTCTGATTCACACCACCCCGTGATGTTTTTCTCTCTCCTACTAGTGAATGTAATGTAACACACCAATACAATGCGCACCACCCCGTGATGTTTTTCTCACTCCTACTAGTGAATGTAATGTAACACACACCCATACAATGCTCACCACCCCGCGATGTTTTTCAGAAACCTATCCTACATTGCTACTGCATGTTCCCTGACCTCCCCATGCTGACCACCCCGCGGTGCTTTTCTCCATCCAACATTGCCACTCACTGCCTATCCTAATTCAGACCCTCCGATTCACACCACCCCGTGATGTTTTTCTCACTCCTACTAGTGAATGTAATGTAACACACACCCATACAATGCGCAACACGCCGCGATGTTTTTCAGAAACCTATCCTACATTGCCACTGCATGTTCCCTTACCTCCCCATGCTGACCACCCCGTGGTGCTTTTCTCCATCCTACATTGCCTCTCACTGCCTATGCTAATACAGACCCGATGATAAACACCACCACGTGACGTTTTTCTCACTCCTACTAGTGAATGTAATGTTACACAGCCATACAATGCAAACCACCCCACGATGTTTTTCAGAAACCTATCCTACATTGCCACTGCATGTTTCCTGACCTCCCCATGCAGACCACCCCGTGGTGCTTTTCTCCAACCTACATTGCCACTCACTGCCTATCCTAATTCATACCCTATGATTCACACCACCCCGTGATGTTTTTCTCACTCCTACTAGTGAATGTAATGTTACACAGCCATACAATACGCACCACCCCGCGATGTTTTTCAGAAATCTATCCTACATTGCCACAGCATGTTTCCTGACCTCCCTATGCGGACCACCCCTTGGTGCTTTTCTCCATCCTACATTGCCACTCACTGCCTATTCTAATTCAGACCCTATGATTCTCACCAACCCGTGATGTTTTTCTCACTCTCACTAGTGAAAGTAATGTTACACACCCATAGAATGCGCACCACACCGCGATGTTTTTCAGAAACCAATGCTACATTGCCAATGCATGTTTCCTGACCTCCCCATGCTGACCACCCCGTGGTGCTTTTCTCCATCCTACATTGCTACTAACTGCCTATCCTAATACAGACCCTATGATACACATCACCCCGTGATGTTTTTCTCACACCTACTAGTGAATGAAATGTTACACACCCATACAATGCGCACCGCCACGCGATGTTTTTCAGAAACCTATCCTACATTGCCACTGCATGTTTCCTGACCTCCCCATGCTGACCACCCCGTGGTGCTTTTTTCCATCCTACATTGCCACTCACTGCCTATTCTAATTCAGTCCATATGATTCACACCACCCCGTGATCTTTTTCTCACTCCTACTAGTGAATGTAATGTTACACAGCCATACAAGGCGCACCACCCTGCGATGTTTTTCAGAAATCTATCCTACATTGCCACTGCATGTTTCCTGACCTCCCCATGCTGACCACCCCGTGGTGCTTTTCTCCATCCTACATTGCCACTCACTGCCTATTCTAATTCAGACCCTATGATTCACACCACCCCGTCATGTTTTTCTCACTCCCAAAAGTGAAAGTAATCTTACACACCCATAGAATGCGCACCACCCTGGGATGTTTTTCAGAAACCTATCCTACATTGCCACTGCATGTTTCCTGACCTCCCCATGCTGACCACCCCGTGGTGCTTTTCTCCATCCTACATTGCCACTCACTGCCTATCCTAATTCAGACACTATGATTAACACCACCCCGTGATGTTTTTCTCACTCCTACTAGTGAATGTAATGTAACACACACCCATACAATGCGCAACACGCCGCGATGTTTTTCAGAAACCTATCCTACATTGCCACTGCATGTTCCCTGACCTCCCCATGCTGACCACCCCGTGGTGCTTTTCTCCATCCTACATTGCCTCTCACTGCCTATCCTAATACAGACCCTATGATTCACACCACCCCGTGATGTTTTCTCACTCCTACTTGTGAATGTAATTTTAGACAGCCATACAATGCGCACCACCCAGAGATGTTTTTCAGAAATCTATCCTACATTGCCACTGCATGTTTCCTGACCTCCCCATGCTGACCAACCCGTGGTGCTTTTCTCCATCCTACATTGCCACTCACTGCCTTTCCTAATTCAGACCCTATGATTCACACTACGCCGAGAAGTTTTTCTCACTCCTACTAGTGAATGAAATGTTACACACCCAAACAATGCACACCACCCCGCGATGTTTTTCAGAAAACTATCCAACATTGCCACTGCATGTTTTCTGACCTCCCCATGCTGACCACCCCATGGTGCTTTTCTCCATCCTACATTGCCACTCACTGCCTATCCTAATTCAGACACTATGATTCCCACCACCCTGTGATGATTTTCTCACTCCTACTAGTGAATGTAATGTTACACACCCATACAATCTGCACCACCCCGCGATGTTTTTCAGAAACCTATCCGACATTGCCACAGCATGTTTCCTGACCTCTGGATGCTGACCACCCCGTGGTGCTTTTCTCCATCCTACATTGCCACTCCCTGCCTATCCTAATTGAGACCCTATGATTCACACCACCCCGTGATGTTTTTCTCACTCCTACTAGTGAAAGTAATGTTACACACACATACAATGCGCACCACCCCGCGATGTTTTTCAGAAACCTATCCTACATTGCCACTGCATGTTTCCTGACCTCCCCATGCTGACCACCCCGTGGTGCTTTTTTCCATCCTACATTGACACTCACTGCCTATCCTAATTCAGTCCCTATAATTCACACCACCCTGTGATGTTTTTCTCACTCCTACTTGTGAATGTAATGTTACACAGCCATACAATGCGCACCACCCCGCGATGTTTTTCAGAAACCTATCCAACATTGCCACTGCATTTTTCCTGACCTCCCCATGGTGACCAACCCGTGGTGCTTTTCTCCATCCTACATTGCCACTCACTGCCTATCCTAATTCAGACACTATGATTAACACCACCCCGTGATGTTTTTCTCACTCCTAATAGTGAATGTAATGTTACACAGCCATACAATGCGCACCACACTGCGATGTTTTTCAGAAACCTATCCTACATTGCCACTGCATGTTTCCTGACCTCCCCGTGCTGACCACCCCGTATTGCTTTTCTCCATCCTACATTGCCACTCACTGCCTATCCTAATTCATACACTATGATTCACACCACCCCGTGATGTTTTTCTCACTCCTACTAGTGAATGTCATGTTACACACCCATAGAATGCGCACCACCCCGCGATGTTTTTCGGAAACCTATTCTACATTGCCACTGCATGTTTCCTGACCTCCCTATGCTGACCACCACCCCGTGGTGCTTTTCTCCATCCTACATTGCCACTCACTGCCTATCCTAATTCATATCCTATGATTCACACAACCCGGTTATGTTTTTCTGACTCCTACTTGTGAATGTAAGGTTACACACCCATACAATGCGCAACACCCCGCGATGTTTTTCAGAAACCTATCCTACATTGCCACTGCATGTTTCCTGACCGCCCCATGCTGACCACCCCGTGGTGTTTTCTCCATCCTACATTGCCACTCACAGCCTATCCTAATTCAGACACTATGATTCACACCACCCCGTGATGTTTTTCTCACTCCTACTAGTGAATGTAATGTTACACACCCATACAATGTGCACCACCCTGCGATGTTTTTCAGAAATTTATCCTACATTGCCACTGCATGTTTCCTGACCTCCCCATGCTGACCACCCCTTGGTGCTTTTCTCCATCCTACATTGCCACTCACTGCCTATTCTAATTCAGACCCTATGATTCACACCACCCGGTCATGTTTTTCTCACTCCCAAAAGTGAAAGTAATGTTACACAACCATAGAATGCGCACCACCCTGGGATGTTTTTCAGAAACCTATCCTACATTGCCATTGCATGTTTCCTGACCTCCCCATGCTGACCACCCCGTGGTGATTTTCTCCATCCTACATTGCCACTCACTGCCATCCTAATTCACACCCTATGATTCACACCACCCCGTGGTGTTTTTCTCACTCCCACTAGTGAAAGTAATGTTACACACCCATACAATGCGAAGCACCCCGCGATGTTTTTCAGAAACTTCTCCTACATTGCCACTGCATGTTTCCTGACCTCCCCAGGCTGACCATCCCATCGTGATTTTCTCCATCCAACATTGCTACTAACTGCCTATCCTGATTCAGACCCTATGATACACACCACCCCGCGATGTTTTTCTCACTCCCACCAGTGAAAGTAATGTTACACACCCATACAATGCGCACCACCCCGCGATGTTTTTCAGAAACCTATCCTACATTGCAACTGCATGTTCCCTGAACTCCACATGCTGACCACCCCTCGGTGCTTTTCTCCATCCTACATTACCACTCACTGCCTATCCTAATTCAGAACCTCCGATTCACACCACCCCGTGATGTTTTTCTCACTCCTACTCGTGAATGTAATGTAACACACACCCATACAATGCACACCACCCCGTGATGTTTTTCTCACTCCTACTAGTGAATGTAATGTAACACACACCCATACAATGCGCACCACCCCGCTATGTTTTTCAGAAACCTATCCTACATTGCCACTGCATGTTCCCTGACCTCCCCATGCTGACCACCCCGCTGTTCTTTTCTCCATCCTACATTGCCACTCACTGCCTGTCCTAATTCAGACCCTCTGATTCACACCACCCCGTGATGTTTTTCTCTCTCCTACTAGTGAATGTAATGTAACACACCAATACAATGCGCACCACCCCGTGATGTTTTTCTCACTCCTACTAGTGAATGTAATGTAACACACACCCATACAATGCTCACCACCCCGCGATGTTTTTCAGAAACCTATCCTACATTGCTACTGCATGTTCCCTGACCTCCCCATGCTGACCACCCCGCGGTGCTTTTCTCCATCCAACATTGCCACTCACTGCCTATCCTAATTCAGACCCTCCGATTCACACCACCCCGTGATGTTTTTCTCACTCCTACTAGTGAATGTAATGTAACACACACCCATACAATGCGCAACACGCCGCGATGTTTTTCAGAAACCTATCCTACATTGCCACTGCATGTTCCCTTACCTCCCCATGCTGACCACCCCGTGGTGCTTTTCTCCATCCTACATTGCCTCTCACTGCCTATGCTAATACAGACCCGATGATAAACACCACCACGTGACGTTTTTCTCACTCCTACTAGTGAATGTAATGTTACACAGCCATACAATGCAAACCACCCCACGATGTTTTTCAGAAACCTATCCTACATTGCCACTGCATGTTTCCTGACCTCCCCATGCAGACCACCCCGTGGTGCTTTTCTCCAACCTACATTGCCACTCACTGCCTATCCTAATTCATACCCTATGATTCACACCACCCCGTGATGTTTTTCTCACTCCTACTAGTGAATGTAATGTTACACAGCCATACAATACGCACCACCCCGCGATGTTTTTCAGAAATCTATCCTACATTGCCACAGCATGTTTCCTGACCTCCCTATGCGGACCACCCCTTGGTGCTTTTCTCCATCCTACATTGCCACTCACTGCCTATTCTAATTCAGACCCTATGATTCTCACCAACCCGTGATGTTTTTCTCACTCTCACTAGTGAAAGTAATGTTACACACCCATAGAATGCGCACCACACCGCGATGTTTTTCAGAAACCAATGCTACATTGCCAATGCATGTTTCCTGACCTCCCCATGCTGACCACCCCGTGGTGCTTTTCTCCATCCTACATTGCTACTAACTGCCTATCCTAATACAGACCCTATGATACACATCACCCCGTGATGTTTTTCTCACACCTACTAGTGAATGAAATGTTACACACCCATACAATGCGCACCGCCACGCGATGTTTTTCAGAAACCTATCCTACATTGCCACTGCATGTTTCCTGACCTCCCCATGCTGACCACCCCGTGGTGCTTTTTTCCATCCTACATTGCCACTCACTGCCTATTCTAATTCAGTCCATATGATTCACACCACCCCGTGATCTTTTTCTCACTCCTACTAGTGAATGTAATGTTACACAGCCATACAAGGCGCACCACCCTGCGATGTTTTTCAGAAATCTATCCTACATTGCCACTGCATGTTTCCTGACCTCCCCATGCTGACCACCCCGTGGTGCTTTTCTCCATCCTACATTGCCACTCACTGCCTATTCTAATTCAGACCCTATGATTCACACCACCCCGTCATGTTTTTCTCACTCCCAAAAGTGAAAGTAATCTTACACACCCATAGAATGCGCACCACCCTGGGATGTTTTTCAGAAACCTATCCTACATTGCCACTGCATGTTTCCTGACCTCCCCATGCTGACCACCCCGTGGTGCTTTTCTCCATCCTACATTGCCACTCACTGCCTATCCTAATTCAGACACTATGATTAACACCACCCCGTGATGTTTTTCTCACTCCTACTAGTGAATGTAATGTTACACAGCCGTACAATGCGCACCACCCCAAGATGTATTTCAGAAACCTATCCTATATTGCCACTGCATGTTTCCTGACCTCCCTATTCTGACCAACCCGTGGTGCTTTTCTCCATCCTACATTGCCATTCACTGCCTATCCTAATTGATACCCTATGATTCACACCACCCCGTGATGTTTTTCTCACTTCTACTAGTGAAAGTAATGATACACACACATACAATGCGCACCACGCCGCGATGTTTTTCAGAAACCTATCCTACATTGCCACTGAATGTTTCCTGACCTCCCCATGCTGACCACCCCGTGGGGCTTTTCTCCATCCTACATTGCCCCTCACTGCCTATCCTGATTCAGACACTATGATTCACACCATCCCGTGATGTTTTTCTCACTCCTACTAGTGAATGTTATGTTACACACCCATACAATGCGCACCTCCCGCCGATGTTTCTCAGAAACCTATCCTACATTGCCACTGGATGTTTCCTGACCTCCCCATGCTGACCACCCTGTGGTGCTTTTCTCCATCCTACATTGCCACTCACTGCCTATCCTATTTCCGACCCTATGATTCACACCACCCCATGATGTTTTTCTCACTCCTACTAGTGAATGTAATGTTACATACCCATAAAATGCGTACCACTGCGCGATGTTTTTCAGAAACCTATCCTACATTGCAACTGCATGTTTCCTGACCTCCCCATGCTGACCACCCCTTGGTGCTTTTCTCCATCCTACATTGCCACTCACTGCCTATCCTAATTCATACACTATGGTTCACACCACCCCGTGATGTTTTTCTCACTCCTACTAGTGAATGTAATGTTAAACACCCATACAATGCGCACCACCCCGCGATGTGTTTCAGAAATCTATAATACATTGCCACTGCATGTTTCCTGACCTCCCCATGCTGACCACCCCTTGGTGCTTTTCTCCATCCTACATTGCCACTCACTGCCTATTCTAATTCAGATCCTATGATTCACACCACGCCGTGATGTTTTTCTCACTCCCACTAGTGAAAGTAATGTTACACACCCATAGAATGCGCACCACCCCGCGATGTTTTTCAGAAACCTATGCTACATTGCCACTGCATGTTTCCTGACCTCCCCATGCTGACCACCCCGTGGTGCTTTTCATCATCCTGCTTTGCCACTCACTGCCTATCCTAATTCAGACCCTATGATTCACACCACCCCGTGATGTTTTTCTCACTCATACTAGTGAATGTAAAGTTACACAGCCATACAATGCGCACCACCCCGCGATGTTTTTCAGAAACCTATCCTACATTGTCACTGCATGTTTCCTGACCTCCCCATGCTGACCACCCATGGTGCTTTTCTCCATCCTACATTGCCACTCACTTCCTACACTAATTCAGACCCTATGATTCACACCACCCCGTGATGTTTTTCTCACTCCTACTAGTGAATGTAATGTTACAGACCCATACAATGCGCAGCACCCCAGGATGTTTTTCAGAAACCTATCCTATATAGCCACTACATGTTTCCTGACCTCCCCATGCTGACCACCCCGTGGTGCTTTTCTCCATCCTACATTGCCACTCACTGCCATCCTAATTCAGACCCTATGATTCACACCACCCCGTGATGTTTTTCTCACTCCCACTAGCGAAAGTAATGTAACACACCCATACAATGCGCACCACCCCGCGATGTTTTTCAGAAACCTATCCTACATTGCCACTGCATGTTTCCTGACCTCCACATGCTGACCACGAGTGGTGCTTTTCTCCATCCTACATGGCTATTAACTGCCTAACCTAATACGGACCTGATGATACACACCACACCGTGATGTTTTTCTCACTCCTACTAGTGAATGTAATGTTACACAGCCATACAATGCGCACCACCCCGCGATGTTTTTCAGAAACCTATCCTACATTTCCAATGCATGTTTCCTGACTTCGCCATGCTGACCACCCCGTGATGCTTTTCTCCATCCTCCATTCCGACTCACTGCCTATCCTAATTCAGACCCTATGATTCACAGCACCCCGTGATGTTTTTCTCACTCCTACTAGTGAATGCAATGTTACACACGCATACAATGCGCACCACCCCGCGATGTTTTTCAGAAACCTATCCTACATTGCCACGGCATGTTTCCTGACCTCCACATGCTGACCACGAGTGTTGCTTTTCTCCATCCTACATTGCCACTCACTGCCTATCCTAATTCAGACCCTATGATTCACACCACCCCGTGATGTTTTGCTCACTCCTACTAGTGAATGTAATGTTACACAGCCATACAATGCGCACCACCCCGCGATGTTTTTCAGAAACCTATCCTACATTGCCACTGCATGTTTCCTGACCTCCACATGCTGACCAAACCGTGGTGCTTTTCTCCATCCTACATTGCCACTCACTGCCTATCCTAATTCAGAACCTATGATTCACACCACCCCGTGATGTTTTTCTCTTTCCTACTAGTGAATGTAATGTTACACAGCCATACAACACGCACCACACCGCGATGTTTTTCAGAAACCTATCCTACATTGCCACTGCATGTTTCCTGACCTTCCCATGCTGACCAAACCGTGGTAATTTTCTCCATCCTACATTGCCACTCACTGCCTATCCTTATTCAGACCCTATGATTCACACCACCCCGTGATGTTTTCCTCACTCCTTCTAGTGAATGTAATGTTACACACCCATACAATGCGCACCACCCCAAGATGTTTTTCAGAAACCATTCCTATATTGCCACTGCATGTTTCCTGACCTCCCTATTCTGACCACCCCGTGGTGCTTTTCTCCATCCTACATTGCCACTCACTGCCTATCCTAATTGAGACCCTATGATGCAAACCACCCCGTGATGTTTTTCTCACTCCTACTAGTGAAAGTAATGATACACACACATGCAATGCGCACCACCCCGCGATGTTTTTCAGAAACCTATCCTACATTTCCACTGCATGTTTCCTGACCTCCCCATGCTGACCACCGCGTGTTGCTTTTTTCCATCCTACATTGCCACTCACTGCCTATTCTAATTCAGTCTCTATGATTCACACCACCCCGTGATGTTTTTCTCACTCCTACTAGTGAATGTAATGTTACACAGCCATACAATGCGCACCACACCGCGATGTTTTTCAGAAACCTATCCTACATTGCCACTGCATGTTTCCTGACCTCCCCGTGCTGACCACCCCATGGTGCTTTTCTCTATCCTACATTGCCACTCACTGCCTATCCTAATTCAGACCCTATGATTCACACAACCCGGTGATGTTTTTCTCATTCCTACTAGTGAATCTAATGTTACACACCCATACAATGCGCACCACCCCGCGATGTTTTTAAGAAACCTATCCTACATTGCCACTGCATGTTTCCTGACCTCCCCATGCTGACCACCCCGTGGTGCTTTTCTCCATTATACATTGCCACTCACAGCCTATCCTAATTCAGACACTATGATTCACACCACCCCGTGATGTTTTTCTCACTCCTACTAGTGAATGTTATGTTACATACCCATACAATGCGCACCACTGCGCGACGTTTTTCCGAAACCTATCCTACATTGCCACTGCATGTTTCCTGACCTCCCCATGCTGACCACCCCTTGGTGCTTTTCTCCATCCTACATTGCCACTCACTGCCTATCCTAATTCATACCCTATGGTTCACACCACCCCGTGATATTTTTCTCACTCCTACTACTGAATGTAATGTTAAACACCCATACAATGCGCACCACCCCGCGATGTGTTTCAGAAATCTATAATACATTGCCACTGCATGTTTCCTGACCTCCCCATGCTGACCACCCCTTGGTGCTTTTCTCCATCCTACATTGCCACTCACTGCCTATTCTAATTCAGATCCTATGATTCACACCACGCCGTGATGTTTTTCTCACTCCCACTAGTGAAAGTAATGTTACACACCCATAGAATGCGCACCACCCCGCGATGTTTTTCAGAAACCTATGCTACATTGCCACTGCATGTTTGCTGACCTCCACATGCTGACCACCCCGTGGTGCTTTTCTCCATTCTGCTTTGCCACTCACTGACTATCCTAATACAGACCCTATGATTCACACCACCCCGTGATGTTTTTCTCACTCCTACTAGTGAATGTAATGTTACACAGCCATACAATGCGCACCACCCCACGATGTTTTTCAGAAACCTATCCTACATTGCCACTGCATGTTTCTTGACCTCCCCATGCTAACCACCCATGGTGCTTTTCTCCATCTTACATTGCCACTCACTTCCTACCCTAATTCAGACCCTATGATTCACACCACCCCGTGATGTTTTTCTCACTCCTACTAGTGAATGTAATGTTACACACCCATACAATGCGCACCACCCAAGGATGTTTTTCAGAAACCTATCCTACATAGCCACTACATGTTTCCTGACCTCCCCATGCTGACCACCCCGTGGTGCTTTTCTCCATCCTACATTGCTATTAACTGCCTATCCTGATTCAGACCCTATGATACACACGACACCGTGATGTTTTTCTCACTCCTACTAGGGAATATAATGTTACACACCCAGACAATGCGCACCACCCCGCAATGTTTTTCAGAAACCTATCCTACATTGCCACTGCATGTTTCCTGACCTTCCCATGCTGACCACCCCGTGGTGCTTTTCTCCATCCTACATTGCCGCTCACTGCCTATTCTTATTCAGACCCTATGATTCACACCACCCCGTGATGTTTTTCTCATTCCCACTAGTGAAAGTAATGTTACACACCCATAGAATGCGCACCACCCCGCGATGTTTTTCAAAAACCTATCCTACATTTCCACTGCATGTTTCCTGACCTCCCCATGCTGACCACCCCGTGGTGCTTTTCTCCATCCTACATTGCCACTAACTGCCTATTCTACTTCAGACACAATGATTCACACCACCCCGTGATGTTTTTCTCACTCCTGCTAGTGAATGTTATATTACACACCCATACAATGCGCACCACCCCGCGATGTTTTTCAGAAACCTATCCTACATTGCCACTGCATGTTTCCTGACCTCCACATGCTGACCACGAGTGGTGCTTTTCTCCATCCTACATTGCCACTCACTGCCTATCCTAATTCAGACCCTATGATTCACACCACCCCGTGATGTTTTCCTCACTCCTACTAGTGAATGTAATGTTACACAGCCATACAACGCGCACCGCCCTGCGATGTTTTTCAGAAACCTATCCTACATTGCCACTGCATGTTTCCTGACCTCCACATGCTGACCAAACCGTGGTGCTTTTCTACATCCTACATTGCCACTCACTGCCTATCCTAATTCAGAACCTATGATTCACACCACCCCGTGATGTTTTTCTCACTCCTACTAGTGAATGTAATGTTACACAGCCATACAATGCGCACCACCCCGCGATGTTTTTCAGAAACCTATCCTATATTGCCACTGCATGTTTCCTGACCTTCCCATGCTGACCAACCCGTGGTGCTTTTCTCCATCCTACATTGCCACTCACTGCCTATCCTTATTCCGCCCCTATGGTTCACACCACCCCGTGATGTTTTTCTCAATCCTACTAGTGAATTTAATGTTACACAGCCATACAATGAGCACCACCCTGCGATGTTTTTCAGAAACCTATCCTACATTGCCACTGCATGTTTACTGACCGCCCAATGCTGACCACACCGTGGTGCTTTTCTCCATCCTACATTGCTACTAACTGCCTATCCTTATACAGACCCGATGATACACAACACCCTGTGATGTTTTTCTCACTCCTACTAGTGAATGTAATATTACACACCCAGACAATGCGCACCACCCCGCAATGTTTTTCAGAAACCTATCCTACATTGCCACTGCACGTTTCCTGACCTCCCCATGCTCACCACCCCGTGGGGATTTTCTCCATCCTACATTGATCCTCACTGCCTATCCTAATTCAGACACTATGATTCACACCACCCCGTGACGTTTTTCTCACTCCTACTAGTGAATGTTATGTGACACACCCATACAATGCGCACCACCCGGCGATGTTTCTCAGAAACCTATCCTACATTGCCACTGCATGTATCCTGACCTCCCCATGATGACCACCCCGTGGGTCTTTTCTCCATCCTCCATTCCCACTCACTGCCTATCCTAATTCAGAACCTATGATTCACACCACCCCGTGATGTTGTTCTCACTCCTACCATTGAATGCAATGTTACACACCCATACAATGCGCACCACCCCGCGATGTTTGTCAGAAACCTATCCTACATTGCCACTGCATGTTTCCTGACCTCCCCATGCTGACCACGCAGTGGTGCTTTTCTCCATCCTACATTGCCACTCACTGCCTATCCTAATTCAGACCCTATGATTCACACCACCCCGTGATGTTTTTCTCACTCCTACTAGTGAAAGTAATGTTACACACCCATACAATGCACACCACCCCGCGATGTTTTTCACAAACCTATCCTACATTGCCACTGCATGTTTCCTGATCTCCCCATGCTCACCACCCCGTGGTGCTTTTCTCCATCCTACATGGCTATTAACTGCCTATCCTAATACGGACCCGATGATACACACCACACCGTGATGTTTTTCTCACTCCTACTAGTGAATGTAATGTTACACAGCCATACAATGCACACCACCCCGCGATGTTTTTCACAAACCTATCCTACATTGCCACTGCATGTTTCCTGATCTCCCCATGCTCACCACCCCGTGGTGCTTTTCTCCATCCTACATGGCTATTAACTGCCTATCCTAATACGGACCCGATGATACACACCACACCGTGATGTTTTTCTCACTCCTACTAGTGAATGTAATGTTACACAGCCATACAATGCGCACCACCCCGCGATGTTTTTCAGAAACCTATCCTACATTGCCACTGCATGTTTCCTGACCTCCACATGCTGACCACGAGTGGTGCTTTTCTCCATCCTACATTGCCACTCACTGCCTATCCTAATTCAGACCCTATGATTCACACCACCCCGTGATGTTTTGCTCACTCCTACTAGTGAATGTAATGTTACACAGCCATACAATGCGCACCACCCCGCGATGTTTTTCAGAAACCTATCCTACATTGCCACTGCATGTTTCCTGACCTCCACATGCTGACCAAACCGTGGTGCTTTTCTCCATCCTACATTGCCTCTCACTGCCTATCCTAATTCAGAACCTATGATTCACACCACCCCGTGATGTTTTTCTCACTCCTACTAGTGAATGTAATGTTACACAGCCATACAATGCACACCACCCCGCGATGTTTTTCAGAAACCTATCCTACATTGCCACTGCATGTTTCCTGACCTCCCCATGCTGACCAGCCCGTGTTGCTTTTCTCCATCCTACATTGCCACTCACTGCCTATGCTAATTCAGACCCTATGATTCACACCACCCCGTGATGTTTTCCTCACTCCTTCTAGTGAATGTAATGTTACACACCCATACAATGCGCACCACCCCAAGATGTTTTTCAGAAACCTATCCTATATTGCCACTGCATGTTTCCTGACCTCCCTATTCTGACCACCCCGTGGTGCTTTTCTCCATCCTACATTGCCACTCACTGCCTATCCTAATTGAGACCATATGATTCACACCACCCCGTGATGTATTTCTCACTCCTACTAGTGAAAGTAATGATACACACACATACAATGCGCACCACCCCGCGATGTTTTTCAGAAACCTATCCTACATTGCCAATGCATGTTCCCTGACCTCCCCATGCTGACCACCCCGCTGTTCTTTTCTCCATCCTACATTGCCACTCACTGCCTGTCCTAATTCAGACCCTCTGATTCACACCACCCCGTGATGTTTTTCTCTCTCCTACTAGTGAATGTAATGTAACACACACCAATACAATGCGCACCACCCCGTGATGTTTTTCTCACTCCTACTAGTGAATGTAATGTAACACACACCCATACAATGCTCACCACCCCGCGATGTTTTTCAGAAACCTATCCTACATTGCTACTGCATGTTCCCTGACCTCCCCATGCTGACCACCCCGCGGTGCTTTTCTCTATCCAACATTGCCACTCACTGCCTATCCTAATTCAGACCCTCCGATTCACACCACCCCGTGATGTTTTTCTCACTCCTACTAGTGAATGTAATGTAACACACACCCATACAATGCACAACACGCCGCGATGTTTTTCAGAAACCTATCCTACATTGCCACTGCATGTTCCCTGACCTCCCGATGCTGACCACCCCGTGGTGCTTTTCTCCATCCTACATTGCCTCTCACTGCCTATGCTAATACAGACCCGATGATAAACACCACCACGTGACGTTTTTCTCACTCCTACTAGTGAATGTAATGTTACACAGCCATACAATGCAAACCACCCCACGATGTTTTTCAGAAACCTATCCTACATTGCCACTGCATGTTTCCTGACCTCCCCATGCAGACCACCCCGTGGTGCTTTTCTCCAACCTACATTGCCACTCACTGCCTATCCTAATTCATACCCTATGATTCACACCACCCCGTGATGTTTTTCTCACTCCTACTAGTGAATGTAATGTTACACAGCCATACAATACGCACCACCCCGCGATGTTTTTCAGAAATCTATCCTACATTGCCACAGCATGTTTCCTGACCTCCCTATGCGGACCACCCCTTGGTGCTTTTCTCCATCCTACATTGCCACTCACTGCCTATTCTAATTCAGACCCTATGATTCTCACCAACCCGTGATGTTTTTCTCACTCTCACTAGTGAAAGTAATGTTACACACCCATAGAATGCGCACCACACCGCGATGTTTTTCAGAAACCAATGCTACATTGCCACTGCATGTTTCCTGACCTCCCCATGCTGACCACCCCGTGGTGCTTTTCTCCATCCTACATTGCTACTAACTGCCTATCCTAATACAGACCCTATGATACACATCACCCCGTGATGTTTTTCTCACACCTACTAGTGAATGAAATGTTACACACCCATACAATGCGCACCGCCACGCGATGTTTTTCAGAAACCTATCCTACATTGCCACTGCATGTTTCCTGACCTCCCCATGCTGACCACCCCGTGGTGCTTTTTTCCATCCTACATTGCCACTCACTGCCTATTCTAATTCAGTCCATATGATTCACACCACCCCGTGATCTTTTTCTCACTCCTACTAGTGAATGTAATGTTACACAGCCATACAAGGCGCACCACCCTGCGATGTTTTTCAGAAATCTATCCTACATTGCCACTGCATGTTTCCTGACCTCCCCATGCTGACCACCCCGTGGTGCTTTTCTCCATCCTACATTGCCACTCACTGCCTATTCTAATTCAGACCCTATGATTCACACCACCCCGTCATGTTTTTCTCACTCCCAAAAGTGAAAGTAATCTTACACACCCATAGAATGCGCACCACCCTGGGATGTTTTTCAGAAACCTATCCTACATTGCCACTGCATGTTTCCTGACCTCCCCATGCTGACCACCCCGTGGTGCTTTTCTCCATCCTACATTGCCACTCACTGCCTATCCTAATTCAGACCCTATGATTCACACCACCCCGTGATGTTTTCCTCACTCCTTCTAGTGAATGTAATGTTACACACCCATACAATGCGCACCACCCCAAGATGTTTTTCAGAAACCTATCCTATATTGCCACTGCATGTTTCCTGACCTCCCTATTCTGACCACCCCGTGGTGCTTTTCTCCATCCTACATTGCCACTCACTGCCTATCCTAATTGAGACCATATGATTCACACCACCCCGTGATGTATTTCTCACTCCTACTAGTGAAAGTAATGATACACACACATACAATGCGCACCACCCCGCGATGTTTTTCAGAAACCTATCCTACATTGCCAATGCATGTTCCCTGACCTCCCCATGCTGACCACCCCGCTGTTCTTTTCTCCATCCTACATTGCCACTCACTGCCTGTCCTAATTCAGACCCTCTGATTCACACCACCCCGTGATGTTTTTCTCTCTCCTACTAGTGAATGTAATGTAACACACACCAATACAATGCGCACCACCCCGTGATGTTTTTCTCACTCCTACTAGTGAATGTAATGTAACACACACCCATACAATGCTCACCACCCCGCGATGTTTTTCAGAAACCTATCCTACATTGCTACTGCATGTTCCCTGACCTCCCCATGCTGACCACCCCGCGGTGCTTTTCTCTATCCAACATTGCCACTCACTGCCTATCCTAATTCAGACCCTCCGATTCACACCACCCCGTGATGTTTTTCTCACTCCTACTAGTGAATGAAATGTAACACACACCCATACAATGCACAACACGCCGCGATGTTTTTCAGAAACCTATCCTACATTGCCACTGCATGTTCCCTGACCTCCCGATGCTGACCACCCCGTGGTGCTTTTCTCCATCCTACATTGCCTCTCACTGCCTATGCTAATACAGACCCGATGATAAACACCACCACGTGACGTTTTTCTCACTCCTACTAGTGAATGTAATGTTACACAGCCATACAATGCAAACCACCCCACGATGTTTTTCAGAAACCTATCCTACATTGCCACTGCATGTTTCCTGACCTCCCCATGCAGACCACCCCGTGGTGCTTTTCTCCAACCTACATTGCCACTCACTGCCTATCCTAATTCATACCCTATGATTCACACCACCCCGTGATGTTTTTCTCACTCCTACTAGTGAATGTAATGTTACACAGCCATACAATACGCACCACCCCGCGATGTTTTTCAGAAATCTATCCTACATTGCCACAGCATGTTTCCTGACCTCCCTATGCGGACCACCCCTTGGTGCTTTTCTCCATCCTACATTGCCACTCACTGCCTATTCTAATTCAGACCCTATGATTCTCACCAACCCGTGATGTTTTTCTCACTCTCACTAGTGAAAGTAATGTTACACACCCATAGAATGCGCACCACACCGCGATGTTTTTCAGAAACCAATGCTACATTGCCACTGCATGTTTCCTGACCTCCCCATGCTGACCACCCCGTGGTGCTTTTCTCCATCCTACATTGCTACTAACTGCCTATCCTAATACAGACCCTATGATACACATCACCCCGTGATGTTTTTCTCACACCTACTAGTGAATGAAATGTTACACACCCATACAATGCGCACCGCCACGCGATGTTTTTCAGAAACCTATCCTACATTGCCACTGCATGTTTCCTGACCTCCCCATGCTGACCACCCCGTGGTGCTTTTTTCCATCCTACATTGCCACTCACTGCCTATTCTAATTAAGTCCATATGATTCACACCACCCCGTGATCTTTTTCTCACTCCTACTAGTGAATGTAATGTTACACAGCCATACAAGGCGCACCACCCTGCGATGTTTTTCAGAAATCTATCCTACATTGCCACTGCATGTTTCCTGACCTCCCCATGCTGACCACCCCGTGGTGCTTTTCTCCATCCTACATTGCCACTCACTGCCTATTCTAATTCAGACCCTATGATTCACACCACCCCGTCATGTTTTTCTCACTCCCAAAAGTGAAAGTAATCTTACACACCCATAGAATGCGCACCACCCTGGGATGTTTTTCAGAAACCTATCCTACATTGCCACTGCATGTTTCCTGACCTCCCCATGCTGACCACCCCGTGGTGCTTTTCTCCATCCTACATTGCCACTCACTGCCTATCCTAATTCAGACACTATGATTAACACCACCCCGTGATGTTTTTCTCACTCCTACTAGTGAATGTAATGTTACACAGCCGTACAATGCGCACCACCCCAAGATGTATTTCAGAAACCTATCCTATATTGCCACTGCATGTTTCCTGACCTCCCTATTCTGACCAACCCGTGGTGCTTTTCTCCATCCTACATTGCCATTCACTGCCTATCCTAATTGATACCCTATGATTCACACCACCCCGTGATGTTTTTCTCACTTCTACTAGTGAAAGTAATGATACACACACATACAATGCGCACCACGCCGCGATGTTTTTCAGAAACCTATCCTACATTGCCACTGAATGTTTCCTGACCTCCCCATGCTGACCACCGCGTGTTGCTTTTTTCCATCCTACATTGCCACTCACTGCGTATCCTAATTCAGTCCCTATGATTCACACCACCCAGTGATGTTTTTCTCACTCCTCCTAGTGAATGTAATTTTACACAGCCATGCAATGCGCACCAACCCGCGATGTTTTTCAGAAACCTATCCTATATTGCCACTGCATGTTTCCTGACCTCCCTATTCTGACCACCCCGTGGTGCTTTTCTCCATCCTACATTGCCACTCACTGCCTATCCTTATTCAGACCATATGATTAACACCACCCCGTGATGTTTTTCTCATTCCTACTAGTGAAAGTAATTTTACACACACATACAATGCGCACCACCCCGTGATGTTTTTCAGAAACCTATCCTACGTTTCCACTGCATGTTTCCTGACCTCCCTGTGCTGACCACCCCATGTTGCTTTTCTCGATCCTACATTGCTCTCACTGCCTATCCTAATTCAGACCCTATGATTCACACAACCCGGTGATGTTTTTCTCACTCCTACTAGTGAATCTAATGTTACACACCCATACAATGCGCACCACTCCGCGATGTTTTTCAAAAACCTATCCTAAATTGCCACTGCATGTTTCCTGACCTCCCCATGCTGACCACCCCGAGGTGCTTTTCTCCATCCTACATTGCCACTCACTGCCTATCCTAATTCAGACCCTATGATTCACACCACCCCGTGTTTTTTTTCTCACTCCTACTAGTGAATGTAATGTTACACAGCCATACAATGCGCACCACCCCGCGATGTTTTTCAGAAACCTATCCTACATTGCCACTGCATGTTTCCTGACCTCCCCATGCTGACCACACCGTGGTGCTTTTCTCCATCCTACATTGCCACTCACAGCCTATCCTAATTCCGACACTATGACTCACACCACCCCGTGATGTTTTTCTCACTCCTACTAGTGAATGTAATGTTACATACCCATACAATGCGCACCACCCCGCGATGTTTTTCAGAAACCTATCCTACATTGCCACTGCATGTTTCCTGACCTCCCCATGCTGACCACCCCTTGGTACTTTTCTTCATCCTACATTGCCACTCACTGCCTATCCTAATTCAGACCCTATGATTCACACCACCCCGTGATGTTTTTCTCACTCCTACTAGTGAATGTAAAGTTACACAGCCATACAATGCGCACCACCCCGCATGTTTTTCAGAAACCTATCCTACATTGCCACTGCATGTTTCCTGACCTCCCCATGCTGACCACCCTGTGGTGCTTTTCTCCATCCTACATTGCCAGACACAGTCTATCCTAATTCAGACACTATGATTCACACCACCCCGTGATGTTTTTCTCACTCCTACTAGTGAATGTAATGTTACATACCCATACAATGCGCACCACCCCGCGATGTTTTTCAGAAACCTATCCTACATTGCCACTGCATGTTTCCTGACCTCCCCATGCTGACCACCCCTTGGTACTTTTCTCCATCCTACATTGCCACTCACTGCCTATCCTAATTCATACCCTATGGTTCACACCACCCCGTGATGTTTTTTTCACTCCTACTAGTGAATGTAATGTTAAACACCCATACAATGCGCACCACCCCGCGATGTGTTTCAGAAATCTATCCTACATTGCCACTGCATGTTTCCTGACCTCCCCATGCTGACCACACCTTGGTGCTTTTCTTCATCCTACATTGCCACTCACTGCCTATCCTAATTCAGACCCTATGATTCACACCACCCCGTGATGTTTTTCTCACTCCTACTAGTGAATGTAAAGTTACACAGCCATACAATGCGCACCACCCCGCGATGTTTTTCAGAAACCTATCCTACATTGCCACTGCATGTTTCCTGACCTCCCCATGCTGACCACCCCTTGGTACTTTTCTCCATCCTACATTGCCCCTCACTGCCTATCCTAATTCAGACACTATGATTCACACCACCCTGTGACGTTTTTCTCACTCCTACTAGTGAATGTTATGTTACACACCCATACAATGCGCACCACCCCGCGATGTTTTTCAGAAACCTATCCTACATTGCCACTGCATGTTTCCTGACCTCCCCATGCTGACCACCCCGTGGTGCTTTTCTCCATCCTAAATTGCCACTCACTGCCATCGTAATTCAGACCCTATGATTCACACCATCCCGTGATGTTTTTCTCACTCCCACTAGTGAAAGTAATGTTACACACCCATACAATGTGCAGCACCCCGCGATGACTTTCAGAAACTTCTCCTACATTGCCACTGCATGTTTCCTGACCTCCCCAGGCTGACCATCCCGTGGTGATTTTCTCCATCCTACATTGCTACTAACTGCCTATCCTGATTCAGACCCTAAGATACACAGCACCCCGTGATGTTTTTCTCACTCCTACTAGTGAATGTAATGTTACACACCCATACAATGCGCACGACCTCGCTATGTTTTTCAGAAACGTATCCTACATTACCACTGCCTGTTTCCTGACCTCCCCATGCTGACCACCCCGTGGGGCTTTTCTCCATCCTACATTGCCCCTCACTGCCTATCCTGATTCAGACACTATGATTCACACCATCCCGTGATGTTTTTCTCACTCCTACTAGTGAATGTTATGTTACACACCCATACAATGCGCACCTCCCGGCGATGTTTCTCAGAAACCTATCCTACATTGCCACTGGATGTTTCCTGACCTCCCCATGCTGACCACCCTGTGGTGCTTTTCTCCATCCTACATTGCCACTCACTGCCTATCCTATTTCCGACCCTATGATTCACACCACCCCATGATGTTTTTCTCACTCCTACTAGTGAATGTAATGTTACATACCCATACAATGCGTACCACTGCGCGATGTTTTTCAGAAACCTATCCTACATTGCAACTGCATGTTTCCTGACCTCCCCATGCTGACCACCCCTTGGTGCTTTTCTCCATCCTACATTGCCACTCACTGCCTATCCTAATTCATACACTATGGATCACACCACCCCGTGATGTTTTTCTCACTCCTACTAGTGAATGTAATGTTAAACACCCATACAATGCGCACCACCCCGCGATGTGTTTCAGAAATCTATAATACATTGCCACTGCATGTTTCCTGACCTCCCCATGCTGACCACCCCTTGGTGCTTTTCTCCATCCTACATTGCCACTCACTGCCTATTCTAATTCAGATCCTATGATTCACACCACGCCGTGATGTTTTTCTCACTCCCACTAGTGAAAGTAATGTTACACACCCATAGAATGCGCACCACCCCGCGATGTTTTTCAGAAACCTATGCTACATTGCCACTGCATGTTTCCTGACCTCCCCATGCTGACCACCCCGTGGTGCTTTTCATCATCCTGCTTTGCCACTCACTGCCTATCCTAATTCAGACCCTATGATTCACACCACCCCGTGATGTTTTTCTCACTCATACTAGTGAATGTAAAGTTACACAGCCATACAATGCGCACCACCCCGCGATGTTTTTCAGAAACCTATCCTACATTGCCACTGCATGTTTCCTGACCTCCCCATGCTGACCACCCATGGTACTTTTCTCCATCCTACATTGCAACTCACTTCCTACACTAATTCAGACCCTATGATTCACACCACCCCGTGATGTTTTTCTCACTCCTACTAGTGAATGTAATGTTACAGACCCATACAATGCGCAGCACCCCAGGATGTTTTTCAGAAACCTATCCTATATAGCCACTACATGTTTCCTAACCTCCCCATGCTGACCACCCCGTGGTGCTTTTCTCCATCCTACATTGCCACTCACTGCCATCCTAATTCAGACCCTATGATTCACACCACCCCGTGATGTTTTTCTCACTCCCACTAGCGAAAGTAATGTTACACACCCATACAATGCGCAGCACCCCGCGACGTTTTTCAGAAACTTCTCCTACATTGCCACAGCATGTTTCCTGACCTCCCCATGCTGACCATCCCGTGGAGCTTTTCTCCATCCTACATTGCTACTAACTGCCTATCCTGATTCAGACCCTATGATACACACCACCCCGTGATGTTTTTCTCACTCCTACTAGGGAATATAATGTTACACACCCATACAATGCCCACCATCCCACGATGTTTTTCAGAAACCTATCGTACATTGCCACTGCACGTTTCCTGACCTCCCCATGCTGACCACCCCGTGGGGCTTTTCTCAATCCTACATTGATCCTCACTGCCTATCCTAATTCAGACACTATGATTCACACCACCCCGTTACGTTTTTCTCACTCCTACTAGTGAATGCAATGTTACACACGCATACAATGCGCACCACCCCGCGATGTTTTTCAGAAACCTATCCTACATTGCCACTGCATGTTTCCTGACCTCCACATGCTGACCACGAGTGGTGCTTTTCTCCATCCTACATGGCTATTAACTGCCTAACCTAATACGGACCTGATGATACACACCACACCGTGATGTTTTTCTCACTCCTACTAGTGAATGTAATGTTACACAGCCATACAATGCGCACCACCCCGGGATGTTTTTCAGAAACCTATCCTACATTTCCAATGCATGTTTCCTGACTTCGCCATGCTGACCACCCCGTGGTGCTTTTCTCCATCCTCCATTCCGACTCACTGCCTATCCTAATTCAGACCCTATGATTCACAGCACCCCGTGATGTTTTTCTCACTCCTACTAGTGAATGCAATGTTACACACGCATACAATGCGCACCACCCCGCGATGTTTTTCAGAAACCTATCCTACATTGCCACTGCATGTTTCCTGACCTCCACATGCTGACCACGAGTGTTGCTTTTCTCCATCCTACATTGCCACTCACTGCCTATCCTAATTCAGACCCTATGATTCACACCACCCCGTGATGTTTTGCTCACTCCTACTAGTGAATGTAATGTTACACAGCCATACAATGCGCACCACCCCGCGATGTTTTTCAGAAATCTATCCTACATTGCCACTGCATGTTTCCTGACCTCCACATGCTGACCAAACCGTGGTGCTTTTCTCCATCCTACATTGCCACTCACTGCCTATCCTAATTCAGAACCTATGATTCACACCACCCCGTGATGTTTTTCTCTTTCCTACTAGTGAATGTAATGTTACACAGCCATACAACACGCACCACACCGCGATGTTTTTCAGAAACCTATCCTACATTGCCACTGCATGTTTCCTGACCTTCCCATGCTGACCAACCCGTGGTAATTTTCTCCATCCTACATTGCCACTCACTGCCTATCCTTATTCAGACCCTATGATTCACACCACCCCGTGATGTTTTCCTCACTCCTTCTAGTGAATGTAATGTTACACACCCATACAATGCGCACCACCCCAAGATGTTTTTCAGAAACCATTCCTATATTGCCACTGCATGTTTCCTGACCTCCCTATTCTGACCACCCCGTGGTGCTTTTCTCCATCCTACATTGCCACTCACTGCCTATCCTAATTGAGACCCTATGATGCACACCACCCCGTGATGTTTTTCTCACTCCTACTAGTGAAAGTAATGATACACACACATGCAATGCGCACCACCCCGCGATGTTTTTCAGAAACCTATCCTACATTTCCACTGCATGTTTCCTGACCTCCCCATGCTGACCACCGCGTGTTGCTTTTTTCCATCCTACATTGCCACTCACTGCCTATTCTAATTCAGTCTCTATGATTCACACCACCCCGTGATGTTTTTCTCACTCCTACTAGTGAATGTAATGTTACACAGCCATACAATGCGCACCACACCGCGATGTTTTTCAGAAACCTATCCTACATTGCCACTGCATGTTTCCTGACCTCCCCGTGCTGACCACCCCATGGTGCTTTTCTCTATCCTTAATTGCCACTCACTGCCTATCCTAATTCAGACCCTATGATTCACACAACCCGGTGATGTTTTTCTCATTCCTACTAGTGAATCTAATGTTACACACCCATACAATGCGCACCACCCCGCGATGTTTTTAAGAAACCTATCCTACATTGCCACTGCATGTTTCCTGACCTCCCCATGCTGACCACCCCGTGGTGCTTTTCTCCATTATACATTGCCACTCACAGCCTATCCTAATTCAGACACTATGATTCACACCACCCCGTGATGTTTTTCTCACTCCTACTAGTGAATGTTATGTTACATACCCATACAATGCGCACCACTGCGCGATGTTTTTCCGAAACCTATCCTACATTGCCACTGCATGTTTCCTGACCTCCCCATGCTGACCACCCCTTGGTGCTTTTCTCCATCCTACATTGCCACTCACTGCCTATCCTAATTCATACCCTATGGTTCACACCACCACGTGATATTTTTCTCACTCCTACTACTGAATGTAATGTTAAACACCCATACAATGCGCACCACCCCGCGATGTGTTTCAGAAATCTATAATACATTGCCACTGCATGTTTCCTGACCTCCCCATGCTGACCACCCCTTGGTGCTTTTCTCCATCCTACATTGCCACTCACTGCCTATTCTAATTCAGATCCTATGATTCACACCACGCTGTGATGTTTTTCTCACTCCCACTAGTGAAAGTAATGTTACACACCCATAGAATGCGCACCACCCCGCGATGTTTTTCAGAAACCTATGCTACATTGCCACTGCATGTTTCCTGACCTCCACATGCTGACCACCCCGTGGTGCTTTTCTCCATTCTGCTTTGCCACTCACTGCCTATCCTAATACAGACCCTATGATTCACACCACCCCGTGATGTTTTTCTCACTCCTACTAGTGAATGTAATGTTACACAGCCATACAATGCGCACCACCCCACGATGTTTTTCAGAAACCTATCCTACATTGCCACTGCATGTTTCTTGACCTCCCCATGCTAACCACCCATGGTGCTTTTCTCCATCTTACATTGCCACTCACTTCCTACCCTAATTCAGACCCTATGATTCACACCACCCCGTGATGTTTTTCTCACTCCTACTAGTGAATGTAATGTTACACACCCATACAATGCGCACCACCCAAGGATGTTTTTCAGAAACCTATCCTACATAGCCACTACATGTTTCCTGACCTCCCCATGCTGACCACCCCGTGGTGCTTTTCTCCATCCTACATTGCTATTAACTGCCTATCCTGATTCAGACCCTATGATACACACGACCCCGTGATGTTTTTCTCACTCCTACTAGGGAATATAATGTTACACACCCATACAATGCCCACCATCCCACGATGTTTTTCAGAAACCTATCCTACATTGCCACTGCACGTTTCCTGACCTCCCAATGCTGACCACCCCGTGGGGTTTTTCTCCATCCTACATTCATCCTCACTGCCTATCCTAATTCAGACACTATGATTCACACCACCCCGTGACGTTTTTCTCACTCGTACTAGTGAAGGTTATGTTACACACCCATACAATGCGCACCACCCGGCGATGTTTCTCAGAAACCTATCCTACATTGCCACTGCATGTATCCTGACCTCCCCAAGATGACCAACCCGTGGGTCTTTTCTCCATCCTCCATTCCCACTCAATGCCTATCCTAATTCAGAACCTATGATTCACACCACCCCGTGATGTTGTTCTCACTCCTACCATTGAATGCAATGTTACACACCCATACAATGCGCAACACGCCGCGATGTTTGTCAGAAACCTATCCTACATTGCCACTGCATGTTTCCTGACCTCCCCATGCTCACCACGCAGTGGTGCTTTTCTCCATCCTACATTGCCACTCACTGCCTATCCTAATTCAGACCCTATGATTCACAGCACCCCGTGATGTTTTTCTCACTCCTACTAGTGAAAGTAATGTTACACACCCATACAATGCACACCACCCCGCGATGTTTTTCACAAACCTATCCTACATTGCCACTGCATGTTTCCTGATCTCCCCATGCTCACCACCCCGTGGTGCTTTTCTCCATCCTACATTGCTACTAACTGCCTATCCTAATACAGACCCGATGATACACAACACCCTGTGATATTTTTCTCACTCCTACTAGTGAATGTAATATTACACACCCAGACAATGCGCACCACCCCGCAATGTTTTTCAGAAACCTATCCTACATTGCCACTGCATGTTTCCTGACCTTCCCATGCTGACCACCCGGTGGTGCTTTTCTCCATCCTACATTGCCACACACTGCCTATCCTAATTCATACCCGATGATTCACACCACCCTGTGAAGTTTTTCTCATTCCTACTAGTGAATGTATTGTTACACACCCATACAATGCAAACCACCCCGCGATGTTTTTCAGAAATCTATCCTACATTGCCACTGCATGTTTCCTGACCTCCCCATGCTGACCACCCCGTGGTGCTTTTCTCCATCCTACATTGCCGCTCACTGCCTATTCTTATTCAGACCCTATGATTCACACCACCCCGTGATGTTTTTCTCATTCCCACTAGTGAAAGTAATGTTACACACCCATAGAATGCGCACCACCCCGCGATGTTTTTCAAAAACCTATCCTACATTTCCACTGCATGTTTCCTGACCTCCCCATGCTGACCACCCCGTGGTGCTTTTCTCCATCCTACATTGCCACTAACTGCCTATTCTACTTCAGACACAATGATTCACACCACCCCGTGATGTTTTTCTCACTCCTGCTAGTGAATGTTATATTACACACCCATACAATGCGCACCACCCCGCGATGTTTTTCAGAAACCTATCCTACATTGCCACTGCATGTTTCCTGACCTCCACATGCTGACCACGAGTGGTGCTTTTCTCCATACTACATTGCCACTCACTGCCTATCCTATTTCAGACCCTATGATTCACACCACCCCGTGATGTTTTCCTCACTCCTACTAGTGAATGTAATGTTACACAGCCATACAACGCGCACCGCCCTGCGATGTTTTTCAGAAACCTATCCTACATTGCCACTGCATGTTTCCTGACCTCCACATGCTGACCAAACCGTGGTGCTTTTCTACATCCTACATTGCCACTCACTGCCTATCCTAATTCAGAACCTATGATTCACACCACCCCGTGATGTTTTTCTCACTCCTACTAGTGAATGTAATGTTACACAGCCATACAATGCGCACCACCCCGCGATGTTTTTCAGAAACCTATCCTATATTGCCACTGCATGTTTCCTGACCTTCCCATGCTGACCAACCCGTGGTGCTTTTCTCCATCCTACATTGCCACTCACTGCCTATCCTTATTCCGCCCCTATGGTTCACACCACCCCGTGATGTTTTTCTCAATCCTACTAGTGAATTTAATGTTACACAGCCATACAATGAGCACCACCCTGCGATGTTTTTCAGAAACCTATCCTACATTGCCACTGCATGTTTACTGACCGCCCAATGCTGACCACACCGTGGTGCTTTTCTCCATCCTACATTGCTACTAACTGCCTATCCTTATACAGACCCGATGATACACAACACCCTGTGATGTTTTTCTCACTCCTACTAGTGAATGTAATATTACACACCCAGACAATGCGCACCACCCCGCAATGTTTTTCAGAAACCTATCCTACATTGCCACTGCACGTTTCCTGACCTCCCCATGCTCACCACCCCGTGGGGATTTTCTCCATCCTACATTGATCCTCACTGCCTATCCTAATTCAGACACTATGATTCACACCACCCCGTGACGTTTTTCTCACTCCTACTAGTGAATGTTATGTGACACACCCATACAATGCGCACCACCCGGCGATGTTTTTCAGAAACCTATCCTACATTGCCACTGCATGTATCCTGACCTCCCCATGATGACCACCCCGTGGGTCTTTTCTCCATCCTCCATTCCCACACACTGCCTATCCTAATTCAGAACCTATGATTCACACCACCCCGTGATGTTGTTCTCACTCCTACCATTGAATGCAATGTTACACACCCATACAATGCGCACCACCCCGCGATGTTTGTCAGAAACCTATCCTACATTGCCACTGCATGTTTCCTGACCTCCCCATGCTGACCACGCAGTGGTGCTTTTCTCCATCCTACATTGCCACTCACTGCCTATCCTAATTCAGACCCTATGATTCACACCACCCCGTGATGTTTTTCTCACTCCTACTAGTGAAAGTAATGTTACACACCCATACAATGCACACCACCCCGCGATGTTTTTCACAAACCTATCCTACATTGCCACTGCATGTTTCCTGATCTCCCCATGCTCACCACCCCGTGGTGCTTTTCTCCATCCTACATGGCTATTAACTGCCTATCCTAATACGGACCCGATGATACACACCACACCGTGATGTTTTTCTCACTCCTACTAGTGAATGTAATGTTACACAGCCATACAATGCGCACCACCCCGCGATGTTTTTCAGAAACCTATCCTACATTGCCACTGCATGTTTCCTGACCTCCACATGCTGACCACGAGTGGTGCTTTTCTCCATCCTACATTGCCACTCACTGCCTATCCTAATTCAGACCCTATGATTCACACCACCCCGTGATGTTTTGCTCACTCCTACTAGTGAATGTAATGTTACACAGCCATACAATGCGCACCACCCCGCGATGTTTTTCAGAAACCTATCCTACATTGCCACTGCATGTTTCCTGACCTCCACATGCTGACCAAACCGTGGTGCTTTTCTCCATCCTACATTGCCTCTCACTGCCTATCCTAATTCAGAACCTATGATTCACACCACCCCGTGATGTTTTTCTCACTCCTACTAGTGAATGTAATGTTACACAGCCATACAATGCACACCACCCCGCGATGTTTTTCAGAAACCTATCCTACATTGCCACTGCATGTTTCCTGACCTCCACATGCTGACCAGCCCGTGTTGCTTTTCTCCATCCTACATTGCCACTCACTGCCTATGCTAATTCAGACCCTATGATTCACACCACCCCGTGATGTTTTCCTCACTCCTTCTAGTGAATGTAATGTTACACACCCATACAATGCGCACCACCCCAAGATGTTTTTCAGAAACCTATCCTATATTGCCACTGCATGTTTCCTGACCTCCCTATTCTGACCACCCCGTGGTGCTTTTCTCCATCCTACATTGCCACTCACTGCCTATCCTAATTGAGACCATATGATTCACACCACCCCGTGATGTATTTCTCACTCCTACTAGTGAAAGTAATGATAAACACACATACAATGCGCACCACCCCGCGATGTTTTTCAGAAACCTATCCTACATTTCCACTGCATGTTTCCTGACCTCCCCATGCTGACCACCGCGTGTTGCTTTTTTGCATCCTACATTGCAACTCACTGCCTATCCTAATTCAGTCCTTATGATTCACACCACCCCGTGATGTTTTTCTCACTCCTACTAGTGAATGTAATTTTACACAGCCATACAATGCGCACCACCCCGCGATGTTTTTCAGAAACCCATCCTACATTGCCACTGCATGTTTCCTGACCTCCCCATACTGACCACCCCGTGGTGCTTTTCTCCATCCTACATTGCCACTCACTGCCTATCCTAATTTAGACACTATGATTAACACCAACCCGTGATGTTTTTCTCACTCCTACTAGTGAATGTAATGTTCCACAGCCATAAAATGCGCACCACACCGCGATGTTTTTCAGAAACCTATCCTACATTGCCACTGCATGTTTCCTGACCTCCCCATGCTGACAACCCATGGTGCTTTTCTCCATCCTACATTGCCACTCACTTCCTACCCTAATTCAGACCCTATGATTCACACCACCCCGTGATGTTTTTCTCACTCCTACTAGTGAATGTAATGTTACACACCCATACAATGCGCAGCACCCCAGGATGTTTTTCAGAAACCTATCCTACATAGCCACTACATGTTTCCTGACCTCCCCATGCTGACCACCCCGTGGTGCTTTTCTCCATCCTACATTGCAGCTCACTGCCTATTCTTATTCAGACCCTATGATTCACACCACCCCGTGATGTTTTTCTCATTCCCACTAGTGAAAGTAATGTTACACACCGATAGAATGCGCACCACCCCGCGATGTTTTTCAGAAACCTATCCTACATTGCCACTGCATGTTTCCTGACCTCCCCATGCTGACCACCCCGTGGTGCTTTTTTCCATCCTACATTGCCACTAACTGCCTATTCTACTTCAGACACAATGATTCACACCACCCCGTGATGTTTTTCTCACTCCTACTAGTGAATGTAATGTTACACACCCATAGAATGCGCACCACCCCGCGATGTTTTTCAGAAACCTATCCTACATTGCCACTGCATGTTTCCTGACCTCCACATGCTGACCACGAGTGGTGTTTTTCTCCATCCTACATTGCCACTCACTGCCTATCCTAATTCAGACCCTATGATTCACACCACCCCGTGATGTTTTTCTCACTCCTACTATTGAATGTAGTGTTACACAGCCATACAACACGCACCACCCCGCGATGTTTTTCAGAAACCTATCCTACATTGCCACTGCATGTTTCCTGACCTTCCCATGCTGACCAACCCGTGGTGCTTTTCTCCATCCTACATTGCCACTCACTGCCTATCCTTATTCAGCCCCTATGGTTCACACCACCCCGTGATGTTTTTCTCAATCCTACTAGTGAATTTAATGTTACACAGCCATACAATGAGCACCACCCTGCGATGTTTTTCAGAAACCTATCCTACATTGCCACTGCATGTTTACTGACCGCCCAATGCTGACCACACCGTGGTGCTTTTCTCCATCCTACATTGCTACTAACTGCCTATCCTTATACAGACCCGATGATACACAACACCCTGTGATGTTTTTCTCACTCATACTAGTGAATGTAATATTACACACCCAGACAATGCGCACCACCCCGCAATGTTTTTCAGAAACCTATCCTACATTGCCACTGAATGTTTCCTGACCTTCCCATGCTGACCACCCGGTGGTGCTTTTCTCCATCCTACATTGCCACTCACTGCCTATCCTAATTCATACCCTATGATTCACACCACCCTGTGAAGTTTTTCTCACTCCTACTAGTGAATGTATTGTTACACACCCATACAATGCACACCACCCCGCGATGTTTTTCAGAAACCTATCCTACATTGCCACTGCATGTTCCCTGACCTCCCCATGCTGACCACCCCGTGGTACTTTTCTCCATCCTACATTGCCACTCACTGCCTATTCTTATTCAGACCCTATGATTCACACCACCCCGTGATGTTTTTCTCATTCCCACTAGTGAAAGTAATGTTACACACCCATAGAATGCGCACCACCCCGCGATGTTTTTCAGAAACCTATCCTACATTGCCACTGCATGTTTCCTGACCTCCCCATGCTGACCACACCGTGGTGCTTTTCTCCATCCTACATTGCCACTAACTGCCTATTCTACTTCAGACACAATGATTCACACCACCCCGTGATGTTTTTCTCACTCCTGCTAGTGAATGTTATATTACACACCCATACAATGCGCACCACCCCGCGATGTTTTTCAGAAACCTATCCTACATTGCCACTGCATGTTTCCTGACCTCCACATGCTGACCACGAGTCATGCTTTTCTCCATCCTACATTGCCACTCACTGCCTATCCTAATTCAGACCCTATGATTCACACCACCCCGTGATGTTTTGCTCACTCCTACTAGTGAATGTAATGTTACACAGCCATACAATGCGCACCACCCCGCGATGTTTTTCAGAAACCTATCCTACATTGCCACTGCATGTTTCCTGACCTCCACATGCTGACCAAACCGTGGTGCTTTTCTCCATCCTACATTGCCTCTCACTGCCTATCCTAATTCAGAACCTATGATTCACACCACCCCGTGATGTTTTTCTCACTCCTACTAGTGAATGTAATGTTACACAGCCATACAATGCACACCACCCCGCGATGTTTTTCAGAAACCTATCCTACATTGCCACTGCTTGTTTCCTGACCTCCCCATGCTGACCAGCCCGTGTTGCTTTTCTCCATCCTACATTGCCACTCACTGCCTATGCTAATTCAGACCCTATGATTCACACCACCCCGTGATGTTTTCCTCACTCCTTCTACTGAATGTAATGTTACACACCCATACAATGCGCACCACCCCAAGATGTTTTTCAGAACCCTATCCTTTATTGCCACTGCATGTTTCCTGACCTCCCTATTCTGACCACCCCGTGGTGCTTTTCTCCATCCTACATTGCCACTCACTGCCTATCCTAATTGAGACCCTATGATTCACACCACCCCGTGATGTATTTCTCACTCCTACTAGTGAAAGTAATGATACACACACATACAATGCGCACCACCCCGCGATGTTTTTCAGAAACCTATCCTACATTTCCACTGCATGTTTCCTGACCTCCCCATGCTGACCACCGCGTGTTGCTTTTTTCCATCCTACATTGCCACTCACTGCCTATCCTAATTCAGTCCTTATGATTCACACCACCCCGTGATGTTTTTCTCACTCCTACTAGTGAATGTAATGTTACACAGCCATACAATGCGCACCACACCGCGATGTTTTTCAGAAACCTATCCTACATTGCCACTGCATGTTTCCTGACCTCCCCATGCTGACAACGCATGGTGCTTTTCTCCATCCTACATTGCCACTCACTTCCTACCCTAATTCAGACCCTATGATTCACACCACCCCGTGATGTTTTTCTCACTCCTACTAGTGAATGTAATGTTACAAACCCATACAATGCGCAGCACCCAGGATGTTTTTCAGAAACCTATCCTACATAGCCACTACATGTTTCCTGACCTCCCCATGCTGACCACCCCGTGGTGCTTTTCTCCATCCTACATTGCCACTCACCGCCATCCTAATTCAGACCCTATGATTCACACCACCCCGTGATGTTTTTCTCACTCCCACTAGCGAAAGTAATGTTACACACCCATACAATGCGCAGCACCCCGGGATGTTTTTCAGAAACTTCTCCTACATTTCCACAGCATGTTTCCTGACCTCCTCATGCTGACAATCACGTGGAGCTTTTCTCCATCCTACATTGCTACTAACTGCCTATCCTGATTCAGACCCTATGATACACACCACTCCGTGATGTTTTTCTCACTCCTACTAGGGAATATAATGTTACACACCCATACAATGCCCACCATCCCACGATGTTTTTCAGAAACCTATCCTACATTGCCACTGCACGTTTCCTGACCTCCCCATGCTCACCACCCCGTGGGGCTTTTCTCCATCCTACATTGATCCTCACTGCCTATCCTAATTCAGACACTATGATTCACACCACCCCGTGACGTTTTTCTCACTCCTACTAGTGAATGTTATGTGACACACCCATACAATGCGCACCACCCGGCGATGTTTCTCAGAAACCTATCCTACATTGCCACTGCATGTATCCTGACCTCCCCATGATGACCACCCCGTGGGTCTTTTCTCCATCCTCCATTCCCACTCACTGCCTATCCTAATTCAGAACCTATGATTCACACCACCCCGTGATGTTGTTCTCACTCCTACCATTGAATGCAATGTTACACACCCATACAATGCGCACCACCCCGCGATGTTTGTCAGAAACCTATCCTACATTGCCACTGCATGTTTCCTGACCTCCCCATGCTGACCACGCAGTGGTGCTTTTCTCCATCCTACATTGCCACTCACTGCCTATCCTAATTCAGACCCTATGATTCACACCACCCCGTGATGTTTTTCTCACTCCTACTAGTGAAAGTAATGTTACACACCCATACAATGCACACCACCCCGCGATGTTTTTCACAAACCTATCCTACATTGCCACTGCATGTTTCCTGATCTCCCCATGCTCACCACCCCGTGGTGCTTTTCTCCATCCTACATGGCTATTAACTGCCTATCCTAATACGGACCCGATGATACACACCACACCGTGATGTTTTTCTCACTCCTACTAGTGAATGTAATGTTACACAGCCATACAATGCGCACCACCCCGCGATGTTTTTCAGAAACCTATCCTACATTGCCACTGCATGTTTCCTGACCTCCACATGCTGACCACGAGTGGTGCTTTTCTCCATCCTACATTGCCACTCACTGCCTATCCTAATTCAGACCCTATGATTCACACCACCCCGTGATGTTTTGCTCACTCCTACTAGTGAATGTAATGTTACACAGCCATACAACGCGCACCACCCTGCGATGTTTTTCAGAAACCTATCCTACATTGCCACTGCACGTTTACTGACCGCCCAATGCTGACCACACCGTGGTGATTTTCTCCATCCTACATTGATACTAACTGCCTATACTAATACAGACCCGATGATACACAACACCCTGTGATGTTTTTCTCACTCCTACTAGTGAATGTAATATTACACACCCAGACAATGCGCACCACCCCGCAATGTTTTTCAGAAACCTATCCTACATTGCCACTGAATGTTTCCTGACCTTCCCATGCTGACCACCCGGTGGTGCTTTTCTCCATCCTACATTGCAACTCACTGCCTATCCTAATTCATACCCTATGATTCACACCACCCTGTGAAGTTTTTCTCACTCCTACTAGTGAATGTATTGTTACACACCCATACAATGCACACCACCCCGCGATGTTTTTCAGAAACCTATCCTACATTGCCACTGCATGTTTCCTGACCTCCACATGCTGACCACGAGTGGTGCTTTTCTCCATCCTACATTGCCACTCACTGCCTATCCTAATTCAGACCCTATGTTTCACACCACCCCGTGATGTTTTGCTCACTCCTACTAGTGAATGTAATGTTACACAGCCATACAATGCGCACCACCCCGCGATGTTTTTCAGAAACCTATCCTACATTGCCACTGCATGTTTCCTGACCTCCACATGCTGACCAAACCGTGGTGCTTTTCTCCATCCTACATTGCCTCTCACTGCCTATCCTAATTCAGAACCTATGATTCACACCACCCCGTGATGTTTTTCTCACTCCTACTAGTGAATGTAATGTTACACACCCATACAATGCGCACCACCACAAGATGTTTTTCAGAACCCTATCCTTTATTGCCACTGCATGTTTCCTGACCTCCCTATTCTGACCACCCCGTGGTGCTTTTCTCCATCCTACATTGCCACTCACTGCCTATCCTAATTGAGACCCTATGATTCACACCACCCCGTGATGTATTTCTCACTCCTACTAGTGAAAGTAATGATACACACACATACAATGCGCACCACCCCGCGATGTTTTTCAGAAACCTATCCTACATTTCCACTGCATGTTTCCTGACCTCCCCATGCTGACCACCGCGTGTTGCTTTTTTCCATCCTACATTGCCACTCACTGCCTATCCTAATTCAGTCCTTATGATTCACACCACCCCGTGATGTTTTTCTCACTCCTACTAGTGAATGTAATGTTACACAGCCATACAATGCGCACCACACCGCGATGTTTTTCAGAAACCTATCCTACATTGCCACTGCATGTTTCCTGACCTCCCCATGCTGACAACCCATGGTGCTTTTCTCCATCCTACATTGCCACTCACTTCCTACCCTAATTCAGACCCTATGATTCACACCACCCCGTGATGTTTTTCTCACTCCTACTAGTGAATGTAATGTTACACACCCATACAATGCGCAGCACCCAGGATGTTTTTCAGAAACCTATCCTACATAGCCACTACATGTTTCCTGACCTCCCCATGCTGACCACCCCGTGGTGCTTTTCTCCATCCTACATTGCCACTCACCGCCATCCTAATTCAGACCCTATGATTCACACCACCCCGTGATATTTTTCTCACTCCCACTAGCGAAAGTAATGTTACACACCCATACAATGCGCAGCACCCCGGGATGTTTTTCAGAAACTTCTCCTACATTTCCACAGCATGTTTCCTGACCTCCTCATGCTGACCATCACGTGGAGCTTTTCTCCATCCTACATTGCTACTAACTGCCTATCCTGATTCAGACCCTATGATACACACCACCCCGTGATGTTTTTCTCACTCCTACTAGGGAATATAATGTTACACACCCATACAATGCCCAACATCCCACGATGTTTTTCAGAAACCTATCCTACATTGCCACTGCACGTTTCCTGACCTCCCCATGCTCACCACCCCGTGGGGCTTTTCTCCATCCTACATTGATCCTCACTGCCTATCCTAATTCAGACACTATGATTCACACCACCCCGTGACGTTTTTCTCACTCCTACTAGTGAATGTTATGTGACACACCCATACAATGCGCACCACCCGGCGATGTTTCTCAGAAACCTATCCTACATTGCCACTGCATGTATCCTGACCTCCCCATGATGACCACCCCGTGGGTCTTTTCTCCATCCTCCATTCCCACTCACTGCCTATCCTAATTCAGAACCTATGATTCACACCACCCCGTGATGTTGTTCTCACTCCTACCATTGAATGCAATGTTACACACCCATACAATGCGCACCACCCCGCGATGTTTGTCAGAAACATATCCTACATTGCCACTGAATGTTTCCTGACCTTCCCATGCTGACCACCCGGTGGTGCTTTTCTCCATCCTACATTGCAACTCACTGCCTATCCTAATTCATACCCTATGATTCACACCACCCTGTGAAGTTTTTCTCACTCCTACTAGTGAATGTATTGTTACACACCCATACAATGCACACCACCCCGCGATGTTTTTCAGAAACCTATCCTACATTGCCACTGCATGTTTCCTGACCTCCACATGCTGACCACGAGTGGTGCTTTTCTCCATCCTACATTGCCACTCACTGCCTATCCTAATTCAGACCCTATGATTCACACCACCCCGTGATGTTTTGCTCACTCCTACTAGTGAATGTAATGTTACACAGCCATACAATGCGCACCACCCCGCGATGTTTTTCAGAAACCTATCCTACATTGCCACTGCATGTTTCCTGACCTCCACATGCTGACCAAACCGTGGTGCTTTTCTCCATCCTACATTGCCTCTCACTGCCTATCCTAATTCAGAACCTATGATTCACACCACCCCGTGATGTTTTTCTCACTCCTACTAGTGAATGTAATGTTACACAGCCATACAATGCACACCACCCCGCGATCTTTTTCAGAAACCTATCCTACATTGCCACTGCTTGTTTCCTGACCTCCCCTTGCTGACCAGCCCGTGTTGCTTTTCTCCATCCTACATTGCCACTCACTGCCTATCCTAATTCAGACCCTATGCTTCACACCACCCCGTGATGTTTTCCTCACTCCTTCTACTGAATGTAATGTTACACACCCATACAATGCGCACCACCACAAGATGTTTTTCAGAACCCTATCCTTTATTGCCACTGCATGTTTCCTGACCTCCCTATTCTGACCACCCCGTGGTGCTTTTCTCCATCCTACATTGCCACTCACTGCCTATCCTAATTGAGACCCTATGATTCACACCACCCCGTGATGTATTTCTCACTCCTACTAGTGAAAGTAATGATACACACACATACAATGCGCACCACCCCGCGATGTTTTTCAGAAACCTATCCTACATTTCCACTGCATGTTTCCTGACCTCCCCATGCTGACCACCGCGTGTTGCTTTTTTCCATCCTACATTGCCACTCACTGCCTATCCTAATTCAGTCCTTATGATTCACACCACCCCGTGATGTTTTTCTCACTCCTACTAGTGAATGTAATGTTACACAGCCATACAATGCGCACCACACCGCGATGTTTTTCAGAAACCTATCCTACATTGCCACTGCATGTTTCCTGACCTCCCCATGCTGACAACCCATGGTGCTTTTCTCCATCCTACATTGCCACTCACTTCCTACCCTAATTCAGACCCTATGATTCACACCACCCCGTGATGTTTTTCTCACTCCTACTAGTGAATGTAATGTTACACACCCATACAATGCGCAGCACCCAGGATGTTTTTCAGAAACCTATCCTACATAGCCACTACATGTTTCCTGACCTCCCCATGCTGACCACCCCGTGGTGCTTTTCTCCATCCTACATTGCCACTCACCGCCATCCTAATTCAGACCCTATGATTCACACCACCCCGTGATATTTTTCTCACTCCCACTAGCGAAAGTAATGTTACACACCCATACAATGCGCAGCACCCCGGGATGTTTTTCAGAAACTTCTCCTACATTTCCACAGCATGTTTCCTGACCTCCTCATGCTGACCATCACGTGGAGCTTTTCTCCATCCTACATTGCTACTAACTGCCTATCCTGATTCAGACCCTATGATACACACCACCCCGTGATGTTTTTCTCACTCCTACTAGGGAATATAATGTTACACACCCGTACAATGCCCAACATCCCACGATGTTTTTCAGAAACCTATCCTACATTGCCACTGCACGTTTCCTGACCTCCCCATGCTCACCACCCCGTGGGGCTTTTCTCCATCCTACATTGATCCTCACTGCCTATCCTAATTCAGACACTATGATTCACACCACCCCGTGACGTTTTTCTCACTCCTACTAGTGAATGTTATGTGACACACCCATACAATGCGCACCACCCGGCGATGTTTCTCAGAAACCTATCCTACATTGCCACTGCATGTATCCTGACCTCCCCATGATGACCACCCCGTGGGTCTTTTCTCCATCCTCCATTCCCACTCACTGCCTATCCTAATTCAGAACCTATGATTCACACCACCCCGTGATGTTGTTCTCACTCCTACCATTGAATGCAATGTTACACACCCATACAATGCGCACCACCCCGCGATGTTTGTCAGAAACCTATCCCACATTGCCACTGCATGTTTCCTGACCTCCCCATGCTGACCACGCAGTGGTGCTTTTCTCCATCCTACATTGCCACTCACTGCCTATCCTAATTCAGACCCTATGATTCACACCACCCCGTGATGTTTTTCTCACTCCTACTAGTGAAAGTAATGTTACACACCCATACAATGCACACCACCCCGCGATGTTTTTCACAAACCTATCCTACATTGCCACTGCATGTTTCCTGATCTCCCCATGCTCACCACCCCGTGGTGCTTTTCTCCATCCTACATGGCTATTAACTGCCTATCCTAATACGGACCCGATGATACACACCACACCGTGATGTTTTTCTCACTCCTACTAGTGAATGTAATGTTACACAGCCATACAATGCGCACCACCCCGCGATGTTTTTCAGAAACCTATCCTACATTGCCACTGCATGTTTCCTGACCTCCACATGCTGACCACGAGTGGTGCTTTTCTCCATCCTACATTGCCACTCACTGCCTATCCTAATTCAGACCCTATGATTCACACCACCCCGTGATGTTTTGCTCACTCCTACTAGTGAATGTAATGTTACACAGCCATACAATGCGCACCACCCTGCGATGTTTTTCAGAAACCTATCCTACATTGCCACTGCATGTTTACTGACCGCCCAATGCTGACCACACCGTGGTGATTTTCTCCATCCTACATTGATACTAACTGCCTATACTAATACAGACCCGATGATACACAACACCCTGTGATGTTTTTCTCACTCCTACTAGTGAATGTAATATTACACACCCAGACAATGCGCACCACCCCGCAATGTTTTTCAGAAACCTATCCTACATTGCCACTGAATGTTTCCTGACCTTCCCATGCTGACCACCCGGTGGTGCTTTTCTCCATCCTACATTGCAACTCACTGCCTATCCTAATTCATACCCTATGATTCACACCACCCTGTGAAGTTTTTCTCACTCCTACTAGTGAATGTATTGTTACACACCCATACAATGCACACCACCCCGCGATGTTTTTCAGAAACCTATCCTACATTGCCACTGCATGTTTCCTGACCTCCCCATGCTGACCACCCCGTGGTGCTTTTCTCCATCCTACATTGCCACTCACTGCCTATTCTTATTCAGACCCTATGATTCACACCACCCCGTGATGTTTTTCTCATTCCCACTAGTGAAAGTAATGTTCCACACCCATAGAATGCGCACCACCCCGCGATGTTTTTCAGAAACCTATCCTACATTGCCACTGCATGTTTCCTGACCTCCCCATGCTGACCACCCCGTGGTGCTTTTCTCCATCCTACATTGCCACTAACTGCCTATTCTACTTCAGACACAATGATTCACACCACCCCGTGATGTTTTTCTCACTCCTGCTAGTGAATGTTATACTACACAACCATAGAATGCGCACCACCCCGCGATGTTTTTCAGAAACCTATCCTACATTGCCACTGCATGTTTCCTGACCTCCACATGCTGACCACGAGTGGTGCTTTTCTCCATCCTACATTGCCACTCACTGCCTATCCTAATTCAGACCCTATGATTCACACCACCCCGTGATGTTTTGCTCACTCCTACTAGTGAATGTAATGTTACACAGCCATACAATGCGCACCACCCCGCGATGTTTTTCAGAATCCTATCCTACATTGCCACTGCATGTTTCCTGAGCTCCACATGCTGACCAAACCGTGGTGCTTTTCTCCATCCTACATTGCCACTCACTGCCTATCCTAATTCAGAACCTATGATTCACACCACCCCGTGATGTTTTTCTCACTCCTACTAGTGAATGTAATGTTACACAGCCATACAACACGCAGCACCCCGCGATGTTTTTCAGAAACCTATCCTACATTGCCACTGCATGTTTCTTGACCTTCCCATGCTGACCAACCCGTGGTGCTTTTCTCCATCCTACATTGCCACTCACTGCCTATCCTTATTCAGCCCCTATGGTTCACACCACCCCGTGATGTTTTTCTCATTCCTACTAGTGAATTTAATGTTACACAGCCATACAATGCGCACCACCCTGCGATGTTTTTCAGAAACCTATCCTACATTGCCACTGCATGTTTACTGACCGCCCAATGCTGACCACACCGTGGTGCTTTTCTCCATCCTACATTGCTACTAACTGCCTATCCTAATACAGACCCGATGATACACAACACCCTGTGATGTTTTTCTCATTCCTACTAGTGAATGTAATATTACACACCCAGACAATGCGCACCACCCCGCAATGTTTTTCAGAAACCTATCCTACACTGCCACTGCATGTTTCCTGACCTTCCCAAGCTGACCACCCGGTGGTGCTTTTCTACATCCTACATTGCCACTCACTGCCTATCCTAATTCATACCCTATGATTCACACCACCCTGTGAAGTTTTTCTCACTCCTACTAGTTAATGTATTGTTACACACCCATACAATGCACATCACCCCGCAATGTTTTTCAGAAACCTATCCTACACTGCCACTGCATGTTTCCTGACCTCCCCATGCTGACCACCCCTTGGTGCTTTTCTCCATCCTACATTGCCACTCACTGCCTATTCTTATTCAGACCCTATGATTCACACCACCCCGTGATGTTTTTCTCATTCCCACTAGTGAAAGTAATGTTACACACCCATAGAATGCGCACCACCAGCCGATGTTTTTCAGAAACCTATCCTACACTGCCACTGCATGTTTCCTGACCTCCCCATGCTGACCAACCCGTGGTGCTTTTCTCCATCCTACATTGCCACTAACTGCCTATTCTACTTCAGACACTATGATTCACACCACCCCGTGATGTTTTTCTCACTCCTGCTAGTGAATGTTATATTACACACCCATACAATGCGCACCACCCCGCGATGTTTTTCAGAAACCTATCGTACATTGCCACTGCATGTTTCCTGACCTCCACATGCTGACCACGAGTGGTGCTTTTCTCCATTCTACATTGCCACTCACTGCCTATCCTAATTCAGACCCTATGATTCACACCACCCCGTGATGTTTTGCTCACTCCTACTAGTGAATGTAATGTTACACAGCCATACAATGCGCACCACCCCGCGATGTATTTCAGAAACCTATCCTACATTGCCACTGCATGTTTCCTGACCTCCACATGCTGACCAAACCGTGGTGCTTTTCTCCATCCTACATTGCCACTCACTGCCTATCCTAATTCAGAACCTATGATTCACACCACCCCGTGATGTTTTTCTCACTCCTACTAGTGAATGTAATGTTACACAGCCATACAACACGCACCACCCCGCGATGTTTTCAGAAACCTATCCTACATTGCCACTGCATGTTTCCTGACCTTCCCATGCTGACCAAACCGTGGTGTTTTCTCCATCCTACATTGCCACTCACTGCCTATCGTTATTCAGCCCCTATGGTTCAAACCACCCCGTGATGTTTTTCTCAATCCTACTAGTGAATTTAATGTTACAGAGCCATACAATGCGCACCACCCTGCGATGTTTTTCAGAAACCTATCCTACATTGCCACTGCATGTTTACTGACCGCCCAATGCTGACCACACCGTGGTGCTTTTCTCCATCCTACATTGCTACTAACTGCCTATCCTAATACAGACCCGATGATACACAACACCCTGTGATGTTTTTCTCACTCCTACTAGTGAATGTAATATTACACACCCAGACAATGCGCACCACCCCGCAATGTTTTTCAGAAACCTATCCTACATTGCCATTGCATGTTTCCTGACCTTCCCATGCTGAGCATCCGGTGGTGCTTTTCTCCATCCTACATTGCCACTCACTGCCTATCCTAATTCATACCCTATGATTCACACCACCCTGTGAACTTTTTCTCACTCCTACTAGTGAATGTATTGTTACACACCCATACAATGCACACCACCCCGCGATGTTTTTCAGAAACCTATCCTACATTGCCACTGCATGTTTCCTGACCTCCCCATGCTGACCAGCCCGTGGTGCTTTTCTCCATCCTACATTGCCACTCAATGCCTATACTTATTCAGACCCTATGATTCACACCACCCCGTGATGTTTTTCTCATTCCCAATAGTGAAAGTAATGTTACACACCCATAGAATGCGCACCACCCCGCGATGTTTTTTAGAAACCTATCCTACATTGCCACTACATGTTTCCTGACCTCCACATGCTGACCACCCCGTGGTGCTTTTCTCCATCCTACATTGCCACTAACTGCCTCTTCTACTTCAGACCCTATGATTCACACCACCCCGTGATGTTTTTCTCACTCCTGCTAGTGAATGTTATATTACACACCCATACAATGCGCACCACCCCGCGATGTTTTTCAGAAACCTATCCTACATTGCCACTGCATGTTTCCTGACCTCCCAATGCTGACCACCCGTGGTGATTTTCTCCATCCTACATTGACACTCACTGCCTATCCTAATTCAGACCCTATGATTCACACCACCCCGTGATGTTTTTCTCACTCCTTCTAGTGAATGTAATGTTACACACACATACAATGCACACCACCCCGCGATGTTTTTCAGAAACCTATCCTACATTGCCACTGCATGTTTCCTGACCTCCCCATGCTGACCAACCCGTGGTGCTTTTCTCCATCCTACATTGCCACTCACTGCCTATCCTAATTCAGACCCTATGATACACACCACCGCGTGATGTTTTTCTCACTCCTACTAGTGAATGTAATGTTACACACCCATACAATGCGCACCAACACGCGATGTTTTTCAGAAACCTATCCTACATTGCCACTGCATGTTTCCTGACCTCCCCATGCTGACCACCCCGTGGTGCTTTTCTCCATCCTACATTGCCTCTCACTGCCTATCCTAATTCAGACCCTATGATTCACACCACCTCGTGATGTTTTTCTCACTCCTACTAGTGAATGTAATGTTACACACACATACAATGCGCACCACCCCGCGATGTTTTTCAGCAACCTATCCTACATTGCCACTGCATGTTTCCTGACATCCCCATGCTGACCACCCCGTGGTGCTTTTCTCCATCCTACATTGCCACACACTGCCTATCCTAATTCAGACCCTATGGTTCACAGCACCCCGTGATGTTTTTCTCACTCCCTCTAGTGAAAGTAATTTTACACACCCATACAATGCGCAGCACCCCGCGATGTTTTTCAGAAACTTCTCCTACATTGCCACTGCATGTTTCATGACCTCCCCATGCTGACCATCCCGTGGTGCTTTTCTACATCCTACATTGCTATAACTGCCTATCCTGATTCAGACCCTATGATACACACCACCCCGTGATGTTTTTCTCACTCCTACTAGTGAATGTAATGTTACAAACCCATACAATCTGCACCACCCCGCGAAGTTTTTCAGAAACCTATCCTACATTGCCACAGCATGTTTCCTGACCTCCCCATGCTGACCATCCCGTGGTGCTTTTCTACATATTACATTGCTACTAACTGCCTATCCTGATTCAGACCCTAGGATACACACCACCCCGTGATGTTTTTCTCACTCCTACTAGTGAATGTAATGTTACACACCCATACAATGCGCACCAGCCCAAGATGTTTTTCAGAAACCTATCCTACATTGCCACAGCATGTTTCCTGACCACCCCATGCTGACAACCCCGTGGGGCTTTTCTCCATCCTACATTGCCACTCACTGCCTATCCTAATTCAGACACTATGATTCACACCACCCCGTGATGTTTTTCTCACTCCTGGTAGTGAATGTTATATTACACACCCATACAATGCGCACCACCCTGCGATGTTTTTCAGAAACCTATCCTACATTGCCACTGCATGTTTCCTGACCACCACATGCTGACCACCCCGTGGTGATTTTCTCCATCCTACATTGACACTCACTGCCTATCCTAATTCAGAACCTATGATTTACACCACCACGTGATGTTTTTCTCACTCCTTCTAGTGAATGTAATGTTACACACACATACAATGCACACCACCCCGCGATGTGTTTCAGAAACCCATCCTACATTGCCACTGCATGTTTCCTGACCTCTCCATGCTGACCAGCCCGTGGTGCTTTTCTCCATCCTACATTGACACTCACTGCCTTTCCTAATTCAGACCATATGATTCACACCACCCCGTGATGTTTTTGTCACTCCTACTAGTGAATGTAATGTTGCACAGCCATACAATGCGCACCACCCGGCGATGCTTCTCAGAAACCTATCCTACATTGCCACTGCATGTTTGCTGACCTCCCCATGCTGACCACCCCGTGGTGCTTTTCACCATCCTACATTGCAACTCTGTGCCTATCCTAATTCATACCTTATGATTCACACCACCCAGTGATGTTTTTCTCACTCCTACTAGTGAATGTAATGTTACACAGCCATACAATGCGCACCACCCCGCGATGTTTTTCTGAAATCTATCCTACATGGCCACTGCATGTTTCCTGACCTCCCCATGTTGGCCACCCCGTGGTGCTTTTCTCCATCCTACATTGCCACTCACTGCCTATCCTAATTCAGACCCTATGACTAACACCACCCCAGGATGTTTTTATCACTCCTACTAGTGAATGTAATGTTACACACCCATACAATGTGCAGCACCCCGCGATGTTTTTCAGAAACTTCTCCTACATTGCCACTGCATGTTTCCTGACCTCCCCATGCTGATCACCCCGTGTGCTTTTCTCCATCCTACATTGCCACTCACTGCCTATCCTAATTCAGACCCTATGATTCACACCACCCCGTGTTGTTTTTCTCACTCCTACTGGTGAATGTAATGTTACACACCCATACAATGAGCACCACCCGGCGATGCTTCTTAGAAACCTATCCTACATTGCCACTGCATGTTTCCTGACCTCCCCATGCTGACCACCCCTTGGTGCTTTTCAGAATCCTACATTGCAACTCACTACCTATCCTAATTCATACCTTATGATTCACACCACCCAGTGATGTTTTTCTCACTCCTACTAGTGAATGTAATGTTACACAGCCATAAAATGCGCACCACCCCGCGATGTTTTTCAGAAACCTATCCTACATTGCCACTGCATGTTTCCTGACCTCCCCATGCTGACCACCCCGTGGTGCTTTTCTCCATCCTACATTGCCACTCACTGCCTATCCTAATACATACCCTATGATTCACACAACCCGGTGATGTTTTTCTCTCTCCTACTAGTGAATGTAATGTTACACACCCATACAATGCGCACCACCCCGCGATGTTTTTCAGAAACCTATCCTACATTGCCACTGCATGTTTCCTGACCTACCCATGCTGACCACCCCGTGGTGCTTTTCTCCATCCTACATTGCCACTCACTGCCTATCCTAATTCATACCCTATGGTTCACACCACCCCTTGATGTTTTTCTCACTCCTACTAGTGAATGTAATGTTACACACCCATACAATGCGCATCACTCTGCGATGTTTTACAGAAATCTATCCTACATTGCCACTGCATGTTTCCTGACCTCCCCATGCTGACCACCCCGTGGTGCTTTTCTCCATCCTACATTGCCACTCACTGCCTATTCTTATTCAGCCCCTATGATTCATACCACCCCGTGATGTTTTTCTCATTCCCACTAGTGAAAGTAATGTTACACACCCATACAATGCGCAGCACACCGCGATGTTTTTCAGAAACTTCTCCTACATTGCCACTGCATGTTTCCTGACCTCCCCATGCTGACCATCCCATGGTGCTTTTCTACATCCTACATTGCTACTAAGTGCCTATCCTGATTCAGACCCTATGATACACACCACACCGTGATGTTTTTCTCACTCCTACTAGTGAATGTAATGTTACACACCCATACAATGCGCACCACCCCAAGATGTTTTTCAGAAATCTATCCTACATTGCCACTGCATGTTTCCTGACCTCCCCATGCTTACCACCCCGTGGGGCTTTTCTCCATCCTACATTGCCACTCACTGCCTATCCTAATTCAGACACTATGATTCACACCACCCCGTGATGTTTTTCTCACTCCTGCTAGTGAATGTTATATTACACACCCATACAATGTGCACCACCCCGCGATGTTTTTCAGAAACCTATCCTACATTGCCACTGCATGTTTCCTGACCTCCCCATGCTGACCAACCCGTGGTGCTTCTCTCCATCCTACATTGCCACTCACTGCCTATCCTAATTCAGACCCTATGATACACACCACCCCGTGATGTTTTTCTCACTCCTACTAGTGAATGTAATGTTACACACCCATACAATGCGCACCAACACGCGATGTTTTTCAGAAACCTATCCTACATTGCCACTGCATGTTTCCTGACCTCCCCATGCTGACCACCCCGTGGTGCTTTTCTCCATCCTACATTGCCACTCACTGCCTATCCTAATTCAGACCCTATGATTCACACCACCTCGTGATGTTTTTCTCACTCCTACTAGTGAATGTAATGTTACACACACATACAATGCGCACCACCCCGCGATGTTTTTCAGAAACCTATCCTACATTGCCACTGCATGTTTCCTGACATCCCGATCCTGACCACCCCGTGGTGCTATTCTCCATCCTACATTGCCACTCACTGCCTATCCTAATTCAGACCCTATGGTTCACAGCACCCCGTGATGTTTTTCTCACTCCCTCTAGTGAAAGTAATTTTACACACCCATACAATGCGCAGCACCCTGGGATGTTTTTCAGAAACTTCTCCTACATTGCCACTGCATGTTTCCTGACCTCCCCATGCTGACCATCCCGTGGTGCTTTTCTCCATCCTACATTGCTACTAACTGCCTATCCTGATTCAGACCCTATGATACACACCACCCCGTGATGTTTTTCTCACTCCTACTAGTGAATGTAATGTTACACACCCATACAATGCGCACCAGCCCAAGATGTTTTTCAGAAACCTATCCTACATTGCCACTGCATGTTTCCTGACCTCCCCATGCTGACAACCCCGTGGGGCTTTTCTCCATCCTACATTGCCACTCACTGCCTATCCTAATTCAGACACTATGATTCACACCACCCCGTGATGTTTTTCTCACTCCTGCTAGTGTATGTTATATTACACACCCATACAATGCGCACCACCCTGCGATGTTTTTCAGAAACCTATCCTACATTGCCACTGCATGTTTCCGGACCACCCCATGCTGACCACCCCGTGGTGATTTTCTCCATCCTACATTGACACTCACTGCCTATCCTAATTCAGACCCTATGATTCACAACACCACGTGATGTTTTTCTCACTCCTTCTAGTGAATGTAATGTTACACACACATACAATGCACACCACACCGCGATGTTTTTCAGAAACCTATCCTACATTGCCACTGCATGTTTCCTGACCTCCCCATGCTGACCAGCCCGTGGTGCTTTTCTCCATCCTACATTGACACTCACTACCTTTCCTAATTCAGACCCTATGATTCACACCACCCCGCGATGATATTCTCACTCCTACTAGTGAATGTAATGTTACACACCCATACAGTCTGCACCACCACGCGATGTTTTTCAGAAACCTATCCTACATTGCCACAGCATGTTTCCTGACCTCCCCATGCTGACCATCCCGTGGTGCTTTTCTCCATCCTACATTGCCACTCACTGCCTATCCTAATTCAGTCCCTATGATTCACACCACCCCGTGAATTTTTCTCACTCCCACTAGTGAAAGTAATGTTACACACCCATACAATGTGCAGCACCCCGCAATGTTTTTCAGAAACCTATCCTACATTGCCACTGCATGTTTCCTGACCTACCCATGCTGACCATACCGTGGTGCTTTTCTGCATCCTACATTGCTACTAACTGCCTATCCTGATTCAGACCGTCTGATACACACCATCCCGTGATGTTTTTCTCACTCCCACTAGTGAAAGTAATGTTACACACCCATACAATGCGCACCACCCGGCGATGTTTTTCAGAAAAATATGCTACATTGCCAATGCATGTTTCCTGACATCCCCATGCTGACCACCCCGTGGTGTTTTTCTCCATCCTACATTGCCACTCCCTGCCTATCCTAATTCAGACATTATGATTCACACTACCCCGTGATGTTTTTCTCACTCCTACTAGTGAATGTAATGTTACACACCCATAGAAGGCGCACCACCTGGCGATGTTTTTCAGAAACCTATCCTACATTGCCACTGTATGTTTCCTTACCTCCCCATGCTGACCACCCCTTTGTGCTTTTCTCGATCCTACATTGCCACTCACTGCCTATCCTAATTCAGACACTATGATTCACACCACCCCGTGATGTTTTTCTCACTCCTACTAGTGAATGTAATGTTACACACCCATACATTGCGCACCACCCCGCAATGCTTTTCAGAAACCTATCGTATATTGCCACAGCATGTTTCATCACCTCCCCATGCTGACCACCCCGTGATGCTTTTCTCCGTCTTACATTGCCACTCCCTGCCTATCCTAATTCAGACACTATGATTCACACCACCCCGTGATGTTTTTCTCACTGCTACTAGTGAATGTAATGTTACACAGCCGTACCATGCGCACCACCCCGCGATGTTTTTCAGAAACCTATCCTACATTGCCACTGCATGTTTCCTGACCTCCCCATGCTGACCATCCTGTGGTACTTTTCTCCATCCCACATTGCTAGTAACTGCCTATCCTGATTCAGACCCTATGATACACACCATTCCGTAATGTTTTTCTCACTCCTACTAGTGAATGTAATGTTACACACCCATATAATGCGCACCACACCACGATGTTTTTCAGAATCCTATCCTACATTGCCACTGCATGTTTCCTGACATCCCCATGCTGACCACCCCGTGGTGCTTTTCTCCATGCTACATTGCCACTCACTGCCTATCCTAATTCAGACACTATGATTCACACTACCCCGTGATATTTTTCTCACTCCTACTAATGAATGTAATGTTACACACCCATAGAAGGCGCACCACCCGGCGATGTTTTTCAGAAACCTATCCTACATTGCCACTGCATGTTTCCTGACCTCCCCATGCTGACGACCACGTGGTGCTTTTCTCCATCCTACATTACCCCTCACTGCCTATCCTAATTCAGACACTATGATTCACACCACCCCGTGATGTTTTTCTGACTCCTACTAGTGAAGGTAATGTTACACACCCATAAAATCTGCACCACCCCGCGATGTTTTTCAGAAACCTATCCTGCATTGCCCCAGCATGTTTCCTGACCTACCCATGCTGACCAGCCCGTGGTGCTTTTCTCCATCCTACATTGCCACTCACTGCCTATCCTAATTCAGACCCTATGATTCACACCACCCCGTGATGTTTTTCTCACTCCCACTAGTGAAAGTAATGTTAGACACCCATACAATGCGGAGCACCCCGCGATGTTTTTCAGAAACCTATCCTACATTGCCACTGCATGTTTCCTGAACTCCCCATGCTGACAATCCCGTGGTGCTTTTCTCCATTCTACATTGCTACTAACTGCCTATCCTGATTCAGACCCTATGATACACACCACCCCGTGATATTTTTCTCACTCCTACTAGTGAATGTAATGTTACACACCCATACAATGCGCACCACACCACGATCTTTTTCAGAAACCTATCCTACACTGACACTGAATGTTTCCTGACATCCCCATGCTGACCACCCCTTGGTGCTTTTCTCCATCATACATTGCTACTAACTGCCTATCCTAATACAGAGCTTAGGATACACATCAAACCGTGATGTTTTTCTCACTCCTACTAGTGAATGTAATATTACACACCCATACAATGCACACCACCCCGCGATGTTTTTAAGAAACCTATCCTACATTGCCACTGCATGTTTCCTGACCTCCCCATGCTGACCAGCCCGTGGTGCTTTTCTCCATCCTACATTGCCACTCACTGCCTATCCTAATTCAGACCCTATGATTCACACCACCCCGTGATGTTTTTCTCACTCCCACTAGTGAAAGTAATTTTAGACACCCATACAATGCGGAGCACCCCGCGATGTTTTTCAGAAACCTATCCTACATTGCCACTGCATGTTTCCTGACCTCCCCATGCTGACCACCCCTTGGTGCTTTTCTCCATCCTACATTGCTACTAACTGCCTATCCTAATACAGAGCTTAGGATACACATCACCCCGTGATGTTTTTCTCACTCCTACTAGTGAATGTAATATTACACACCCATACAATGCACACCACCCCGCGATGTTTTTAAGAAACCTATCCTACATTGCCACTGCATGTTTCCTGACCTCCCCATGCTGACCAGCCCGTGGTGCTTTTCTCCATCCTACATTGCCACTCACTGCCTATCCTAATTCAGACCCTATGATTCACACCACCCCGAGATGTTTTTCTCACTCCCACTAGTGAAAGTAATGTTAGACACCCATACAATGCGGAGCACCCCGCGATGTTTTTCAGAAACCTATCCTACATTGCCACTGCATGTTACTGAACTCCCCATGCTGACAATCCCGTGGTGCTTTTCTCCATTCTACATTGCTACTAACTGCCTATCCTGATTAGACCCTATGATACACACCACCCCGTGATATTTTTCTCACTCCTACTAGTGAATGTAATGTTACACACCCATACAATGCGCACCACACCACGATGTTTTTCAGAAACCTATCCTACACTGCCACTGAATGTTTCCTGACATCCCCATGCTGACCACCCCGTGGTGCTTTTCTCCATCCTACATTGCCACTCACTGCCTATCCTTATTCAGACACTATGATTCACACTACCCCGAGATGTTTTTCTCACTCCTACTAGTGAATGTAATGTTACACACCCATAGAAGGCGCACCACCCGGCAATGTTTTTCTGAAACCTATCCTATATTGCCACTGCATGTTTCCTGACCTCCCCATGCTGACCACCCCGTGGTGCTTTTCTCCATCCTACATTGCCACTCACTGCCTATTCTAATTCAGACACTATGATTCACACCACCCTGTGATGTTTTTCTCACTCCTACTAGTGAAAGTAATGTTAAACACACATACAATGCGCACCACCCCGCGATGTTTTTCAGAAACATATCCTACATTGCCACTGCATGTTTCCTGACCTCCCCATGCTGACCACCCCGTGGTGCTTTTCTCCATCCTACATTGCTATTAACTGCCTATCCTCATACAGACGTTATGATACTCACCACCCCGTGATGTTTTTCTCACTCCTACTAGTGAATGTAATGTTACAAACCCATACATTGCACACCAACCCGCAATGTTTTTCAGAAACCTAACCTATATTGCCACATCATTTTTCCTGAACTCCCCATGCTGACCAGACCGTGGTGCTTTTCTCCATCTTCCATTGCCACTTACTGCCTATCCTAATTCAGACACTATGATTCACAGCACCCACATGATATTTTTCTCACTCCTACTAGTGAATGTAATGTTACACAGCCATACAATGCACACCACCCCGCGATGTTTTTTAGAAACCTATCCTACATTGCCACTGCATGTTTCCTGACTTCCCCATGCTGACCACCCCGTGGTGCTTTTCTCCATCCTACATTGCCACTCAATGCCTATCCTAATTGAGACTCTATGATACAAACCACCCCGTGATGTTTTCCTCACTCCTTCTAGTGAATGTAATGTTACACACCCATACAATGGGCACCACCCCGCGATGTTTTTCATAAACCTATCCTACATTGACACTGCATGTTTTCTGACCTCCCTATGCTGACCACGCCGTGGTGCTTTTCTCCATCCTACATTGCCACTCACTGCCTATCCTATTTCTGAGCCTATGATTCACACCACCCCGTGATGTTTTTCTCACTCCTATTAGTGAAAGTAATGTTACACACACGTACAATGCGCACCACACCGTGATGTTTTTAAGAAACCTATCCTATATTGCCACTGCATGTTTCCAGACCTCCCCATGCTGACCACCCCGTGGTGCTTTTCTCCATCCTTCATTGCCACTCGTTGCCTATCCTAATACAGACCCGATGATGCACACCACCCAGTGATGTTTTTCTCACTGCTACTTGTGAATGTAAGGTTACACAGCCATACAATGCAAACCACCCCACGATTTTTTTCAGAAACCTATCCTACATTGCCACTGCATGTTTCCTGACCTCCCCATGCTGACCACCCTGTGGTGCTTTTCTCCATCCTACATTTCCACTCACTGCCTATCCTCATTCAGACCCTATGATTCACACCACCCCGTGATGTTTTTCTCACTCCTACTAGTAAATGTAATGTTACACACCCATACAATCTGCACCACACCGCGATGTTTTTCAGAAACCTATCCTACATTGCCACAGCATGTTTCCTGACCTCCCCATGATGACCACCCCGTGGTGCCTTTCTCCATCCTACATTGCCACTCACTGCCTATCCTAATTCAGACCCTATGATTCACACCACCCCGTGATGTTTTTCTCACTCCCACTAGTGAAAGTAATGTTAGACACCCATACAATGCGGAGCACCCCGCGATGTTTTTCAGAAACCTATCCTACATTGCCACTGCATGTTTCCTGAACTCCCCATGCTGACAATCCCGTGGTGCTTTTCTCCATTCTACATTGCTACTAACTGCCTATCCTGATTCAGACCCTATGATACACACCACCCCGTGATATTTTTCTCACTCCTACTAGTGAATGTAATGTTACACACCCATACAATGCGCACCACACCACGATCTTTTTCAGAAACCTATCCTACACTGACACTGAATGTTTCCTGACATCCCCATGCTGACCACCCCTTGGTGCTTTTCTCCATCATACATTGCTACTAACTGCCTATCCTAATACAGAGCTTAGGATACACATCAAACCGTGATGTTTTTCTCACTCCTACTAGTGAATGTAATATTACACACCCATACAATGCACACCACCCCGCGATGTTTTTAAGAAACCTATCCTACATTGCCACTGCATGTTTCCTGACCTCCCCATGCTGACCAGCCCGTGGTGCTTTTCTCCATCCTACATTGCCACTCACTGCCTATCCTAATTCAGACCCTATGATTCACACCACCCCGTGATGTTTTTCTCACTCCCACTAGTGAAAGTAATTTTAGACACCCATACAATGCGGAGCACCCCGCGATGTTTTTCAGAAACCTATCCTACATTGCCACTGCATGTTTCCTGACCTCCCCATGCTGACCACCCCTTGGTGCTTTTCTCCATCCTACATTGCTACTAACTGCCTATCCTAATACAGAGCTTAGGATACACATCACCCCGTGATGTTTTTCTCACTCCTACTAGTGAATGTAATATTACACACCCATACAATGCACACCACCCCGCGATGTTTTTAAGAAACCTATCCTACATTGCCACTGCATGTTTCCTGACCTCCCCATGCTGACCAGCCCGTGGTGCTTTTCTCCATCCTACATTGCCACTCACTGCCTATCCTAATTCAGACCCTATGATTCACACCACCCCGAGATGTTTTTCTCACTCCCACTAGTGAAAGTAATGTTAGACACCCATACAATGCGGAGCACCCCGCGATGTTTTTCAGAAACCTATCCTACATTGCCACTGCATGTTACTGAACTCCCCATGCTGACAATCCCGTGGTGCTTTTCTCCATTCTACATTGCTACTAACTGCCTATCCTGATTAGACCCTATGATACACACCACCCCGTGATATTTTTCTCACTCCTACTAGTGAATGTAATGTTACACACCCATACAATGCGCACCACACCACGATGTTTTTCAGAAACCTATCCTACACTGCCACTGAATGTTTCCTGACATCCCCATGCTGACCACCCCGTGGTGCTTTTCTCCATCCTACATTGCCACTCACTGCCTATCCTTATTCAGACACTATGATTCACACTACCCCGAGATGTTTTTCTCACTCCTACTAGTGAATGTAATGTTACACACCCATAGAAGGCGCACCACCCGGCAATGTTTTTCTGAAACCTATCCTATATTGCCACTGCATGTTTCCTGACCTCCCCATGCTGACCACCCCGTGGTGCTTTTCTCCATCCTACATTGCCACTCACTGCCTATTCTAATTCAGACACTATGATTCACACCACCCTGTGATGTTTTTCTCACTCCTACTAGTGAAAGTAATGTTAAACACACATACAATGCGCACCACCCCGCGATGTTTTTCAGAAACATATCCTACATTGCCACTGCATGTTTCCTGACCTCCCCATGCTGACCACCCCGTGGTGCTTTTCTCCATCCTACATTGCTATTAACTGCCTATCCTCATACAGACGTTATGATACTCACCACCCCGTGATGTTTTTCTCACTCCTACTAGTGAATGTAATGTTACAAACCCATACATTGCACACCAACCCGCAATGTTTTTCAGAAACCTAACCTATATTGCCACATCATGTTTCCTGAACTCCCCATGCTGACCAGACCGTGGTGCTTTTCTCCATCTTCCATTGCCACTTACTGCCTATCCTAATTCAGACACTATGATTCACAGCACCCACATGATATTTTTCTCACTCCTACTAGTGAATGTAATGTTACACAGCCATACAATGCACACCACCCCGCGATGTTTTTTAGAAACCTATCCTACATTGCCACTGCATGTTTCCTGACTTCCCCATGCTGACCACCCCGTGGTGCTTTTCTCCATCCTACATTGCCACTCAATGCCTATCCTAATTGAGACTCTATGATACAAACCACCCCGTGATGTTTTCCTCACTCCTTCTAGTGAATGTAATGTTACACACCCATACAATGGGCACCACCCCGCGATGTTTTTCATAAACCTATCCTACATTGACACTGCATGTTTTCTGACCTCCCTATGCTGACCACGCCGTGGTGCTTTTCTCCATCCTACATTGCCACTCACTGCCTATCCTATTTCTGAGCCTATGATTCACACCACCCCGTGATGTTTTTCTCACTCCTATTAGTGAAAGTAATGTTACACACACGTACAATGCGCACCACACCGTGATGTTTTTAAGAAACCTATCCTATATTGCCACTGCATGTTTCCAGACCTCCCCATGCTGACCACCCCGTGGTGCTTTTCTCCATCCTTCATTGCCACTCGTTGCCTATCCTAATACAGACCCGATGATGCACACCACCCAGTGATGTTTTTCTCACTGCTACTTGTGAATGTAAGGTTACACAGCCATACAATGCAAACCACCCCACGATTTTTTTCAGAAACCTATCCTACATTGCCACTGCATGTTTCCTGACCTCCCCATGCTGACCACCCTGTGGTGCTTTTCTCCATCCTACATTTCCACTCACTGCCTATCCTCATTCAGACCCTATGATTCACACCACCCCGTGATGTTTTTCTCACTCCTACTAGTAAATGTAATGTTACACACCCATACAATCTGCACCACACCGCGATGTTTTTCAGAAACCTATCCTACATTGCCACAGCATGTTTCCTGACCTCCCCATGATGACCACCCCGTGGTGCCTTTCTCCATCCTACATTGCCACTCACTGCCTATCCTAATTCAGACCCTATGATTCACACCACCCCGTGAGGTTTTTCTCACTCCTACTAGTGAATGTAATGTTACACACCCATGCAATGCGCACCACCCCGCGATGTTTTTCAGAAACCTATCCTACATTGCCACTGCATTTTTCCTGACCTCCCCATGATGACCACCCCGTGGTGCTTTTCTCCATCCTACATTGCCACTCACTGCCTATCCTAATTCAGACCCTATGATTCACACCACCCCGTGATGTTTTTCTCACTCCTACTAGTGAAAGTAATGTTACACACCCATACAATGCGCACCACCCCGCGATGTTTTTCAGAAACATATCCTACATTGCCCCTGCATGTTTCCTGACCTCCCCATGCTGACCACCCCGTGGTGCTTTTCTCCATCCTACATTGCTATTAACTGCCTATGCTCATACAGACGTTATGATACACACCACCCCATGATGTTTTTCTCACTCCTACTAGTGAATGTAATGTTACAAACCCATACATTGCACACCAACTCGCAATGTTTTTCAGAAACCTATCCTATATTGCCACATCATGTTTCCTGACCTCCCCATGCTGACCACACCGTGGTGCTTTTCTCCATCTTCCATTGCCACTTACAGCCTATCCTAATTCAGACCCTATGATTCACAGCACCCACATGATATTTTTCTCACTCCTACTAGTGAATGTAATGTTACACAGCCATACAATGCACACCACCCCGCGATGTTTTTTAGAAACCTATCCTACATTGCCACTGCATGTTTCCTGACTTCCCCATGCTGACCACCCCGTGGTGCTTTTCTCCATCCTACATTGCCACTCAATGCCTATCTTAATTCAGACTCTATGATACACACCACCCCGTGATGTTTTCCTCACTCCTTCTAGTGAATGTAATGTTACACACCCATACAATGCGCACCACCCCGCGATGTTTTTCAGAAACCTATCCTACATTGACACTGCATGTTTTCTGACCTCACTATGCTGACCACGCCGTGGTGCTTTTCTCCATCCTACATTGCCACTCACTGCCTATCCTATTTCTGACCCTATGATTCACACCACCCAGTGATGTTTTTCTCACTCCTATTAGTGAAAGTAATGTTACAAACACGTACAATGCGCACCACAGCGTGATGTTTTTAAGAAACCTATCCTATATTGCCACTGCATGTTTCCAGACCTCCCCATGCTGACCACCCCGTGGTGCTTTTCTCCATTCTTCATTGCCACTCGTTGCCTATCCTAATACAGACCCGATGATACACACCACCCAATGATGTTTTTCTCACTGCTACTAGTGAATGTAAGGTTACACAGGCATACAATGCAAACCACCCCGCGATTTTTTTCAGAAACCTATCCTACATTGCCACTGCATGTTTCCTGACCTCCCCATGCTGACCACCCCGTGGTGCTTTTCTCCATCCTACATTGCCACTCACTGCCTATCCTATTTCTGACCCAATGATTCACACCACCCCGTGATGTTTTTCTCACTCCTACTAGTGAATGTAAAGTTACACACCCATACAATGCACACCACCCCGCGATGTTTTTCAGAAACCTATCCTCCATTGCCACTGCATGTTTCTTGACCTCCCTATGCTGACCACCCCATGGTGATTTTCTCCATCCTACATTGCTACTAACTGCCTATCCTAATACACACCTGATGATACACACCACCCCGTGATGTTTTTCTCACTCCTACTAGTGAATGTAATGTTACTCAGCCATACAATGCAAACCACCCCGCGATGTTTTTCAGAAACCTATCCTACATTGCCACAGCATGTTTCCGGACCTCCCCATGCTGACCACCCAGTGGTGCTTTTCTCCATCCTACAATGCCACTCACTGCCTATCCTAATTCAGTCCCTATGATTCACACAACCCCGTGATGTTTTTCCCACTCCTACTAGTGAAGGTCATGTTACACACCCATAAAATCTGCACCACCCCGCGATGTTTTTCAGAAACCTATCCTGCATTGCCCCAGCATGTTTCCTGACCTACCCATGCTGACCAGCCCGTGGTGCTTTTCTCCATCCTACATTGCCACTCACTGCCTATCCTAATTCAGACCCTATGATTCACACCACCCCGTGATGTTTTTCTCACTCCCACTAGTGAAAGTAATGTTAGACTCCCATACAATGCGGAGCACCCCGCGATGTTTTTCAGAAACCTATCCTACATTGCCACTGCATGTTTCCTGAACTCCAAATGCTGACAATCCCGTGGTGCTTTTCTCCATTCTACATTGCTACTAACTGCCTATCCTGATTCAGACCCTATGATACACACCACCCCGTGATATTTTTCTCACTCCTACTAGTGAATGTAATGTTACACCCCCATACAATGCGCACCACACCACGATCTTTTTCAGAAACCTATCCTACACTGACACTGAATGTTTCCTGACATCCCCATGCTGACCACCCCTTGGTGCTTTTCTCCATCCTACATTGCTACTAACTGCCTATCCTAATACAGAGCTTAGGATACACATCACCCCGTGATGTTTTTCTCACTCCTGCTAGTGAATGTAATATTACACACCCATACAATGCACACCACCCCGCGATGTTTTTAAGAAACCTATCCTACATTGCCACTGCATGTTTCCTGACCTCCCCATGCTGACCAGCCCGTGGTGCTTTTCTCCATCCTACATTGCCACTCACTGACTATCCTAATTCAGACCCTATGATTCACACCACCCCGTGATGTTTTTCTCACTCCCACTAGTGAAAGTAATGTTAGACACACATACAATGCGGAGCACCCCGCGATGTTTTTCAGAAACCTATCCTACATTGCCACTGCATGTTTCCTGACCTCCCCATGCTGACCACCCCTTGGTGCTTTTCTCCATCCTACATTGCAACTAACTGCCTATCCTAATACAGAGCTTAGGATACACACCACTCCGTGATATTTTTCTCACTCCTACTAGTGAATGTAATGTTACACACCCATACAATGCGCACCACACCACGATGTTTTTCAGAAACCTATCCTACACTGCCACTGAATGTTTCCTGACATCCCCATGCTGACCACCCCGTGGTGCTTTTCTCCATCCTACATTGCCACTCACTGCCTATCCTAATTCAGACACTATGATTCACACTACCCCGAGATGTTTTTCTCACTCCTACTAGTGAATGTAATGTTACACACCCATAGAAGGCGCACCACCCGGCAATGTTTTTCAGAAACCTATCCTATATTGCCACTGCATGTTTCCTGACCTCCCCATGCTGACCACCCCGTGGTGCTTTTCTCCATCCTACATTGCCACTCACTGCCTATTCTAATTCAGAAACTATGACTCACACCACCCCGTGATGTTTTTCTCACTCCTACTAGTGAATGTAATGTTACACACCCATACAATGCACACCACCCCGCGATGTTTTTCTGAAACCTATCCTACATTGCCACTGCATGTTTCCTGACCTCCCCATGCTGACCACCCAGTGGTGCTTTTCTCCATCCTACATTGCCACTCACTGCCTATCCTAATTCAGACCCTATGATTCACACCATCCCGTGATGTGTTTCTCACTCCTACTAGTGAAAGTAATATTACACAGCCATACAATGCGCACCACCCCGCGATGTTTTTCAGAAACCTATCCTACATTGCCACTGCATTTTTCCTGACTTCCCCATGATGACCACCCCGTGGTGCTTTTCTCCATCCTACATTGCCACTCACTGCATATCCTAATTCAGACACTATGATTCACACCACCCTGTGATGTTTTTCTCACTCCTACTAGTGAAAGTAATGTTACACACCCATACAATGCGCACCACCCCGCGATGTTTTTCAGAAACATATCCTACATTGCCACTGCATGTTTCCTGACCTCCCCATGCTGACCACCCCGTGCTGCTTTTCTCCATCCTACATTGCTATTAACTGCCTATCCTCATACAGACGTTATGATACACACCACCCCGTGATGTTTTTCTCACTCCTACTAGTGAATGTAATGTTACAAACCCATACATTGCACACCAACCCGCAATGTTTTTCAGAAACCTAACCTATATTTCCACATCATGTTTCCTGAACTCCCCATGCTGACCAGACCGTGGTGCTTTTCTCCATCTTCCATTGCCACTTACTGCCTATCCTAATTCAGACCCTATGATTCACAACACCCACATGATATATTTCTCACTCCTACTAGTGAATGTAATGTTACACAGCCATACAATGCACACCACCCCGCGATGTTTTTTAGAAACCTATCCTACATTGCCACTGCATGTTTCCTGACTTCCCCATGCTGACCACCCCGTGGTGCTTTTCTCCATCCTACATTGCCAATCAATGCCTATCCTAATTGAGACTCTATGATACACACCACCCCGTGATGTTTTCCTCACTCCTTCTAGTGAATGTAATGTTACACACCCATACAATGGGCACCACCCCGCGATGTTTTTCATAAACTATCCAACATTGACACTGCATGTTTTCTGACCTCCCTATGCTGACCACGCCGTGGTGCTTTTCTCCATCCTACATTGCCACTCACTGCCTATCCTATTTCTGACCCTATGATTCACACCACCCCGTGATGTTTTTCTCACTCCTATTAGTGAAAGTAATGTTACACACCCATACAATGCGCACAACCCGGCGATGATTTCAGAAACCTATCCTACATTGCCACTGCATGTTTCCTGACTTCCGCATGCTGATCACCACATGGTGCTTTTCTAAATCCTACATTGCCACTCACTGCCTATCCTAATTGAGACCCTATGATTCATACCACCCCGTGATGTTTTTCTCACTCCTACTAGTGAATGTAATGTTGCACACCCATACAATGCGCACCACACCGCAATGTTTTTCAGAAACCTATCCTACATTGCCACTGCATGTTTCCTGACATCCCCATGCTGACCACACCGTGGTGCTTTTCTCCATCGTACATTGCCACTCACTGCCTATCTTAATTCAGCGCCTATGATTCACACCACCCCGTGATGTTTTTCTCACTCCTACTAGTGAATGTAATGTTACATACCCATACAATGCGCACCACACGGTGATGTTTTTCAGAAACCTATCCTACATTGCCACTGCATGTTTCCTGACCTCCCCATGCTGACCACCCCGTGGTGCTTTTCTCCATCCTACATTGCCACTCACTGCCTATCCTAATTCAGACCCTATGATTCACACCACCCCGTGTTGTTTTTCTCACTCCTACTAGTGAATGTAATGTTACAAACCCATACATTGCACACCAACCAGCAATGTTTTTCAGAAACCTGTCCTATATTGCCACAGCATGTTTCCTGACCTCCCCATGCTGACCACACCGTGGTGCTTTTCTCCATCCTACATTGCCACTCACTGCCTATGCTAATTCAGACACTATGATTCACACTACCCCGAGATGATTTTCTCACTCCTACTAGTGAATGTAATGTTACACACCCATAGAAGGCGCACCACCCGGCAATGTTTTTCAGAAACCTATCCTATATTGCCACTGCATGTTTCCTGACCTCCCCATGCTGACCATCCCGTGGTGCTTTTCTCCATCCTACATTGCCACTCACTGCCTATCCTAATTCAGACCCTATGATTCACACCACCCCGTGATGTTTTTCTCACTCCTACTAGTGAATGTAATGTTACACACCCATACAATGCACACCACCCCGCGATGTTTTTCTGAAACCTATCCTACATTGCCACTGCATGTTTCCTGACCTCCCCATGCAGACCACCCCGTGGTGCTTTTCTCCATCCTACATTTCCACTCACTGCCTATCCTCATTCAGACCCTATGATTCACACCACCCCGTGATGTTTTTCTCACTCCTACTAGTTAATGTAATGTTACACACCCATACAATGCGCACCACCCCGCGATGTTTTTCAGAAACCTATCCTACATTGCCACTGCATTTTTCCTGACCTCCCCATGATGACCACCCCGTGGTGCTTTTCTCCATCCTACATTGCCACTCACTGTCTATCCTAATTCAGACCCTATGATTCCCACCACCCCGTGATGATTTTCTCACTCCTAATAGTAAAAGTAATGTTACACACCCATACAATGCGCACCACCCCGCGATGTTTTTCAGCAACATACCCTACATTGCCACTGCATGTTTCCTGACCTCCCCATGCTGACCACCCCGTGGTGCTTTTCTCCATCCTACATTGCTATTAACTGCCTATCCTCATACAGACGTTATGATACACACCACCCCGTGATGTTTTTCTCACTCCTACTAGTGAATGTAATGTTACAAACCCATACATTGCACACCAACCCGCAATGTTTTTCAGAAACCTATCCTATATTGCCACAGCATGTTTCCTGACCTCCCCATGCTGACCAAACCGTGGTGCTTTTCTCCATCTTCCATTGCCACTCACTGCCTATACTAATTCAGACCTTATGATTCACAGCACCCCATGATATTTTTCTCACTCCTACTAGTGAATGAAATGTTACACAGCCATACAATGCACACCACCCCGCGATGTTTTTTAGAAACCTATCCTACATTGCCACTGCATGTTTCCTGACTTCCCCATGCTGACCACCCCGTGGTGCTTTTCTCCATCCTACATTGCCACTCACTGCCTATCCTAATTCAGACCCTATGATTCACACCACCCCGTGATGTTTTTCTCACTCCTACTAGTGTATTTAATGTTACACACCCATACAATGCGCACCACCCGGCGATATTTTTCCGAAACCTATCCTACATTGCCACTGCATGTTTCCTGACCTCCCCATGCTGACCACCCCGTGGTGCTTTTCTCCATCCTACATTGCCACTCACTGCCTATCCTAATTCAGACCCTATGATTCACACCACCCCATGATGTTTTTCTCACTCCTACTGGTGAATGTAATGTTACACACCCATACAATGCACACCACCCCGCGAAGTTTTTCAGAAACCTATCCTACATTCGAACACCATGTTTCCTGACCTCCCCGTGATGACCACCCCGTGGTGCTTTTCTCCATCCTACATTGCCACTCACTGCCTATCCTAATTCAGACCCTGTGATTCACACCACCCCGTGATGTTTTTCTCACTCCACTAGTTAATGTAATGTTACACACCCATACAATGCGCACCACCCCGCGATGTTTTTCAGAAACATATCCTACATTGCCACTGCATGTTTCCTGACCTCCCCATGATGACCACCCCGTGGTGCTTTTCTCCATCCTACATTGCCACTCACTGCCTATCCTAATACAGACCCTATGATTCCCACCACCACGTGATGTTTTCCTCACTCCTTCTAGTGAATGTAATGTTACACACCCATACAATGCGCACCACCCCGCGATGTTTTTCAGAATCCTATCCTACATTGCCACTGCATGTTTCCTCACCTCCCTATGCTGACCACCCCGTGGTTCTTTTCTCCATCCTACATTGCCACTCACTGCCTATCCTAATTCAGACCCTATGATTCACACCACCTCGTGATGTTTTTCTTACTCCTACTAGTGAATGTAATGTTACAAAGCCATGCAACGCGCACCACCCCGCGATGTTTTTCAGAAACCTATCCTATATTGCCACTGCATGTTTCCTGACATCCCCATGCTGACCACCCAGTGGTGCTTTTCTCCATCCTACATTGCCACTCACTGCCTATCCAAATTCAGACACTATGATTCACACCACCCCGTGATGTTTTTCTCATTCCTACTAGTGAATGTAATGTTACACACCCATACAATGCGCACCACCCCGCGATGTTTTTCTCACTCCTACTAGTGAATGTAATGTTACAAACCCATACATTGCACACCAACCCGCAATGTTTTTCAGAAACCTATCCTACATTGCCACTGCATGTTTTCTGACCTCCCTATGCTGACCACCCCGTGGTGCTTTTCTCCATCCTACATTGCCACTCACTGCCTATCCTATTTCAGACCCTATGATTCACACCACCCCGTGATGTTTTTCTCACTCCTATTAGAGAAAGTAATGTTACACACACGTACAATGCGCACCACACCGTGATGTTTTTAAGAAACCTATCCTATATTGCCACTGCATGTTTCCAGACCTCCCCATGCTGACAACCCCGTGGTGCTTTTCTCCATCCTACATCGCTCCTAACTGCCTATCCTAATTCAGACACTACGATTCACACAACCCCGTGATGTTTTTCTCACTCCTAGTAGTGAATGTAATGTTACACACCCAAACAATGCGCACCACCCCGCGATGTTTTTCAGAAACCTATCCTACATTGCCACTGCATGTTTCCTGACCTCCCCATGCGGACCACCCCTTGGTGCTTTTCTCCATGTTACATTGCCACTCACTGCCTATCCTAATTCAGACCGTAAGATTCACACCACCCCGTGATGTTTTTCTCACTCCCACTAGTGAAAGTAATATTACACACCCATAGAATGCGCACCACCCCCGATGTTTTCCAGAAACCTATGCTATATTGCCACTGCATGTTTCCTGACCTCCCCATGCTGACAACCCCGTGGTGCTTTTCTCCATCCTACATCGCTCCTAACTGTTTATCCTAATACAGACCTTATGATACACATCACCCCGTGATGATTTTCTCACTCCTACTAGTGAATGTAATAATAAACACCCATACAATGCACACCACCCCGCGATGTTTTTCAGAAACCTATCCTACATTGCCACTGCATGTTTCCTGACCTCCCCATGCTGACCACCCCGTGGTGCTTTTCTACATCCTACATTGCCACTCACTGCCTATTCTATTTCAGACCCTATGATTCACACCACCCGTGATGTTTTTCTCACTCCTACTGGTGAATGTAATGTTACACACCCATACAATGCACACCACCCCGCGAAGTTTTTCAGAAACCTATCCTACATTCGCACAGCATGTTTCCTGACCTCCCCATGCTGACCACCCCGTGGTCCTTTTCTCCATCCTACATTGCCACTCAATGCCTATCCTAATTCAGACCCTATGATTTACACCACCTCGTGATGTTTTTCTCACTCCTACTAGTGAATGTAATGTTACACACCCATACAATGCGCACCACTTGGCGATGTTTTTCAGAAACCTATCCTACATTGCCACTGCATATTTCCTGACCTCCCTGTGATGACCGCCCCGTGGTGCTTTTCTCCATCCTACATTGCCACTCACTGCCTACCCTAATTCAGACCCTATGATTCACACCACCCCGTGATGTTTTTCTCACTCCTACTAGTTAATGTAATGTTACACACCCACACAATGCGCACCACCCCGCGATGTTTTTCAGAAACCTATCCTACATTGCCACTGCATGTTTCCTGACCTCCCCATGCTGACCACCCTGTGGTGCTTTTCTCCATCCTACATTGCCACTCACTGCCTATCCTAATACAGACCCTATGATTCCCACCACCCCGTGATGTTTTCCTCACACCTTCTAGTGAATGTAATGTTACACACCCATACAATGCTCACCACCCCGCTATGTTTTTAAGAAACCTATCCTACATTGCCACTGCATGTTTCCTGACCTCCCTATGCTGACCACCCCGCATTGCTTTTCTCCATCATACATTGCCACTCACTGCCTACCCTAATTCAGACCCTATGATTCACACCACCCCGTGATGTTTTTCTCACTCCTACTAGTGAATGTAATGTTACACAGCCATGCAATGCGCACCACCCCGCGATGTTTTTCAGAAACCTATCCTACATTGCCACGGCATGTTTCCTGACGTCCCCATGCTGACCACCACGTGGTGCTTTTCTACATCCTACATTGCCACTCACGGCCTATCCTAATTGAGACCTATGATTCACACCACCCCGTGATGTTTCTCTCAATCCCACTAGTGAAAGTAATGTTACACACCCATACAATGCGCAGCACCCCGCGATGTTTTTCAGAAACCTCACCTACATTGCCATTGCATGTTTCCTGACCTCCACATGCAGACCACCCCGTGAGGCTTTTCTCCATCCTACATTCCCACTCACGGCCTCTCCTAATTCAGACCCTATGATTCACACCACCCCGTGAAGTTTTTCTCACTCCTACTAGTGAATGAAATGTTACACACCCATACAATGTACACCACCCCGCGATGTTTTTCAGAAACCTATCCTACATTTCCACTGCATGTTTCCTGACCTCCCCATGTTGACCACCCCGTGGTGCTTTTCTCCATCCTACATTGCCACTCACTGCCTATCGTTATTCAGACCCTATGATTCACACCACCCCGTGATGTTTTTCTCACTCCTACTAGTGAATGTAATGTTACACAGCAATGCAATGCGCACCACCCCGCGATGTTTTTCAGAAACGTATCCTACATTGCCACTGCATGTTTCCTGACTTCCCCATGCTGACCACTCCGTGGTGCTTTTCTCCATCCTACATTTCCACTCACTGCCTATCCTAATTCATACCCTATGATTCACACCACCCCGTGATGTTTTTCTCACTCCTACTAGTGAATGTAATGTTACACAGCCATACAATGCGCACCACCCCGCGATGTTTTTCAGAAATCTATCCTACATTGCCACTGCATGTTTCCTGACCTCCCCATTCTGACCACCCCTTGGTGCTTTTGTCCATCCTACATTGCCACTCACTGCCTATTCTATTTCAGACCCTATGATTCACACCACCCCGCCATGTTTTTCTCACTCCCACTAGTGAAAGTAATGTTAGAGACCCATAGAATGCGCACCACCCCGCGATGTTTTTCAGAAACCTATTCTACATTGCCACTGCATGTTTCCTGACCTCTCCATGCTGACCACCCTGTGGTGCTTTTTTCCATCCTACATTGCTACTAACTGCCTATCCTAATACAGACCCTATGATACACATCACCCCGTGATGTTTTTCTCACTCCTACTAGTGAATGTAATGTTACACACTCATACAATGCGCACCACCCCGCGATGCTTTTCAGAAACCTATCCTACATTGCCACTGCATGTTTCCTGACCTCCCCATGCTGACCACCCCGTGGTGCTTTTCTCCATCCTACATTGCCACTCACTGCCTATCCTAATTCAGACCCTATGATTCACATCACCCCATGATGTTTTTCTCACTCCTACTGGTGAATGTAATGTTACACACCCATACAATGCACACCACCACGCGAAGTTTTTCAGAATCCTATCCTACATTCGAATAGCATGTTTCCTGACCTCCCCATGCTGACCGCCCCGTGGTGCTTTTCTCCATCCTACATTGCCACTCACTGCCTATCCTAATTCAGACCCTGTGATTCACACCACCCCGTGATGTTTTTGTCACTCCTACTAGTTAATGTAGTGTTACACACCCATACAATGCGCACCAGCCCACGATGTTTTTCAGAAACCTCTCCTACATTTCCACTGCATGTTTCCTGACCTGCCCATGCTGACCAGGCCCTGGTGATTTTCTCCATCCTACATTGCCACTCACTGCCTATCCTAATTCAGACCCTATGATTCACACCACCCCGTGATGTTTTTCTCACACATACTAGTGAATGTAATGTTACACACCCATACAATGGGCACCACCCCTCGATATTTTTCAGAAACTTATCCTACATTGCCACTGCATGTTTCCTTTCCTCCCCATGCTCACCACACCATGGTGCTTTTCTCCATCCTACATTGCCACTCACTGCCTATACTAATTCAGACCCTATGATTCACAGCTCCCCGTGATGTTTTTCTCACTCCTACTAGTGAATGTAATGTTACACACCCATGCAATGCGCACCACCCCGCGATGTTTTTCAGAAACCTATGGTAAATTGCCACTGCATGTTTCCTGACCTGCCCATGCTGACCACCCGGTGGTTTTTTTCTCCATCCTACATTGCCACACACTGCCTATCCTAATTCAGACCCTAGGATGCATACCACCCAGTGATGTTTTTCTCACTCCTACTAGTGAATGTAATGTTACACAGCCATACAATGCGCACCACACCGCGATGTTTTTCTGAAACATATCCTACATTGCCACTGCATGTTTCCTGACCTCCCCTTGCTTACCACCCCGTGGTTCTTTTCTCCATCCTACATTGCCACTCAATGCCTATCCTAATTCAGACCCTATGATTCACACCACCCCGTGATGTTTTGCTCACTCCTACTAGTGAATGTAATGTTACACACCCATACAATGCGCAGCACCCGTTGATGTTTTTCAGAAACCCATTCTACATTGCCACTGCATGTTTCCTGACCTCCCCATGCTGACCACCCCGTGGTGCTTTTCTCCATCCTACATTGCCACTCACTGCCTATCCTAATTCAGACCCTATGATTCACACCACCCCGTGATATTTTTCTCACTCCTACTAGTGAAAGTAATGTTACACATCCATACAATGCGCACCACCCCGCAATGTTTTTCAGAAACCTATCCTACATTGCCACTGCATGTTTCCTCACCTCCCCATGCTGACCACCCCGTGGTGCTTTTCTCCATCCTACATTGCCACTCACTGCCTATCCTAATTCAGACCCTATGATTCACACCACCCCGTGTTGTTTTTCTCATTCCTACTATTGAAAGTAATGTTACACACCCATACAATGCGCACCACCCCGCGATTTTTTTCAGAAACCTATCCTAGTTTGCCACTGCATGTTTCTTGAGCTCCCCATGCTGACCACCCCGTGGTGCTTTTCTTCATCATATATTGCCACTCACTGCTTATCCTAATTAAGACCCTATGATACACACCACCCTGTGATGTTTTTCTCACTCCTACTAGTGAAAGTAGTGTTACACACCCATACAATGCGCACCACCCCGCAAAGTTTTTCAGAAACCTATCCTACATTGGCACTGCATGTTTCCTGACCTCCCCATGCTGACCACCCCGTGGTGCTTTTCTCCATCCTACATTGCTACTAACTGCCAATGCTAATACAGGCCCTGTGATAAACACCACCCCGTGATGTTTTTCTCACTCCTACTAGTGAATGTAATGTTACACACCCTTACAATGCGCACCACCAGTGGATGTTTTTCAGAAACCTATCCTACGTTGCCACTGCAAGTTTCTGACCTCCCCATGCTGACCACCACGTGGTGCTTTTCTCCGTCTTACATTGCCACTCCCTGCCTATCCTAATTCAGACCCTATGGTTCACACTACCCCGTGATGTTTTCCTCACTCACACTAGTGAAAGTAATGTTACACACCCATACAATGCGCAGCACCCCGCGATGTTTTTCAGAAACCTATCCTACATTCGAACACCATGTTTCCTGACCTCCCCATGCTGACCAAACCGTGGTGCTTTTCTCCATCCTACATTGCTACTCACTGCCTATACTAATTCAGACCCTATGATTCACAGCACCCCGTGATGTTTTTCTCACTCCTACTAATGAATGTAATGTTACACACCCATAGAAGGCGCACCACCCGGCGATGTTTTTCAGAAACCTATCCTACATTGCCACTGCATGTTTCCTGACCTCCCCATGCTGACCACCCCGTGGTGCTTTTCTCCATCCTACATTACCCCTCACTGCCTATCCTAATTCAGACACTATGATTCACACCACCCCGTGATGTTTTTCTGACTCCTGCTAGTGAAGGTAATGTTACACACCCATAAAATCTGCACCACCACGCGATGTTTTTCAGAAACCTATCCTGCATTGCCCCAGCATGTTTCCTGACCTACCCATGCTGACCAGCCCGTGGTGCTTTTCTCCATCCTACATTGCCACTCACTGCCTATCCTAATTCAGACCCTATGATTCACACCACCCCGTGATGTTTTTCTCACTCCCACTAGTGAAAGTAATGTTAGACACCCATACAATGCGGAGCACCCCGCGATGTTTTTCAGAAACCTATCCTACATTGCCACTGCATGTTTCCTGACCTCCCCATGCTGAGCACCCCGTGGTGTTTTTCTCCATCCTACATTGCCACTCACTGCCTATCCTATTTCTGACCCTATGATTCACACCACCCCGTGATGTTTTTCTCACTCCTACTAGTGAATGTAAAGTTACACACCCATACAATGCACACCACCCCGCGATGTTTTTCAGAAACCTATCCTCCATTGCCACTGCATGTTTCTTGACCTCCCTATGCTGACCACCCCATGGTGATTTTCTCCATCCTACATTGCTACTAACTGCCTATCCTAATACACACCTGATGATACACACCACCCCGTGATGTTTTTCTCACTCCTACTAGTGAATGTAATGTTACTCAGCCATACAATGCAAACCACCCCGCGAAGTTTTTCAGAAATCTATCCTACATTGCCACTGCATGTTTCCTGACCTCCCCATGCTGACCACCCAGTGGGGCTTCTCTCCATCCTACTTTGCCACTCACTGCCTATCCTAATTCAGACACTATGATTCACACAACCCCGTGATGTTTTTCCCACTCCTACTAGTGAATGCAATGTTACACACCCATACAATGTGCACCACCCCACGATGTTTGTCAGAAACCTATCCTACATTGCCACTGCATGTTTCCTGACCTCCCCATGCTGACGACCCCTTGGTGCTTTTCTCCATCCTACATTGCCACTCACTGCCTATCCTAATTCAGACCTTATGATTCACACCACCCTGTGTTTTTCTCACTCCCGCTAGTGAAAGTAATTTTACACACCGATAGAATGCGCACCACCCCGCGATGTTTTCAGAAACCTATGCTACATTGCCACTTCTTGTTTCCTCACCTCCCCATGCTGACCACGTGGTGCTTTTCTCCATCCTACATTGTTACTAACTGCCTATCCTAATACAGACCTTATGATACACATCACCCAGTGATGTTTTTCTCACTCCTACTAGTGAATGTAATAATACCCAGCCATAGATGGCACACCAAACCGCGATGTTTTTCAGAAACCTATCCTACATTGCCACTGAATGTTTCCTGACCTCCCCATGCTCACCAACCCGTGGTGCTTTTCTAAATCCCACATTGCCACGCACTGCCTATCCTAATTCAGACGCTATGATTCACACCACCCCGTAATGTTTTTCTCCCTCCTAATAGTGAATGTAATGTTACACACCCATACAGTCTGCACCACCCCGCGATGTTTTTCAGAAACCTATCCTACATTGCCACAGCATGTTTCCTGACCTCCCCATGCTGACCATCCCGTGGTGCTTTTCTCCATCCTACATTGCCACTCACTGCCTATCCTAATTCAGTCCCTATGATTCACACCACCCCGTGATTTTTTTCTCACTCCCACTAGTGAAAGTAATGTTACACACCCATACAATGTGCAGCACCCCGCAATGTTTTTCAGAAACCTATCCTACATTGCCACTGCATGTTTCCTGACCTACCCATGCTGACCATACCGTGGTGCTTTTCTGCATCCTACATTGCTACTAACTGCCTATCCTGATTCAGACCGTCTGATACACACCATCCCGTGATGTTTTTCTCACTCCCACTAGTGAAAGTAATGTTACACACCCATACAATGCGCACCACCCGGCGATGTTTTTCAGAAAAATATGCTACATTGCCACTGCATGTTTCCTGACATCCCCATGCTGACCACCCCGTGGTGCTTTTCTCCATCCTACATTGCCACTCCCTGCCTATCCTAATTCAGACATTATGATTCCCACTACCCCGTGATGTTTTTCTCACTCCTACTAGTGAATGTAATGTTACACACCCATAGAAGGCGCACCACCAGGCGATGTTTTTCAGAAACCTATCCTACATTGCCACTGTATGTTTCCTTACCTCCCCATGCTGACCACCCCTTGGTGCTTTTCTCGATCCTACATTGCCACTCAATGCCTATCCTAATTCAGACACTATGATTCACACCACCCCGTGATGTTTTTCTCACTCCTACTAGTGAGTGTAATGTTACACACCCATACATTGCGCACCACCCCGCAATGCTTTTCAGAAACCTATCGTATATTGCCACAGCATGTTTCATCACCTCCCCATGCTGACCACCCCGTGATGCTTTTCTCCGTCTTACATTGCCCCTCCCTGCCTATCCTAATTCAGACACTATGATTCACACCACCCCGTGATGTTTTTCTCACTGCTACTAGTTAATGTAATGTTACACAGCCGTACCATGCGCACCACCCCGCGATGTTTTTCAGAAACCTATCCTATATTGCCACTGCATGTTTCCTGACCTCCCCATGCTGACCACCCCGTGGTGCTTTTATCCATCCTACATTGCCACTCACTGCCTATCCTAATTCAGACCCTATGGTTCACACTACCCCGTGATGTTTTCCTCACTCACACTAGTGAAAGTAATGTTACACACCCATACAATGCGCAGCACCCCGCGATGTTTTTCAGAAACCTATCCTACATTCGAACACCATGTTTCCTGACATCCCCATGCTGACCAAACCGTGGTGCTTTTCTCCATCCTACATTGCTACTCACTGCCTATACTAATTCAGACCCTATGATTCACAGCACCCCGTGATGTTTTTCTCACTCCTACTAATGAATGTAATGTTACACACCCATAGAAGGCGCACCACCCGGCGATGTTTTTCAGAAACCTATCCTACATTGCCACTGCATGTTTCCTGACCTCCCCATGCTGACCACCCCGTGGTGCTTTTCTCCATCCTACATTACCCCTCACTGCCTATCCTAATTCAGACACTATGATTCACACCACCCCGTGATGTTTTTCTGACTCCTACTAGTGAAGGTAATGTTACACACCCATAAAATCTGCACCACCACGCGATGTTTTTCAGAAACCTATCCTGCATTGCCCCAGCATGTTTCCTGACCTACCCATGCTGACCAGCCCGTGGTGCTTTTCTCCATCCTACATTGCCACTCACTGCCTATCCTAATTCAGACCCTATGATTCACACCACCCCGTGATGTTTTTCTCACTCCCACTAGTGAAAGTAATGTTAGACACCCATACAATGCGGAGCACCCCGCGATGTTTTTCAGAAACCTATCCTACATTGCCACTGCATGTTTCCTGAACTCCCCATGCTGACAATCCCGTGGTGCTTTTCTCCATTCTACATTGCTACTAACTGCCTATCCTGATTCAGACCCTATGATACACACCACCCCGTGATATTTTTCTCACTCCTACTAGTGAATGTAATGTTACACACCCATACAATGCGCACCACACCACGATCTTTTTCAGAAACCTATCCTACACTGACACTGAATGTTTCCTGACATCCCCATGCTGACCACCCCTTGGTGCTTTTCTCCATCCTACATTGCTACTAACTGCCTATCCTAATACAGAGCTTAGGATACACATCACCCCGTGATGTTTTTCTCACTCCTACAAGTGAATGTAATATTACACACCCATACAATGCACACCACCCCGCGATGTTTTTAAGAAACCTATCCTACATTGCCACTGCATGTTTCCTGACCTCCCCATGCTGACCAGCCCGTGGTGCTTTTCTCCATCCTACATTGCCTCTCACTGCCTATCCTAATTCAGACCCTATGATTCACACCACCCCGTGATGTTTTTCTCACTCCCACTAGTGAAAGTAATGTTAGACACCCATACAATGCGGAGCACCCGGCGATGTTTTTCAGAAACCTATCCTACATTGCCACTGCATGTTTCCTGAACTCCCCATGCTGACAATCCCGTGGTGCTTTTCTCCATTCTACATTGCTACTAACTGCCTATCCTGATTCAGACCCTATGATACACACCATCCCGTGATATTTTTCTCACTCCTACTAGTGAAAGTAATGTTACACACCCCTACAATGCGCACCACACCACGATGTTTTTCAGAAACCTATCCTACACTGCCACTGAATGTTTCCTGACATCCCCATGCTGACCACCCCGTGGTGCTTTTCTCCATCCTACATTGCCACTCACTGCCTATCCTAATTCAGACACTATGATTCACACTACCCCGAGATGTTTTTCTCACTCCTACTAGTGAATGTAATGTTAAACACCCATAGAAGGCGCACCACCCGGCAATGTTTTTCAGAAACCTATCCTATATTGCCACTGCATGTTTCCTGACCTCCCCATGCTGACCACCCCGTGGTGCTTTTCTCCATCCTACATTGCCACTCACTGCCTATTCTAATTCAGACACTATGATTCACACCACCCCGTGATGTTTTTCTCACTCCTACTAGTGAATGTAATGTTACACACCCATACAATGCACACCACCCCGCGATGTTTTTCTGAAACCTATCCTACATTGCTCTGCATGTTTCCTGACCTCCCCATGCTGACCACCCAGTGGTGCTTTTCTCCATCCTACATTGCCACTCACTGCCTATCCTAATTCAGACCCTATGATTCACACCATCCCGTGATGTGTTTCTCACTCCTACTAGTGAATGTAATGTTACACAGCCATACAATGGGCACCACCCCGCGATGTTTTTCAGAAACCTATCCTACATTGCCACTGCATTTTTCCTGACCTCCCCATGATGACCACCCCGTGGTGCTTTTCTCCATCCTACATTGCCACTCACTGCCTATCCTAATTCAGACCCTATGATTCACACCACCCTGTGATGTTTTTCTCACTCCTACTAGTGAAAGTAATGTTACACACCCATACAATGCGCACCACCCCGCGATGTTTTTCAGAAACATATCCTACATTGCCACTGCATATTTCCTGACCTCCCCATGCTGACCACCCCGTGGTGCTTTTCTCCATCCTACATTGCCACTCAATGCCTATCCTAATTGAGACTCTATGATACACACCACCCCGTGATGTTTTCCTCACTCCTTCTAGTGAATGTAATGTTACACACCCATACAATGGGCACCACCCCGCGATGTTTTTCATAAACCTATCCTACATTGACACTGCATGTTTTCTGACCTCCCTATGCTGACCACGCCGTGGTGCTTTTCTCCATCCTACATTGCCACTCACTGCCTATCCTATTTCTGACCCTATGATTCACACCACCCCGTGATGTTTTTCTCACTCCTATTAGTGAAAGTAATGTTACACACACGTACAATGCGCACCACACCGTGATGTTTTTAAGAAACCTATCCTATATTGCCACTGCATGTTTCCAGACCTCCCCATGCTGACCACCCCGTGGTGCTTTTCTCCATCCTTCATTGCCACTCGTTGCCTTTCCTAATACAGACCCGATGATACACACCACCCAGTGATGTTTTTCTCACTGCTACTTGTGAATGTAAGGTTACACAGCCATACAATGCAAACCACCCCACGATTTTTTTCAGAAACCTATCCTACATTGCCACTGCATGTTTCCTGACCTCCCCATGCTGACCACCCCGTGGTGCTTTTCTCCATCCTACATTGCCACTCACTGCCTATCCTATTTCTGACCCTATGATTCACACCACCCCGTGATGTTTTTCTCACTCCTATTAGTGAAAGTAATGTTACACACACGTACAATGCGCACCACCCGGCGATGTTTTCAGAAACCTATCGTATATTGCCACTGCATGTTTCCTGACCTCCCCATGCTGACCACCCCGTGGTGCTTTTCTCCATCCTACATTGCCACTCACTGCCTATCCTAATTCAGACACTAGGATTCACACCACCCCGTGATGTTTTTCTCACTCCTACTAGTGAATGTAATGTTACACACCCATACAATGCACACCACCCCGCAATGTTTTTCTGAAACCTATCCTACATTGCCACTGCATGTTTCCTGACCTCCCCATGCTGACCACCCTGTGGTGCTTTTCTCCATCCTACATTTCCACTCACTGCCTATCCTCATTCAGACCCTATGATTCACACCACCCCGTGATGTTTTTCTCACTCCTACTAGTAAATGTAATGTTACACACCCATACAATCTGCACCACACCGCGATGTTTTTCAGAAACCTATCCTACATTGCCACAGCATATTTCCTTACCTCCCCATGATGAACACACCGTGGTGCCTTTCTCCATCCTACATTGCCACTCACTGCCTATCCTAATTCAGACCCTATGATTCACACCACCCCGTGAGGTTTTTCTCACTCCTACTAGTGAATGTAATGTTACACACCCATGCAATGTACACCACCCCGCGATGTTTTTCAGAAACCTATCCTACATTGCCACTGCATTTTTCCTGACCTCCCCATGATGACCACCCCGTGGTGCTTTTCTCCATCCTACATTGCCACTCACTGCCTATCCTAATTCAGACCCTATGATTCACACCACCCCGTGATGTTTTTCTCACTCCTACTAGTGAAAGTAATGTTACACACCCATACAATGCGCACCACCCCGCGATGTTTTTCAGAAACATATCCTACATTGCCACTGCATGTTTCCTGACCTCCCCATGCTGACCACCCCGTGGTGCATTTCTCCATCCTACATTGCTATTAACTGCCTATGCTCATACAGACGTTATGATACACACCACCCCATGATGTTTTTCTCACTCCTACTAGTGAATGTAATGTTACAAACCCATACATTGCACACCAACTCGCAATGTTTTTCAGAAACCTATCCTATATTGCCACATCATGTTTCCTGACCTCCCCATGCTGACCACACCGTGGTGCTTTTCTCCATCTTCCATTGCCACTTACAGCCTATCCTAATTCAGACCCTATGATTCACAGCACCCACATGATATTTTTCTCACTCCTACTAGTGAATGTAATGTTACACAGCCATACAATGCACACCACCCCGCGATGTTTTTTAGAAACCTATCCTACATTGCCACTGCATGTTTCCTGACTTCCCCATGCTGACCACCCCGTGGTGCTTTTCTCCATCCTACATTGCCACTCAATGCCTATCTTAATTCAGACTCTATGATACACACCACCCCGTGATGTTTTCCTCACTCCTTCTAGTGAATGTAATGTTACACACCCATACAATGCGCACCACCCCGCGATGTTTTTCAGAAACCTATCCTACATTGACACTGCATGTTTTCTGACCTCACTATGCTGACCACGCCGTGGTGCTTTTCTCCATCCTACATTGCCACTCACTGCCGATCCTATTTCTGACCCTATGATTCACACCACCCCGTGATGTTTTTCTCACTCCTATTAGTGAAAGTAATGTTACAAACACGTACAATGCGCACCACACCGTGATGTTTTTAAGAAACCTATCCTATATTGCCACTGCATGTTTCCAGACCTCCCCATGCTGACCACCCCGTGGTGCTTTTCTCCATCCTTCATTGCCACTCGTTGCCTATCCTAATACAGACCCGATGATACACACCACCCAATGATGTTTTTCTCACTGCTACTAGTGAATGTAAGGTTACACAGGCATACAATGCAAACCACCCCGCGATTTTTTTCAGAAACCTATCCTACATTGCCACTGCATGTTTCCTGACCTCCCCATGCTGACCACCCCGTGGTGCTTTTCTCCATCCTACATTGCCACTCACTGCCTATCCTATTTCTGACCCTATGATTCACACCACCCCGTGATGTTTTTCTCACTCCTATTAGTGAAAGTAATGTTACACACACGTACAATGCGCACCACACCGTGATGTTTTTCAGAAACCTATCCTACATTGCCACTGCATGTTTCCTGACCTCCCCATGCTGACCACCCCTTGGTGCTTTTCTCCATGTTACATTGCCACTCACTGCCTATCCTAATTCAGACCGTAAGCTTCACACCACCCCGTGATGTTTTTCTCACTCCCACTAGTGAAAGTAATATTACACACCCATAGAATGCCCACCACCCCCGATGTTTTTCAGAAACCTATGCTATATTGCCACTGCATGTTTCCTGACCTCCCCATGCTGACAACCCCGTGGTGCTTTTCTCCATCCTACATCGCTCCTAACTGCTTATCCTAATACAGACCTTATGATACACATCACCCCATGATGATTTTCTCACTCCTAATAGTGAATGTAATAATAAACACCCATACAATGCACACCACCCCGCGATGTTTTTCAGAAACTTTTCCTACAGTGCCACTGTATGTTTCCTGACCTCCCCATGCTGACCACCCCGTGGTGCTTTTCTCCATCCTACATTGCCACTCACTGCCTATCCAAATTCAGACCCTATGATTCACACCACCCCGTGATGATTTTCTCACTCCTACTACTGAATGTAATGTTACACACCCATACAATGCGCACCACCCCGCGATGTTTTTCAGAAACCTACCCTACATTGCCACTGCATGTTTCCTGACCCCCCCATGATGACCACCCCGTGGTGCTTTTCTCCATCCTACATTGCCACTCACTGCCTTTCCTAATTCAGACCCTATGATTCACACCACCCCGTGATGTTTTTCTCACTCCCACAAGTGAAAGTAATGTTAGACACCCATATAATGCGGAGCACCCCGCGATGTTTTTCAGAAACCTATCCTACATTGCCACTGCACTTTTCCTGAACTCCCCATGCTGACAATCCCGTGGTGCTTTTCCCCATCCTACATTGCTACTAACTGCCTATGCTGATTCAGACCTTTTGATACACACCACCCCGTGATGTTTTTCTCACTCCTGCTAGTGAATGTAATGTTACACACCCATACAATGCGCACCACACCACGATGTTTTTCAGAAACCTATCCTACACAGCCACTGCATGTTTCCTGACATCCCCATGCTGACCACCCCGTGGTGCTTTTCTACATCCTACATTGCCACTCACTGCCTATGCTAATTCAGACACTATGATTCACACTACCCCGAGATGTTTTTCTCACTCCTACTAGTGAATGTAATGTTACACACCCATAGAAGGCACACCACCCGGCAATGTTTTTCAGAAACCTATCCTATATTGCCACTGCATGTTTCCTGACCTCCCCATGCTGACCACCCCGTGGTGCTTTTCTCCATCCTACATTGCCACTCACTGCCTATCCTAATTCAGACACTATGATTCACACCACCCCGTGATGTTTTTCTCACTCCTACTAGTGAATGTAAAGTTACACACCCATACATTGCACACCACCCCGCGATGTTTTTCTGAAACCTATCCTACATTGCCACTGCATGTTTCCTGACCTCCCCATGCAGACCACCCCGTGGTGCTTTTCTCCATCCTACATTTCCACTCACTGCCTATCCTCATTCAGACCCTATGATTCACACCACCCCGTGATGTTTTTCTCACTCCTACTAGTAAATGGAATGTTACACACCCATACAATCTGCACCACACCGCGATGTTTTTCAGAAACCTATCCTACATTGCCACAGCATGTTTCCTGAGCTCCCCATGCTGACCACCCCGTGTTGCTTTTCTCCATCCTACATTGCCACTCACTGCCTATCCTAATGCAGACCCTATGATTCACACCACCCCGTGATGTTTTTCTCACTCCTACTAGTTAATGTAATGTTACACACCCATACAATGCGCACCACCCCGCGATGTTTTTCAGAAACCTATCCTACATTGCCACTGCATTTTTCCTGACCTCCCCATGATGACCACCCCGTGGTGCTTTTCTCCATCCTACATTGCCACTCACTGCCTATCCTAATTCAGACCCTATGATTCCCACCACCCCGTGATGTTTTTCTCACTCCTACTAGTGAAAGTAATGTTAAACACCCATACAATGCGCACCACCCCGCGATGTTTTTCAGCAACATACCCTACATTGCCACTGCATGTTTCCTGACCTCCCCATGCTGACCACCCCGTGGTGCTTTTCTCCATCCTACATTGCAATTAACTGCCTATCCTTATACAGACGTTATGATACACACCACCCCGTGATGTTTTTCTCACTCCTACTAGTGAATGTAATGTTACAAACCCATACATTGCACACCAACCCGCAATGTTTTTCAGAAACCTGTCCTATATTGCCACAGCATGTTTCCTGACCTCCCCATGCTGACCACACCGTGGTGCTTTTCTCCATCCTACATTGCCACTCACTGCCTATGCTAATTCAGACACTATGATTCACACTACCCCGAGATGATTTTCTCACTCCTACTAGTGAATGTAATGTTACACACCCATAGAAGGCGCACCACCCGGCAATGTTTTTCAGAAACCTATCCTATATTGCCACTGGATGTTTCCTGACCTCCCCATGCTGACCACCCCGTGGTGCTTTTCTCCATCCTATATTGCCACTCACTGCCTATCCTAATTCAGACACTATGATTCACACCACCCCGTGATGTTTTTCTCACTCCTACTAGTGAATGTAATGTTACACACCCATACAATGCACACCACCCCGCGATGTTTTTCTGAAACCTATCCTACATTGCCACTGCATGTTTCCTGACCTCCCCATGCAGACCACCCCGTGGTGCTTTTCTCCATCCTACATTTCCACTCACTGCCTATCCTCATTCAGACCCTATGATTCACACCACCCCGTGATGTTTTTCTCACTCCTACTAGTTAATGTAATGTTACACACCCATACAATGCGCACCACCCCGCGATGTTTTTCAGAAACCTATCCTAAATTGCCACTGCATTTTTCCTGACATCCCCATGATGACCACCCCGTGGTGCTTTTCTCCATCCTACATTGCCACTCACTGTCTATCCTAATTCAGACCCTATGATTCCCACCACCCCGTGATGTTTTTCTCACTCCTAATAATAAAAGTAATGTTACACACACATACAATGCGCACCACCCCGCGATGTTTTTCAGCAACGTACCCTACATTGCCACTGCATGTTTCCTGACCTCCCCATGCTGACCACCCCGTGGTGCTTTTCTCCATCCTACATTGCTATTAACTGCCTATCCTCATACAGACGTTATGATACACACCACCCCGTGATGTTTTTCTCACTCCTACTAGTGAATGTAATGTTACAAACCCATACATTGCACACCAACCCGCAATGTTTTTCAGAAACCTATCCTATATTGCCACAGCATGTTTCCTGACCTCCCCATGCTGACCACACCGTGGTGCTTTTCTCCATCTTCCATTGCCACTCACTGCCTATCCTAATTCAGACCTTATGATTCACAGCACCCCATGATATTTTTCTCACTCCTACTAGTGAATGTAATGTTACACAGCCATACAATGCACACCACCCCGCGATGTTTTTTAGAAACCTATCCTACATTGCCACTGCATGTTTCCTGACTTCCCCATGCTGACCACCCCGTGGTGCTTTTCTCCATCCTACATGGCCACTCACTGCCTATCCTAATTCAGACCCTATGATTCACACCACCCCGTGATGTTTTTCTCACTCCTACTAGTGTATTTAATGTTACACACCCATACAATGCGCACCACCCCGCGATGTTTTTCAGAAACATATCCTACATTGCCACTGCATGTTTCCTGACCTCCCCAGGCTGACCACCCCGTGGTGCATTTCTCCATCCTACATTGCTATTAACTGCCTATGCTCATACAGACGTTATGATACACACCACCCCATGATGTTTTTCTCACTCCTACTAGTGAATGTAATGTTACAAACCCATACATTGCACACCAACTCGCAATGTTTTTCAGAAACCTATCCTATATTGCCACATCATGTTTCCTGACCTCCCCATGCTGACCACACCGTGGTGCTTTTCTCCATCTTCCATTGCCACTTACAGCCTATCCTAATTCAGACCCTATGATTCACAGCACCCACATGATATTTTTCTCACTCCTACTAGTGAATGTAATGTTACACAGCCATACAATGCACACCACCCCGCGATGTTTTTTAGAAACCTATCCTACATTGCCACTGCATGTTTCCTGACTTCCCCATGCTGACCACCCCGTGGTGCTTTTCTCCATCCTACATTGCCACTCAATGCCTATCTTAATTCAGACTCTATGATACACACCACCCCGTGATGTTTTCCTCACTCCTTCTAGTGAATGTAATGTTACACACCCATACAATGCGCACCACCCCGCGATGTTTTTCAGAAACCTATCCTACATTGACACTGCATGTTTTCTGACCTCACTATGCTGACCACGCCGTGGTGCTTTTCTCCATCCTACATTGCCACTCACTGCCGATCCTATTTCTGACCCTATGATTCACACCAGCCCGTGATGTTTTTCTCACTCCTATTAGTGAAAGTAATGTTACAAACACGTACAATGCGCACCACACCGTGATGTTTTTAAGAAACCTATCCTATATTGCCACTGCATGTTTCCAGACCTCCCCATGCTGACCACCCCGTGGTGCTTTTCTCCATCCTTCATTGCCACTCGTTGCCTATCCTAATACAGACCCGATGATACACACCACCCAATGATGTTTTTCTCACTGCTACTAGTGAATGTAAGGTTACACAGGCATACAATGCAAACCACCCCGCGATTTTTTTCAGAAACCTATCCTACATTGCCACTGCATGTTTCCTGACCTCCCCATGCTGACCACCCCGTGGTGCTTTTCTCCATCCTACATTGCCACTCACTGCCTATCCTATTTCTGACCCTATGATTCACACCACCCCGTGATGTTTTTCTCACTCCTATTAGTGAAAGTAATGTTACACACACGTACAATGCGCACCACACCGTGATGTTTTTCAGAAACCTATCCTACATTGCCACTGCATGTTTCCTGACCTCCCCATGCTGACCACCCCTTGGTGCTTTTCTCCATGTTACATTGCCACTCACTGCCTATCCTAATTCAGACCGTAAGCTTCACACCACCCCGTGATGTTTTTCTCACTCCCACTAGTGAAAGTAATATTACACACCCATAGAATGCCCACCACCCCCGATGTTTTTCAGAAACCTATGCTATATTGCCACTGCATGTTTCCTGACCTCCCCATGCTGACAACCCCGTGGGGCTTTTCTCCATCCTACATCGCTCCTAACTGCTTATCCTAATACAGACCTTATGATACACATCACCCCATGATGATTTTCTCACTCCTAATAGTGAATGTAATAATAAACACCCATACAATGCACACCACCCCGCGATGTTTTTCAGAAACTTTTCCTATAGTGCCACTGTATGTTTCCTGACCTCCCCATGCTGACCACCCCGTGGTGCTTTTCTCCATCCTACATTGCCACTCACTGCCTATCCAAATTCAGACCCTATGATTCACACCACCCCGTGATGATTTTCTCACTCCTACTACTGAATGTAACGTTACACACCCATACAATGCGCACCACCCCGCGATGTTTTTCAGAAACCTACCCTACATTGCCACTGCATGTTTCCTGACCCCCCCATGATGACCACCCCGTGGTGCTTTTCTCCATCCTACATTGCCACTCACTGCCTTTCCTAATTCAGACCCTATGATTCACACCACCCCGTGATGTTTTTCTCACTCCCACAAGTGAAAGTAATGTTAGACACCCATATAATGCGGAGCACCCCGCGATGTTTTTCAGAAACCTATCCTACATTGCCACTGCACTTTTCCTGAACTCCCCATGCTGACAATCCCGTGGTGCTTTTCCCCATCCTACATTGCTACTAACTGCCTATGCTGATTCAGACCTTTTGATACACACCACCCCGTGATGTTTTTCTCACTCCTGCTAGTGAATGTAATGTTACACACCCATACAATGCGCACCACACCACGATGTTTTTCAGAAACCTATCCTACACTGCCACTGCATGTTTCCTGACATCCCCATGCTGACCACCCCGTGGTGCTTTTCTACATGCTACATTGCCACTCACTGCCTATGCTAATTCAGACACTATGATTCACACTACCCCGAGATGTTTTTCTCACTCCTACTAGTGAATGTAATGTTACACACCCATAGAAGGCACACCACCCGGCAATGTTTTTCAGACACCTATCCTATATTGCCACTGCATGTTTCCTGACCTCCCCATGCTGACCACCCCGTGGTGCTTTTCTCCATCCTACATTGCCACTCACTGCCTATCCTAATTCAGACACTATGATTCACACCACCCCGTGATGTTTTTCTCACTCCTACTAGTGAATGTAAAGTTACACACCCATACATTGCACACCACCCCGCGATGTTTTTCTGAAACCTATCCTACATTGCCACTGCATGTTTCCTGACCTCCCCATGCAGACCACCCAGTGGTGCTTTTCTCCATCCTACATTTCCACTCACTGCCTATCCTCATTCAGACCCTATGATTCACACCACCCCGTGATGTTTTTCTCACTCCTACTAGTAAATGGAATGTTACACACCCATACAATCTGCACCACACCGCGATGTTTTTCAGAAACCTATCCTACATTGCCACAGCATGTTTCCTGACCTCCCCATGCTGACCACCCCGTGTTGCTTTTCTCCATCCTACATTGCCACTCACTGCCTATCCTAATGCAGACCCTATGATTCACACCACCCCGTGATGTTTTTCTCACTCCTACTAGTTAATGTAATGTTACACACCCATACAATGCGCACCACCCCGCGATGTTTTTCAGAAACCTATCCTACATTGCCACTGCATTTTTCCTGACCTCCCCATGATGACCACCCCGTGGTGCTTTTCTCCATCCTACATTGCCACTCACTGCCTATCCTAATTCAGACCCTATGATTCCCACCACCCCGTGATGTTTTTCTCACTCCTACTAGTGAAAGTAATGTTAAACACCCATACAATGCGCACCACCCCGCGATGTTTTTCAGCAACATACCCTACATTGCCACTGCATGTTTCCTGACCTCCCCATGCTGACCACCCCGTGGTGCTTTTCTCCATCCTACATTGCAATTAACTGCCTATCCTCATACAGACGTTATGATACACACCACCCCGTGATGTTTTTCTCACTCCTACTAGTGAATGTAATGTTACAAACCCATACATTGCACACCAACCCGCAATGTTTTTCAGAAACCTGTCCTATATTGCCACAGCATGTTTCCTGACCTCCCCATGCTGACCACACCGTGGTGCTTTTCTCCATCCTACATTGCCACTCACTGCCTATGCTAATTCAGACACTATGATTCACACTACCCCGAGATGATTTTCTCACTCCTACTAGTGAATGTAATGTTACACACCCATAGAAGGCGCACCACCCGGCAATGTTTTTCAGAAACCTATCCTATATTGCCACTGGATGTTTCCTGACCTCCCCATGCTGACCACCCCGTGGTGCTTTTCTCCATCCTATATTGCCACTCACTGCCTATCCTAATTCAGACACTATGATTCACACCACCCCGTGATGTTTTTCTCACTCCTACTAGTGAATGTAATGTTACACACCCATACAATGCACACCACCCCGCGATGTTTTTCTGAAACCTATCCTACATTGCCACTGCATGTTTCCTGACCTCCCCATGCAGACCACCCCGTGGTGCTTTTCTCCATCCTACATTTCCACTCACTGCCTATCCTCATTCAGACCCTATGATTCACACCACCCCGTGATGTTTTTCTCACTCCTACTAGTTAATGTAATGTTACACACCCATACAATGCGCACCACCCCGCGATGTTTTTCAGAAACCTATCCTACATTGCCACTGCATTTTTCCTGACATCCCCATGATGACCACCCCGTGGTGCTTTTCTCCATCCTACATTGCCACTCACTGTCTATCCTAATTCAGACCCTATGATTCCCACCACCCCGTGATGTTTTTCTCACTCCTAATAATAAAAGTAATGTTACACACCCATACAATGCGCACCACCCCGCGATGTTTTTCAGCAACATACCCTACATTGCCACTGCATGTTTCCTGACCTCCCCATGCTGACCACCCCGTGGTGCTTTTCTCCATCCTACATTGCTATTAACTGCCTATCCTCATACAGACGTTATGATACACACCACCCCGTGATGTTTTTCTCACTCCTACTAGTGAATGTAATGTTACAAACCCATACATTGCACACCAACCCGCAATGTTTTTCAGAAACCTATCCTATATTGCCACAGCATGTTTCCTGACCTCCCCATGCTGACCACACCGTGGTGCTTTTCTCCATCTTCCATTGCCACTCACTGCCTATCCTAATTCAGACCTTATGATTCACAGCACCCCATGATATTTTTCTCACTCCTACTAGTGAATGTAATGTTACACAGCCATACAATGCACACCACCCCGCGATGTTTTTTAGAAACCTATCCTACATTGCCACTGCATGTTTCCTGACTTCCCCATGCTGACCACCCCGTGGTGCTTTTCTCCATCCTACATGGCCACTCACTGCCTATCCTAATTCAGACCATATGATTCACACCACCCCGTGATGTTTTTCTCACTCCTACTAGTGTATTTAATGTTACACACCCATACAATGCGCACCACCCGGCGATATTTTTCCTAAACCTATCCTACATTGCCACTGCATGTTTCCTGACCTCCCCATGCTGACCACCCCGTGGTGCTTTTTTCCATCCTACATTGCCACTCACTGCCTATCCTAATACAGACCCTATGATTCACACCACCCCATGATGTTTTTCTCACTCCTACTGGTGAATGTAATGTTACACACCCACACAATGCACACCACCCCGCGAAGTTTTTCAGAAACCTATCCTACATTCGAACAGCATGTTTCCTGACCTCCCCGTGATGACCACCCCGTGGTGCTTTTCTCCATCCTACATTGCCACTCACTGCCTATCCTAATTCAGACCCTGTGATTCACACCACCCCGTGATGTTTTTCTCACTCCTACTAGTTAATGTAATGTTACACACCCATACAATGCGCACCACCCCGCGATGTTTTTCAGAAACATATCCTACATTGCCACTGCATGTTTCCTGACCTCCCCATGCTGACCACCCCGTGGTGCATTTCTCCATCCTACATTGCCACTCAAGCCTATCCTAATACAGACCCTATGATTCCCACCACCACGTGATGTTTTCCTCACTCCTTCTAGTGAATGTAATGTTACACACCCATACAATGCGCACCACCCCGCGATGTTTTTCAGAAACCTATCCTACATTGCCACGGCATGTTTCCTGACCTCCCTATGCTGACCACCCCGTGGTGCTTTTCTCCATCCTACATTGCCACTCACTGCCTATCCTAATTCAGACCCTATGATTCACACCACCTCGTGATGTTTTTCTTACTCCTACTAGTGAATGTAATGTTACAAAGCCATGCAACGCGCACCACCCCGCGATGTTTTTCAGACACCTATCCTACATTGCCACTGCATGTTTCCTGACATCCCCATGCTGACCACCCTGTGGTGCTTTTCTCCATCCTACATTGCCACTCACTGCCTATCCAAATTCAGACACTATGATTCACACCACCCCGTGATGTTTTTCTCATTCCTACTAGTGAATGTAATGTTACACACCCATACAATGCGCACCACCCCGCGATGTTTTTCTCACTCCTACTAGTGAATGTAATGTTACAAACCCATACATTGCACACCAACCCGCAATGTTTTTCAGAAACCTATCCTACATTGCCACTGCATGTTTTCTGACCTCCCTATGCTGACCAACCCGTGGTGCTTTTCTCCATCCTACATTGCCACTCACTGCCTGTCCTATTTCAGACCCTATGATTCACACCACCCCGTGATGTTTTTCTCACTCCTATTAGAGAAAGTAATGTTACACACACGTACAATGCGCACCACACCGTGATGTTTTTAAGAAACCTATCCTATATTGCCACTGCATGTTTCCAGACCTCCCCATGCTGACAACCCCGTGGTGCTTTTCTCCATCCTACATCGCTCCTAACTGCTTATCCTAATTCAGACACTACGATTCACACAACCCCGTGATGTTTTTCTCACTCCTACTAGTGAATGTAATGTTACACACCCAAACAATGCGCACCACCCCGCGATGTTTTTCAGAAACCTATCCTACATTGCCACGGCATGTTTCCTGACCTCCCCATGCGGACCACCCCTTGGTGCTTTTCTCATTGTTACATTGCCACTCACTGCCTATCCTAATTCAGACCGTAAGATTCACACCACCCCGTGATGTTTTTCTCACTCCCACTAGTGAAAGTAATATTACACACCCATAGAATGCGCACCACCCCCGATGTTTTTCAGAAACCTATGCTATATTGCCACTGCATGTTTCCTGACCTCCCCATGCTGACAACCCCAGGGTGCTTTTCTCCATCCTACATCGCTCCTAACTGTTTATCCTAATACAGACCTTATGATACACATCACCCCGTGATGATTTTCTCACTCCTACTAGTGAATGTAATAATAAACACCCATACAATGCACACCACCCCGCGATGTTTTTCAGAAACTTATCCTACATTGCCACTGCATGTTTCCTGACCTCCCCATGCTGACCACCCCGTGGTGCTTTTCTACATCCTACATTGCCACTCACTGCCTATTCTAATTCAGACCCTATGATTCACACCACCCGTGATGTTTTTCTCACTCCTACTGGTGAATGTAATGTTACACACCCATACAATGCACACCACCCCGCGAAGTTTTTCAGAAACCTATCCTACATTCGCACAGCATGTTTCCTGACCTCCCTGTGATGACCGCCCCGTGGTGCTTTTCTTCATCCTACATTGCCACTCACTGCCTACCCTAATTCAGACCCTATGATTCACACCACCCCGTGATGTTTTTCTCACTCCTACTAGTTAATGTAATGTTACACACCCATACAATGCGCACCACCCCGCGATGTTTTTCAGAAACCTATCCTACATTGCCACTGCATGTTTCCTGACCTCCCCATGCTGACCACCCTGTGGTGCTTTTCTCCATCCTACATTGCCACTCACTGCCTATCCTAATACAGACCCTATGATTCCCACCACCCCGTGATGTTTTCCTCACACCTTCTAGTGAATGTAATTTTACACACCCATACAATGCTCACCACCCCGCTATGTTTTTAAGAAACCTATCCTACATTGCCACTGCATGTTTCCTGACCTCCCTATGCTGACCACCCCGTGGTGCTTTTCTCCATCGTACATTGCCACTCACTGCCTATCCTAATTCAGACCCTATGATTCACACCACCCCGTGATGTTTTTCTCACTCCTACTAGTGAATGTAATGTTACACAGCCATGCAATGCGCACCACCCCGCGATGTTTTTCAGAAACCTATCCTACATTGCCACGGCATGTTTCCTGACGTCCCCATGCTGACCACCACGTGGTGCTTTTCTACATCCTACATTGCCACTCACTGCCTATCCTAATTCAGACACTATAATTCACACCACCCCGTGATGTTTTTCTCACTCCTACTAGTGAATGTAATGTTACACACCTATACAATGCGCACCACCCCACGATGTTTTTTCAGAAACCTATCCTACATTGCCACTGCATGTTTCCTGACCTCCCCATGCTGACCACACCGTGGTGCTTTTCTCCATCCTACATTGCCACTCACTGCCTATCCTAATTCAGACCCTATGATTCACACCACCCGTGATGTTTTCCTCACTCCTTCTAGTGAATGTAATGTTACACACCCATAAAATGCGCACCACCCCGCGATGTTTTGCCGAAACCTATCCTACATTGCCACTGCATGATTCCTGACCTCCCCATGGTGACCACCCCGTGGTGCTTTTCTCCATCCTACATTGCTACTAACTACCTATTCTAATAGAGACTTTATGATACACACCACCCCGTGATGTTTTTCTCACTCCTACTAGTGAATGTAATGTTACACACCCAAACAATGCGCACCACCCCACTATGTTTTACAGAAACCTATCCTAGATTGCCACTGCATGTTTCCTGACCTCCCCATGCTGACCACCCCGTGGTGCTTTTCTCCATCCTACATTGCCACTCACGGCCTATCCTAATTCAGACCTATGATTCACACCACCCCGTGATGTTTTTCTCACTCCCACTAGTGAAAGTAATGTTACACACCCATACAATGCGCAGCACCACGCGATGTTTTTCAGAAACCTCTCCTACATTGCCATTGCATGTTTCCTGACCTCCACATGCAGACCAGCCCGTGAGGCTTTTCTCCATCCTACATTCCCACTCACGGCCTATCCTAATTCAGACCCTATGATTCACACCACCCCGTGAAGTTTTTCTCACTCCTACTAGTGAATGAAATGTTACACACCCATACAATGTACACCACCCCGCGATGTTTTTCAGAAACCTATCCTACATTTCCACTGCATGTTTCCTGACCTCCCCATGTTGACCACCCGGTGGTGCTTTTCTCCATCCTACATTGCCACTCACTGCCTATCGTTATTCAGACCCTATGATTCACACCACCCCGTGATGTTTTTCTCACTCCTACTAGTGAATGTAATGTTACATAGCAATGCAATGCGCACCACCCCGCGATGTTTTTCAGAAACGTATCCTACTTTGCCACTGCATGTTTCCTGACTTCCCCATGCTGACCACTCCGTGGTGCTTTTCTCCATCCTACATTTCCACTCACTGCCTATCCTAATTCATACCCTATGATTCACACCACCCCGTGATGTTTTTCTCACTCCTACTAGTGAATGTAATGTTACACAGCCATACAATGCGCACCACCCCGCGATGTTTTTCAGAAATCTATCCTACATTGCCACTGCATGTTTCCTGACCTCCCCATTCTGACCACCCCTTGGTGCTTTTGTCCATCCTACATTGCCACTCACTGCCTATTCTATTTCAGACCCTATGATTCACACCACCCCGCCATGTTTTTCTCACTCCCACTAGTGAAAGTAATGTTAGAGACCCATATAATGCGCACCACCCCGCGATGTTTTTCAGAAACCTATTCTACATTGCCACTGCATGTTTCCTGACCTATCCATGCTGACCACCCTGTGGTGCTTTTTTCCATCCTACATTGCTACTAACTGCCTATCCTAATACAGACCCTATGATACACATCATCCCGTGATGTTTTTCTCACTCCTACTAGTGAATGTAATGTTACACACTCATACAATGCGCACCACCCCGCGATGCTTTTCAGAAACCTATCCTACATTGCCACTGCATGTTTCCTGACCTCCCCATGCTGACCACCCCGTGGTGCTTTTCTCCATCCTACATTGCCACTCACTGCCTATCCTAAATCAGACCCTATGATTCACATCACCCCATGATGTTTTTCTCACTCCTACTGGTGAATGTAATGTTACACACCCATACAATGCGCACCACCCCGCGATGTTTTTCAGAAACCTATCCTACATTGCCACTGCATTTTTCCTGACCTCACTATGCTGACCACCCCGTGGTTCTTTTCTCCATCCTACATTGCCACTCACTTCCTATCCTAATTCAGACACTATGATTCACACCACCCGTGATGTTTTTCTCACTCCTACTGGTGAATGTAATGTTACACAGCCATACAATGCGCACCACCCCGCGATGTTTTTCAGAAATCTATCCTACATTGCCACTGCATGTTTCCTGACCTCCCCATTCTGACCACCCCTTGGTGCTTTTGTCCATCCTACATTGCCACTCACTGCCTATTCTATTTCAGACCCTATGATTCACACCACCCCGCCATGTTTTTCTCACTCCCACTAGTGAAAGTAATGTTAGAGACCCATATAATGCGCACCACCCCGCGATGTTTTTCAGAAACCTATTCTACATTGCCACTGCATGTTTCCTGACCTATCCATGCTGACCACCCTGTGGTGCTTTTTTCCATCCTACATTGCTACTAACTGCCTATCCTAATACAGACCCTATGATACACATCATCCCGTGATGTTTTTCTCACTCCTACTAGTGAATGTAATGTTACACACTCATACAATGCGCACCACCCCGCGATGCTTTTCAGAAACCTATCCTACATTGCCACTGCATGTTTCCTGACCTCCCCATGCTGACCACCCCGTGGTGCTTTTCTCCATCCTACATTGCCACTCACTGCCTATCCTAAATCAGACCCTATGATTCACATCACCCCATGATGTTTTTCTCACTCCTACTGGTGAATGTAATGTTACACACCCATACAATGCACACCACCACGCGAAGTTTTTCAGAATCCTATCCTACATTCGAATAGCATGTTTCCTGACCTCCCCATGCTGACCGCCCCGTGGTGCTTTTCTCCATCCTACATTGCCACTCACTGCCTATCCTAATTCAGACCCTGTGATTCACACCACCCCGTGATGTTTTTGTCACTCCTACTAGTGAATGTAATGTTACACACCCATACAATGCGCACCACCCCGCGATGTTTTTCAGAAACATATCCTACATTGCCACTGCATGTTTCCTGACTTCCCCATGCTGACCACCCCGTGGTGCTTTTCTCCATCCTACATTGCCAGTCACTGCCTATCCTAATACAGACCCTATGATTCCCACCACCACGTGATGTTTTCCTCACTCCTTCTAGTGAGTGTAATGTTACACACCCATACAATGCGCACCACCCCGCGATGTTTTTCAGAAACCTATCCTACATTGCCACTGCATTTTTCCTGACCTCACTATGCTGACCACCCCGTGGTTCTTTTCTCCATCCTACATTGCCACTCACTTCCTATCCTAATTCAGACCCTATGATTCACACCACCCGTGATGTTTTTCTCACTCCTACTGGTGAATGTAATGTTACACACCCATACAATGCGCACAACCCCGCGATGATTTTCAGAAACCTATCCTACATTGCCACTGCATGTTTCCTGACCTTCCCATGCTGACCACACCGTGGTGCTTTTCTCCATGCTACATTGCCACTCACTGCCTATCCTAATTCAGAACCTATGATTCACACCACCCCGTGATGTTTTTCTCACTCCTACTAGTGAATGTAATGTTACACACCAATACAATGCGCACCACCCAGCGATATTTTTCAGAAACCTATCCTACTTTGCCACTGCATGTTTCATGACCGCCCCAGGCTGACCACCCCGTGGTGCTTTTCTCCATTCTACATTGCCACTCACTGCCTATCCAAATTCAGACCCTATGATTCACACCACCCCGTGATATTTTTCTCACCTCTACTAGTGAAAGTAAGCTGACACACCATTCAATGCGCACCACCCCACAATGTTTTTCAGAAACCTATCCTACATTGCCACTGCATGTTTCTTGACCTCCACTTGCTGAGCACCCCGTGGTGCTTTTTTCCATCCTACATTGCTACTAACTGCCTATCCTAATACAGACCCTGTGATATACACCACCCCGTGATATTTTTCTCACTCCTACTAGTGAATGTAATGTTACACACCCATACATTGCGCACCACCCCGTTTTGTTTTTCAGAAAGGTATCCTACATTGCCACTGCATGTTTCCTGACCTCCATATGGTGACCACCCCGTGGTGCTTTTCCCCATCCTACATTGCCACTCAGTGCCTATCCTAATTCAGACCCTATGATTCACACCACCCCGTGATATTTTTCTCACTCCTACTAGTGAAACTAATGTTACACACCCATAAAATGCGCACCACCCCGCAAAGTTTTTCAGAAACCTATCCTACATTGGCACTGCATGTTTCCTGACCTCCCCATGCTGACCACCCCGTGGTGCTTTTCTCCATCCTACATTGCTAGTAACTGCCTATCCTAATTCAGACCCTATGATTCACACCACCCCGTGATGTTTTTCTCACTCCTACTTGTGAATGTAATGTTACACACACATACAATGCGCACAACCCCGCCATGTTTTTCAGAAACCTATCCTACATTGCCACTGCATGTTTCCTCACCTCCCCATGCTGACCACCCCGTGGTGCTTTTCTCCATCCTACATTGCCACTCAATGCCTATCCTAAATCAGACCCTATGATTCACACCACCCCGTGATGTTTTTCTCACTCCTAGTAGTGAATGTAATGTTACACACCCATACAATGCGCACCACCAGTGGATGTTTTTCAGAAACTTATCCTACATTGCCACTGCAAGTTTCTGACCTCCCCATGCTGACCACCACGTGGTGCTTTTCTCCATCCTACATTGCCACTCACTGCCTATCTTAATTCAGACCCTATGATTCACACCACCCCGTGATATTTTTCTCACTCCTACTAGTGAAAGTAATGTTACACACCCATACAATGCGCACCAACCCGCAATGTTTTTCAGAAACCTATCCTACATTTCCACTGCAAGTTTCCTGACCTCCCCATGCTGACCACCCCGTGGTGCTTTTCCCAATCCTACATTGCTACTAACTGCCAATCCTAATACAGGCCCTGTGATAAACACCACCCCGTGATGTTTTTCTCACTCCTACGAGTGAATGTAATGTTACACACCCATAGAATGCGCACCACCCCGCGATGTTTTTCAGAAACCTATCCTATATTGCCACTGCATGTTTCCTGACCTCCGCATGCTGATCACCCCGTGGTGCTTTTCTAAATCCTACATTGCCACTCACTGCCTATCCTAATTCAGACCCTATGATTCACACAACCCCGTGATGTTTTTCTCACTCCTACTAGTGAAAGTAATGTTACACACCCATACAATGCGCACAACCCGGCGATGATTTCAGAAACCTATCCTACATTGCCACTGCATGTTTCCTGACCTCCGCATGCTGATCACCACATGGTGCTTTTCTAAATCCTACCTTGCCACTCACTGCCTATCCTAATTCAGACCCTATGATTCACACCACCCCGTGATGTTTTTCTCACTCCTACTAGTGAATGTAATGTTGCACACCCATACAATGCGCACCACACTGCAATGTTTTTCAGAAACCTATTCTACATTGCCACTGCATGTTTCCTGACATCCCCATGCTGACCACACCGTGGTGCTTTTCTCCATCCTACATTGCCACTCACTGCCTATCTTAATTCAGACCCTATGATTCACACCACCCAGTGATGTTTTTCTCACTCCTACTAGTGAATGTAATGTTACATACCCATACAATGCGCACCACACGGTGATGTTTTTCAGAAACCTATCCTACATTGCCACTGCATGTTTCCTGACCTCCCCATGCTGACCACCCCGTGGTGCTTTTCTCCATCCTACATTGCCACTCACTGCCTATCCTAATTCAGACCCTATGATTCACACCACCCCGTGTTGTTTTTCTCACTCCTACTATTGAAAGTAATGTTACACACCCATACAATGCGCACCACCCCGCGATTTTTTTCAGAAACCTATCCTAATTTGCCACTGCATGTTTCTTGACCTCCCCATGCTGACCACCCCGTGGTGCTTTTCTTCATCCTATATTGCCACTCACTGCCTATCCTAATTAAGACCCTATGATACACACCACCCTGTGATGTTTTTCTCACTCCTACTAGTGAAAGTAGTGTTACACACCCATACAATGCGCACCAGCCCACGATGTTTTTCAGAAACCTATCCTACATTGCCACTGCATGTTTCCTGACCTGCCCATGCTGACCAGGCCCTGGTGATTTTCTCCATCCTATATTGCCACTCACTGCCTATCCTAATTCAGACCCTATGATTCACATCACCCCGTGATGTTTTTCTCACACCTACTAGTGAATGTAATGTTACACACCAATACATTGCGCACCACCCCGCGATGTTTTTCAGAAACCTATCCTACATTACCACTGCATGTTTCCTGACCTTCCCATGCTGACCACCCCGTGGTGCTTTTCTCCATCCTACATTGCCACTCACTGCCTATCCTAATTCAGACCCTATGATTCACACCAACCCGTGATGTTTTTCTCACTCCTACTAGTGAATGTAATGTTACACAGCCATACAACGCGCACCACCCAGCGATGTTTTTCTGAAACCTATCCTACATTGCCACTGCATGTTTCTTGACCTCCACGTGCTGATCACCCCGTGGTGCTTTTCTGCATCATATATTGCCACTCACTGCCTATCCTAATTCGGACCCTATGATACACACAACCCCGTGATATTTTTCTCACTCGTACTAGTGAAAGTAGTGTTACACACCCATACAATGCGCACCACCACACGATGTTTTTCAGAAAATTATCCTACATTGCCACTGCATGTTTCCTGACCTCCACATGCTGACCATCCCGTGGTGCTTTTCTCCATCCTACATTGCCACTCACTGCCTATCCTAATTCAGACCCTATGATTCACACCACCCCGTGATGTTTATCTCACTCCTACTAGTGAATGTAATGTTACACACCCATACAATGCGCACCACCCGGCGATGTTTTTCAGAAACCTATCCTACTTTGCCACTGCATGTTTCATGACCGCCCCATGCTGACCACCCCGTGGTGCTTTTATCCATCCTACAATGCCACTCACTGCCTATCCAAATTCAGACCCTATGATTCACACCACCCCGTGGTATTTTTCTCACTCCTACTAGTTAAAGTAAGGTGACACACCATTCCATGCGCACCACCCCGCAATGTTTTTCAGAAACCTATCCTACATTGCCACTGCATGTTTCCTCACCTCCCCATGCTGACCACCCCGTGGTGCTTTTCTCCATCCTACATTGCCACTCAATGCCTATCCTAAATCAGACCCTATGATTCACACCACCCCGTGATGTTTTTCTCACTCCTAGTAGTGAATGTAATGTTACACACCCATACAATTCGCACCACCAGTGGATGTTTTTCAGAAACCTATCCTACATTGCCACTGCAAGTTTCTGACCTCCCCATGCTGACCACCACGTGGTGCTTTTCTCCATCCTACATTGCCACTCACTGCCTATCTTAATTCAGACCCTATGATTCACACCACCCCGTGATATTTTTCTCACTCCTACTAGTGAAAGTAATGTTACACACCCATACAATGCGCACCAACCCGCAATGTTTTTCAGAAACCTATCCTACATTTACACTGCAAGTTTCCTGACCTCCCCATGCTGACCACCCCGTGGTGCTTTTCTCCATCCTACATTGCTACTAACTGCCAATCCTAATACAGGCCCTGTGATAAACACCACCCCGTGATGTTTTTCTCACTCCTACGAGTGAATGTAATGTTACACACCCATACAATGCGCACCACCCCGCGATGTTTTTCAGAAACCTATCCTACATTGCCACTGCATGTTTCCTGACCTCCGCATGCTGATCACCACATGGTGCTTTTCTAAATCCTACATTGCCACTCACTGCCTATCCTAATTCAGACCCTATGATTCACACCACCCCGTGATGTTTTTCTCACTCCTACTAGTGAATGTAATGTTGCACACCCATACAATGCGCACCACACCGCAATGTTTTTCAGAAACCTATCCTACATTGCCACTGCATGTTTCCTGACATCCCCATGCTGACCACACCGTGGTGCTTTTCTCCATCCTACATTGCCACTCACTGCCTACCTTAATTCAGACCCTATGATTCACACCACCCCGTGATGTTTTTCTCACTCCTACTAGTGAATGTAATGTTACATATCCATACAATGCGCACCACACGGTGATGTTTTTCAGAAACCTATCCTATATTGCCACTGCATGTTTCCTGACCTCCCCATGCTGACCACCCCGTGGTGCTTTTCTCCATCCTACATTGCCACTCACTGCCTATCCTAATTCAGACCCTATGATTCACACCACCCCGTGTTGTTTTTCTCACTCCTACTATTGAAAGTAATGTTACACACCCATACAATGCGCACCACCCCGCAATTTTTTTCAGAAACCTATCCTAATTTGCCACTGCATGTTTCTTGACCTCCCCATGCTGACCACCCCGTGGTGCTTTTCTTCCTCCTATATTGCCACTCACTGCCTATCCTAATTAAGACCCTATGATACACACCACCCTGTGATGTTTTTCTCACTCCTACTAGTGAAAGTAGTGTTACACACCCATACAATGCGCACCAGCCCAAGATGTTTTTCAGAAACCTATCCTACATTGCCACTGCATGTTTCCTGACCTGCCCATGCTGACCAGGCCCTGGTGATTTTCTCCATCCTACATTGCCACTCACTGCCTATCCTAATTCAGACCCTATGATTCACACCACCCCGTGATGTTTTTCTCACACCTACTAGTGAATGTAATGTTACACACCCATACAATGGGCACCACCCCTCGATATTTTTCAGAAACTTATCCTACATTGCCACTGCATGTTTCCTTTCCTCCCCATGCTCACCACACCATGGTGCTTTTCTCCATCCTACATTGCCACTCACTGCCTATACTAATTCAGACCCTATGATTCACAGCACCCCGTGATGTTTTTCTCACTCCTACTAGTGAATGTAATGTTACACACCCATGCAATGCGCACCACCCCGCGATGTTTTTCAGAAACCTATCCTTCATTGCCACAGCATATTTCGTGACCTCCCCATGCTGACCACAACGTGGGGCTTTTCTCCATCCTACAATGCCACTCACTGCCTATCCTAATTCAGACCCTATGATTCACACCAACCCGTGATGTTTTTCTCACTCCTACTAGTGAATGTAATGTTACACACCCATACAATGCGCACCACCCCTCGATGTTTTTCAGAAACCTATCCTACATTGCCACTACATGTTTCCTGACCTCCCCATCCTGACCACCCCGTGGTGCTTTTCTCCAGCATACATTACCACTCACTGCCTATCCTAATTCAGACCCTATGATTCACACCACCCCGTGATGTTTTTCTCACTCCTACTAGTGAATGTAATGTTACACACCCATACAATGCGCACAACATGGGGATGATTCCAGAAACCTATCCTACATTGCCACTGCATTGTTCCGGACCTCCCCATGCTGACCAAACCATGGTGCATTTCTCCATCCTACATTGCCACTCACTGCCTCTCCTAATTCAGACCCTATGATTCACACCACCCCGTGATGTTTTTCTCACTAGTACTAGTGAGTTTAATGTTGCACACCCATAAAATGCGCACCAGACCAAATTGTTTTTCTGAATCCTATCCTACATTGCCACTGCATGTTTCCTGAGCTCCTCATGCTGACCTCCCCGTGGTGCTTTTCTCCATCCTACATTGCCACTCACTGCTTATCCTAATTCAGACCCTATGATTCACACCACCCCGTGATGTTTTTCTCACTCCTACTAGTGAATGTAATGTGACACACCCATACAATGCGCACCAACCCGCAATGTTTTTCAGAAACCTATCGTAAATTGCCACTGCATGTTTCCTGACCTCCACATGCTGACCACCCCGTGGTGCTTTTCTCCAGCATACATTGCCACTCACTGCCTATCCTAATTCGGACCCTATGATTCACACCACCCCTATGTTTCTCTCACTCCTACTAGTGAAAGTAATGTTACACACCCATACAATGCGCACTACTTCGCGATTTTTTTCAGAAACCTATCCTACATGGCCACTGCATGTTTCTTGACCTCGCCATGCTGACCACCCCGTGGTGCTTTTCTCCTTCATATGTTGCCACTCACTGCCTATCCTAATTAAGTCCCTATGATAAACACAACCCCGTGATGTTCTTCTCACTCCTACTAGTGAAAGTTATTTTACACACCCATACAATGCGCACCACGCCACGATGTTTTTCAGAACCCTATCCTACATTGCCACTGCCTGTTTCGTGACCTCCCCATGCTGACGACCCCGTGGTGCTTTTCTCCATCCTACATTGCCACTCACTGCCTCTCCTAATTCAGACCCTATGATTCACACCACCCCGTGATGTTTTTCTCACTCCTACTAGTGAAAGTAGTGTTACACACCCATACAATGCGCACAACCCAGCGAGGTTTTTCAGAAACCTATCCTACTTTGCCACTGCATGTTTCCTGACCTTCCCATGCTGACCACCCCGTGGTGCTTTTCTCCATCCTACATTGCCACCCACTGCCTATCCTAATTCAGACCCTATGATTCACACCAACCCGTGATGTTTTTCTCACTCCTACTACTGAATGTAATGTTACACAGCCATACAATTCGCACCACCCCGCGATGTTTTTCTGAAACCTATCCTACATTGCCACTGCATGTTACCTGACCTCCCCATGCTGACCACCCTGTGGTGCTTTTCTCCATCCTGCATTGCCACTCACTGCCTATCCTAATTCAGACCCTATGATTCACACCACCCCGTGATGTTTTTCTCACTCCTACTAGTGAATGTAATGTTACACACCCATACAATGCGCACCACCCCTCGATGTTTTTCAGAAACCTAACCTACATTGCCACTGCATGTTTCTTGACCTCCCCATGCTGACCACCCCGTGGTGCTTTTCTCTATCAATATTGCCACTCACTGCCTATCCTAATTCGGACCCTACGATACACACAACCCCGTGATGTTTTTCTCACTCATACTAGTAAAGTAGTGTTACACGCCCATACAATGTGCACCACCCCACGATGTTTTTCAGAAACTTATCCTACATTGCCACCGCATGTTTCCTGACCTCCCCATGCTGACCACCCCGTGGTGTTTTTCTCCATCCTACATTGCCACTCACTGCCTATCCTAATTCAGACCCTATGATTCACACCACCCCGTGATGTTTTTCTCACTCCTACTAGTGAATGTAATGTTACACACCCATACAATGCGCACCACCCCTTGATGTTTTTCAGAAACTTATCCTACATTGCCACTGCATGTTTCCTGTCCTCCCCATGCTGACCACCCCGTGGTGCTTTTCTCCATCCTACATTGCCACTCACTGACTATACTAATTCAGACCCTATGATTCACAGCACCCCGTGATGTTTTTCTCACTCCTACTAGTGAATGTAATCTTACACACCCATACAATGCGCACCACCCCGCGATGTTTTTCAGAAACCTATGGTAAATTGCCACTGCATGTTTCCTGACCTGCCCATGCTGACCACCCGGTGGTGCTTTTCTCCATCCTACATTGCCACTCACTGCCTATCCTAATTCAGACCCTATGATTCATACCACCCCGTGATGTTTTTCTCACTCCTACTAGTGAATGTAATGTTACACAGCCATACAATGCGCACCACACCGCGATGTTTTTCTGAAACATATCCTACATTGCCACTGCATGTTTCCTGTTTTCCCCATGCTTACCACCCCGATGTGCTTTTCTCCATCTTACATTGCCACTCAATGCCTATCCTAATTCAGACCCTATGATTCACACCACTCCGTGATGATTTTCTCACTTCTACTAGTGAATGTAATATTACACACCCATACAATGCGCACCACACCGCGATGTTTTTCAGAAACCTATCCTACATTGCCACTGCATGTTTCCTGAGCTCCTCATGCTCACCTCCCCGTGGTGCTTTTCTCCATCCTACATTGCCACTCACTGCCTATCCTAATTCAGACCCTATGATACACACCACCCCGTGATGTTTTTCTCACTTGTACTAGTGAAAGTAGTGTTACACACCCATACAATGCGCACCACCCCATGAAGTTTTTCAGAAACTTATCCTACATTTCCACTGCATGTTTATTGACCTCCCCATGCTGACCACCCGGTGGTGCATTTCTCCATCGTTTATTGCCACTCACTGCCTATCCTAATTCGGACCCTATGATACACACCACCCCGTGATGTTTTTCTCACTCGTACTAGGGAAAGTAGTGTTACACACCCATACAATGCGCACCACCCCGCGATGTTTTTCAGAAACCTATCCTACATTGCCACTGCATGTTTCCTGACATCCAAATGCTGACCACCCCGTGGTGCTTTTCTCCATCCTACATTGCCACTCACTGCCTATCCTAATTCAGACCCTATGATTCACACCACCCCGTGATGATTTTCTCACTCCTACTAGTGAATGTAACGTTACACAGCCATACAATGCGCACCACCCCGTGATGTTTTTCAGAAACCTATCCTACATTGCCACTGCATGTTTCTTGACCTCAACATGCTGACCACCCCGTGGTGCTTTTCTCCATCCTACATTGCTACTAACTGCCTAACCTAATACAGACCCTGTGATATACACCACCCCGTGATATTTTTCTCACTCCTACTAGTGAATGTAATGTAACACACCCATACAAGGCGCACCACCACGCGATGTTTTTCAGAAACCTATCCTACATTTCCACAGGATGTTTCCTGACCTCCCCATACTGACCACCCCATGGTGCTTTTCCCCATCCTACATTGCCACTCACTGCCTATCCTAATTCAGACCCTATGATTCACACCACCCCGTGATGTTTTTCTCACTCCTACTAGTGAATTTAATGTTACACACCCATACAATGCGCACCAACACTCGATGTTTTTCAGAAACATATCCTACATTGCCACTGCATGTTTCTTGACCTCCCCATGCTGACCACCCCGTGGTGCTTTTCTCCATCATATATTGCCACTCACTGCCTATCCTAATTCGGACCCCATGATACACACAACCACGTTATGTTTTTCTTACTCGTACTAGTGAAAGAAGTGTTACACACCCATACAATGCCCACCACCCCACGATGTTTTTCAGAAAATTATCCTACATTGCTAATGCATGTTTCCTGACCTCCCCATGCTGACCAGCCCCTGTTGCTTTTCTCCATCCTACATTGCCATTCACTGCCTATCCTAATTCAGACCCTATGATTCACATCACCCCGTAATGTTTTTCTCACTCCTACTAGTGAATGTAATGTTACACACCCAAACAATGTGCACCACCCCTCGATGTTTTTCAGAAACTTATCCTATATTGCCACTGCATGTTTCCTGACCTCCCCATGATGACCACCCCGTGGTGCATTTCTCCATCTTACATTGCCACTCACTGCCTATACTAACTCAGACCCTATGATTCACAGCACCCCGTGATGTTTTTCTCACTCCTACTAGTGAAAGTAATGTTACACTCCCATACAATGCGCACCACCCCGCGATGTTTTTCAGAAACCTATCCTACATTGCCACTGCATGTTTCCTGACCTCACAATGCTGACAACCCCGTGGTGCTTTTCTCCATCCTACATTGCCACTCACTGCCTATCCTAATTCAGACCCTATGATTCACACCACCCCGTGATGTTTTTCTCACTCCTACTAGTGAATGTAATGTTACACACCCATACAATGCGCACCACCCGGCGATGTTTTTCAGAAAACTATCCTACATTGCCACTGCATGTTTCCTGACCTCCCCATGCTGACCACCCCGTTGTGTTTTCTGCATCCTACATTGCCACTCACTGCGTATTCTAATTCAAACCCTATGATTCACACCACCCCGTGATATTTTTCTCACTCTTACTAGTGAAAGTAATGTTACACACCCATCCAATGCGCACCACCCGGTGATGTTTTTCAGAAACCTATCCTACATTGCCACTGCATGTTTCCTGACCTCCCAATGCTGACCACCCCGTGGTGCTTTTCTCCATCCTACATTGCCACTCACTGCCTGTACTAATTCAGACCCTATGATTCACAGCACCCCATGATGTTTTTCTCACTCTACTAATGAAAGTAATGTTACACACCCATACAATGCGCACCACCCCCGATGTTTTTCAGAAACCTATCCGACATTGCCACTGCATGTTTCCTGACCTCCCCATGCTGAGCACCCCGTGGTGCTTTTCTCCATCATATATTGCCACTCACTGACTATCCTAATTCAGACACTGTGATACACACCACCCGGTGATGATTTTCTCACTCCTACTAGTTAAAGTAGTGTTACACACCGATACAATGCGCACAACCCCGCGATGTTTTTCAGAAACCTATCCTACATTGCCACTGCATGTTTCCTGACCTTCACATGCTGACCACCCTGTGGTGCTTTTCTCCATCCTACATTGCCACTTCCTGCCTATCCTAATTCACACCCTATGATACACACAACCCAGTGATTTTTTTCTCACTCCTACTAGTGAATGTAATGTTACACACCCATACAATGCGCATCACCCCGAGATGTTTTTCAGAAACCTATCCTACATTGCCACTGCATGTTTCCTGACATCACCATGCTGACCACCCCGTTGTGTTTTCTGCATCCTACATTGCCACTCACTGCCTATCCTAATTCAGACCCTATGATTCACAGCACCCCGTGATGTTTTTCTCACTCCTACTAGTGAAAGTAATGTTACACTCCCATACAATGCGCACCACCTCGCGATGTTTTTCAGAAACCTATGGTAAATTGCCACTGCATGTTTCCTGACCTGCCCATGCTGACCACCCGGTGGTGCTTTTCTCCATCCTACATTGCCACTCACTGCCTATCCTAATTCAGACCCTATGATTCATACCACCCCGTGATGTTTTTCTCACTCCTAGTAGTGAATGTAATGTTACACAGCCATACAATGCGCACCACACCGCGATGTTTTTCTAAAACATATCCTACATTGCCACTGCATGTTTCCTGTCCTCCCCATGCTTACCACCCCGTTGTGCTTTTCTCCATCCTACATTGCCACTCAATGCCTATCCTAATTCAGACCCTATGATTCACACCACCCCGTGATGATTTTCTCACTTCTACTAGTGAACGTAATGTTACACACCCATACAATGCACACCACACCGCGATGTTTTTCAGAAACCTATCCTACATTGCCACTGCATGTTTCCTGACCTCCCTATGCTGACCACCCCGTGGTGCTTTTCTCCATCCTACATTGCCACTCACTGCCTATCCTAATTCAGACCCTATGATTCACACCACCCCGTGATATTTTTCTCACTCCTACTAGTGAAAGTAATGTTACACACCCATACAATGCGCACCACCCCGCAATGTTTTTTAGAAACCTATCCTACATTGCCACTGCATGTTTCCTGACCTCCCCATGCTGACCACCCCGTGGTGCTTTTCTCCATCCTACATTGCTACTAACTGCCAATCCTATAACAGGCCCTGTGATACACACCACCCCGTGATGTTTTTCTCACTCCTACGAGTGAATGTAATGTTACACACCCATACAATGCGCACCACCCCGCGATGTTTTTCAGAAACCTATCCTACATTGCCACTGCATGTTTCCTGACCTCCGCATGCTGACCACCCCGTGGTGTTTTTCTCCATCCTACATTGCCACTCACTGTCTATCCTAATTCAGACCCTATGATTCACACCACCCCGTGATGTTTTTCTCACTCCTACTATTGAATTTAATGTTACACCCCCATACAATGCGCACCAACCCGCGATGGTTTTCAGAAACCTATCCTTCATTGCCACAGCATGTTTCGTGACCTCCCCATGCTGACCACCCCGTGGGGCTTTTCTCCATCCTACAATGCCACTCACTGCCTATCCTAATTCAGACCCTATGATTCACACCAACCCGTGATGTTTTTCTCACTCCTACTAGTGAATGTAATGTTACACACCCATACAATGCGCACCACCCCTCGATGTTTTTCAGAAACCTATCCTACATTGCCACTACATGTTTCCTGACCTCCGCATCCTGACCACCCCGTGGTGCTTTTCTCCAGCATACATTACCACTCACTGCCTATCCTAATTCAGACCCTATGATTCACACCACCCCGTGATGTTTTTCTCACTCCTACTAGTGAATGTAATGTTACACACCCATACAATGCGCACAACATGGGGATGATTCCAGAAACCTATCCTACATTGCCACTGCATTGTTCCTGACCTCCCCATGCTGACCACACCGTGGTGCATTTCTCCATCCTACATTGCCACTCACTGCCTATCCTAATTCAGACCCTATGATTCACACCACCCCGTGATGTTTTTCTCACTAGTACTAGTGAGTTTAATGTTGCACACCCATAAAATGCGCACCAGACCAAATTGTTTTTCTGAATCCTATCCTACATTGCCACTGCATGTTTCCTGAGCTCCTCATGCTGACCTCCCCGTGGTGCTTTTCTCCATCCTACATTGCCACTCACTGCCTATCCTAATTCAGACCCTATGATTCACACCACCCCGTGATGTTTTTCTCACTCCTACTAGTGAATGTAATGTGACACACCCATACAATGCGCACCAATCCGCAATGTTTTTCAGAAACCTATCGTAAATTGCCACTGCATGTTTCCTGACCTCCACATGCTGACCACCCCGTGGTGCTTTTCTCCAGCATACATTGCCACTCACTGCCTATCCTAATTCGGACCCTATGATTCACACCACCCCGATGTTTCTCTCACTCCTACTAGTGAAAGTAATGTTACACACCCATACAATGCGCACTACTTCGCGATTTTTTTCAGAAACCTATCCTACATGGCCACTGCATGTTTCTTGACCTCCCCATGCTGACCACCCCGTGGTGCTTTTCTCCATCATATGTTGCCACTCACTGCCTATCCTAATTAAGACCCTATGATAAACACAACCCCGTGATGTTCTTCTCACTCCTACTAGTGAAAGTTATTTTACACACCCATACAATGCGCACCACGCCACGATGTTTTTCAGAACCCTATCCTACATTGCCACTGCCTGTTTCGTGACCTCCCCATGCTGACGACCCCGTGGTGCTTTTCTCCATCCTACATTGCCACTCACTGCCTATCCTAATTCAGACCCTATGATTCACACCACCCCGTGATGTTTTTCTCACTCCTACTAGTGAATGTAATGTGACACACCCATACAATGCGCACCAACCCGCAATGTTTTTCAGAAACCTATCGTAAATTGCCACTGCATGTTTCCTGACCTCCACATGCTGACCACCCCGTGGTGCTTTTCTCCAGCATACATTGCCACTCACTGCCTATCCTAATTCGGACCCTATGATTCACACCACCCCGATGTTTCTCTCACTCCTACTAGTGAAAGTAATGTTACACACCCATACAATGCGCACTACTTCGCGATTTTTTTCAGAAACCTATCCTACATGGCCACTGCATGTTTCTTGACCTCCCCATGCTGACCACCCCGTGGTGCTTTTCTCCATCATATGTTGCCACTCACTGCCTATCCTAATTAAGACCCTATGATAAACACAACCCCGTGATGTTCTTCTCACTCCTACTAGTGAAAGTTATTTTACACACCCATACAATGCGCACCACGCCACGATGTTTTTCAGAACCCTATCCTACATTGCCACTGCCTGTTTCGTGACCTCCCATTGCTGACGACCCCGTGGTGCTTTTCTCCATCCTACATTGCCACTCACTGCCTCTCCTAATTCAGACCCTATGATTCGCACCACCCCGTGATGTTTTTCTCACTCCTACTAGTGAAAGTAGTGTTACACACCCATACAATGCGCACAACCCAGCGAGGTTTTTCAGAAACCTATCCTACTTTGCCACTGCATGTTTCCTGACCTTCCCATGCTGACCACCCCGTGGTGCTTTTCTCCATCCTACATTGCCACCCACTGCCTATCCTAATTCGGACCCTATGATACACACAACCCCGTGATGTTTTTCTCACACATACTAGTAAAGTAGTGTTACACGCCCATACAATGTGCACCACCCCACGATGTTTTTCAGAAACTTATCCTACATTGCCACCGCATGTTTCCTGACCTCCCCATGCTGACCACCCCGTGGTGTTTTTCTCCATCCTACATTGCCACTCACTGCCTATCCTAATTCAGACCCTATGATTCACACCACCCCGTGATGTTTTTCTCACTCCTACTAGTGAATGTAATGTTACACACCCATACAATGCGCACCACCCCTCGATGTTTTTCAGAAACTTATCCTACATTGCCACTGCATGTTTCCTGACCTCCCCATGCTGACCACCCCGTGGTGCTTTTCTCCTTCCTACATTGCCACTCACTGCCTATACTAATTCAGACCCTATGATTCACAGCACCCCGTGATGTTTTTCTCACTCCTACTAGTGAATGTAATCTTACACACCCATACAATGCGCACCACCCCGCGATGTTTTTCAGAAACCTATGGTAAATTGCCACTGCATGTTTCCTGACCTGCCCATGCTGACCACCCGGTGGTGCTTTTCTCCATCCTACATTGCCACTCACTGCCTATCCTAATTCAGACCCTATGATTCATACCACCCCGTGATGTTTTTCTCACTCCTACTAGTGAATGTAATGTTACACAGCCATACAATGCGCACCACACTGCGATGTTTTTCTGAAACATATCCTACATTGCCACTGCATGTTTCCTGTCCTCCCCATGCTTACCACCCCGATGTGCTTTTCTCCATCTTACATTGCCACTCAATGCCTATCCTAATTCAGACCCTATGATTCATACCACCCCGTGATGTTTTTCTCACTCCTACTAGTGAATGTAATGTTACACAGCCATACAATGCGCACCACACTGCGATGTTTTTCTGAAACATATCCTACATTGCCACTGCATGTTTCCTGTCCTCCCCATGCTTACCACCCCGATGTGCTTTTCTCCATCTTACATTGCCACTCAATTCCTATCCTAATTCAGACCCTATGATTCACACCACCCCGTGATGATTTTCTCACTTCTACTAGTGAACGTAATGTTACACACCCATACAATGCGCACCACACCGCGATGTTTTTCAGAAACCTATCCTACATTGCCACTGCATGTTTCCTGACCTCCCTATGCTGACCACCCCGTGGTGCTTTTCTCCATCCTACATTGCCACTCACTGCCTATCCTAATTCAGACCCTATGATTCACACCACCCCGTGATATTTTTCTCACTCCTACTAGTGAAAGTAATGTTACACACCCATACAATGCGCACCACCCCGCAATGTTTTTTAGAAACCTATCCTACATTGCCACTGCATGTTTCCTGACCTCCCCATGCTGACCACCCCGTGGTGCTTTTCTCCATCCTACATTGCTACTAACTGCCAATCCTATAACAGGCCCTGTGATACACACCACCCCGTGATGTTTTTCTCACTCCTACGAGTGAATGTAATGTTACACACCCATACAATGCGCACCACCCCGCGATGTTTTTCAGAAACCTATCCTACATTGCCACTGCATGTTTCCTGACCTCCGCATGCTGACCACCCCGTGGTGTTTTTCTCCATCCTACATTGCCACTCACTGTCTATCCTAATTCAGACCCTATGATTCACACCACCCCGTGATGTTTTTCTCACTCCTACTATTGAATTTAATGTTACACCCCCATACAATGCACACCAACCCGCGATGGTTTTCAGAAACCTATCCTTCATTGCCACAGCATGTTTCGTGACCTCCCCATGCTGACCACCCCGTGGGGCTTTTCTCCATCCTACAATGCCACTCACTGCCTATCCTAATTCAGACCCTATGATTCACACCAACCCGTGATGTTTTTCTCACTCCTACTAGTGAATGTAATGTTACACACCCATACAATGCGCACCACCCCTCGATGTTTTTCAGAAACCTATCCTACATTGCCACTACATGTTTCCTGACCTCCCCATCCTGACCACCCCGTGGTGCTTTTCTCCAGCATACATTACCACTCACTGCCTATCCTAATTCAGACCCTATGATTCACACCACCCCGTGATGTTTTTCTCACTTCTACTAGTGAATGTAATGTTACACACCCATACAATGCGCACAACATGGGGATGATTCCAGAAACCTATCCTACATTGCCACTGCATTGTTCCTGACCTCCCCATGCTGACCACACCGTGGTGCATTTCTCCATCCTACATTGCCACTCACTGCCTATCCTAATTCAGACCCTATGATTCACACCACCCCGTGATGTTTTTCTCACTAGTACTAGTGAGTTTAATGTTGCACACCCATAAAATGCGCACCAGACCAAATTGTTTTTCTGAATCCTATCCTACATTGCCACTGCATGTTTCCTGAGCTCCTCATGCTGACCTCCCCGTGGTGCTTTTCTCCATCCTACATTGCCACTCACTGCCTATCCTAATTCAGACCCTATGATTCACACCACCCCGTGATGTTTTTCTCACTCCTACTAGTGAATGTAATGTGACACACCCATACAATGCGCACCAACCCGCAATGTTTTTCAGAAACCTATCGTAAATTGCCACTGCATGTTTCCTGACCTCCACATGCTGACCACCCCGTGGTGCTTTTCTCCAGCATACATTGCCACTCACTGCCTATCCTAATTCGGACCCTATGATTCACACCACCCCGATGTTTCTCTCACTCCTACTAGTGAAAGTAATGTTACACACCCATACAATGCGCACTACTTCGCGATTTTTTTCAGAAACCTATCCTACATGGCCACTGCATGTTTCTTGACCTCCCCATGCTGACCACCCCGTGGTGCTTTTCTCCATCATATGTTGCCACTCACTGCCTATCCTAATTAAGACCCTATGATAAACACAACCCCGTGATGTTCTTTTCACTCCTACTAGTGAAAGTTATTTTACACACCCATACAATGCGCACCACGCCACGATGTTTTTCAGAACCCTATCCTACATTGCCACTGCCTGTTTCGTGTCCTCCCCATGCTGACGACCCCGTGGTGCTTTTCTCCATCCTACATTGCCACTCACTGCCTCTCCTAATTCAGACCCTATGATTCGCACCACCCCGTGATGTTTTTCTCACTCCTACTAGTGAAAGTAGTGTTACACACCCATACAATGCGCACAACCCAGCGAGGTTTTTCAGAAACCTATCCTACTTTGCCACTGCATGTTTCCTGACCTTCCCATGCTGACCACCCCGTGGTGCTTTTCTCCATCCTACATTGCCACCCACTGCCTATCCTAATTCAGACCCTATGATTCACAACAACCCGTGATGTTTTTCTCACTCCTACTAGTGAATGTAATGTTACACAGCCATACAATTCGCACCACCCCGCGATGTTTTTCTGAAACCTATCCTACATTGCCACTGCATGTTACCTGACCTCCCCATGCTGACCACCCTGTGGTGCTTTTCTCCATCCTGCATTGCCACTCACTGCCTATCCTAATTCAGACCCTATGATTCACACCACCCCGTGATGTTTTTCTCACTCCTACTAGTGAATGTAATGTTACACACCCATACAATGCGCACCACCCCTCGATGTTTTTCAGAAACCTAACCTACATTGCCACTGCATGTTTCTTGACCTCCCCATGCTGACCACCCCGTGGTGCTTTTCTCTATCATATATTGCCACTCACTGCCTATCCTAATTCGGACCCTATGATACACACAACCCCGTGATGTTTTTCTCACTCATACTAGTAAAGTAGTGTTACACGCCCATACAATGTGCACCACCCCACGATGTTTTTCAGAAACTTATCCTACATTGCCACCGCATGTTTCCTGACCTCCCCATGCTGACCACCCCGTGGTGTTTTTCTCCATCCTACATTGCCACTCACTGCTTATCCTAATTCAGACCCTATGATTCACACCACCCCGTGATGTTTTTCTCACTCCTACTAGTGAATGTAATGTTACACACCCATACAATGCGCACCACCCCTCGATGTTTTTCAGAAACTTATCCTACATTGCCACTGCATGTTTCCTGACCTCCCCATGCTGACCACCCCGTGGTGCTTTTCTCCATCCTACATTGCCACTCACTGCCTATACTAATTCAGACCCTATGATTCACAGCACCCCGTGATGTTTTTCTCACTCCTACTAGTGAATGTAATCTTACACACCCATACAATGCGCACCACCCCGCGATGTTTTTCAGAAACCTATGGTAAATTGCCACTGCATGTTTCCTGACCTGCCCATGCTGACCACCCGGTGGTGCTTTTCTCCATCCTACATTGCCACTCACTGCTTATCCTAATTCGGACCCTATGATTCACACCACCCCGATGTTTCTCTCACTCCTACTAGTGAAAGTAATGTTACACACCCATACAATGCGCACTACTTCGCGATTTTTTTCAGAAACCTATCCTACATGGCCACTGCATGTTTCTTGACCTCCCCATGCTGACCACCCCGTGGTGCTTTTCTCCATCATATGTTGCCACTCACTGCCTATCCTAATTAAGACCCTATGATAAACACAACCCCGTGATGTTCTTTTCACTCCTACTAGTGAAAGTTATTTTACACACCCATACAATGCGCACCACGCCACGATGTTTTTCAGAACCCTATCCTACATTGCCACTGCCTGTTTCGTGACCTCCCCATGCTGACGACCCCGTGGTGCTTTTCTCCATCCTACATTGCCACTCACTGCCTCTCCTAATTCAGACCCTATGATTCGCACCACCCCGTGATGTTTTTCTCACTCCTACTAGTGAAAGTAGTGTTACACACCCATACAATGCGCACAACCCAGCGAGGTTTTTCAGAAACCTATCCTACTTTGCCACTGCATGTTTCCTGACCTTCCCATGCTGACCACCCCGTGGTGCTTTTCTCCATCCTACATTGCCACCCACTGCCTATCCTAATTCAGACCCTATGATTCACACCAACCCGTGATGTTTTTCTCACTCCTACTAGTGAATGTAATGTTACACAGCCATACAATTCGCACCACCCCGCGATGTTTTTCTGAAACCTATCCTACATTGCCACTGCATGTTACCTGACCTCCCCATGCTGACCACCCTGTGGTGCTTTTCTCCATCCTGCATTGCCACTCACTGCCTATCCTAATTCAGACCCTATGATTCACACCACCCCGTGATGTTTTTCTCACTCCTACTAGTGAATGTAATGTTACACACCCATACAATGCGCACCACCCCTCGATGTTTTTCAGAAACCTAACCTACATTGCCACTGCATGTTTCTTGACCTCCCCATGCTGACCACCCCGTGGTGCTTTTCTCTATCATATATTGCCACTCACTGCCTATCCTAATTCGGACCCTATGATACACACAACCCCGTGATGTTTTTCTCACTCATACTAGTAAAGTAGTGTTACACGCCCATACAATGTGCACCACCCCACGATGTTTTTCAGAAACTTATCCTACATTGCCACCGCATGTTTCCTGACCTCCCCATGCTGACCACCCCGTGGTGTTTTTCTCCATCCTACATTGCCACTCACTGCTTATCCTAATTCAGACCCTATGATTCACACCACCCCGTGATGTTTTTCTCACTCCTACTAGTGAATGTAATGTTACACACCCATACAATGCGCACCACCCCTCGATGTTTTTCAGAAACTTATCCTACATTGCCACTGCATGTTTCCTGACCTCCCCATGCTGACCACCCCGTGGTGCTTTTCTCCATCCTACATTGCCACTCACTGCCTATACTAATTCAGACCCTATGATTCACAGCACCCCGTGATGTTTTTCTCACTCCTACTAGTGAATGTAATCTTACACACCCATACAATGCGCACCACCCCGCGATGTTTTTCAGAAACCTATGGTAAATTGCCACTGCATGTTTCCTGACCTGCCCATGCTGACCACCCGGTGGTGCTTTTCTCCATCCTACATTGCCACTCACTGCCTATCCTAATTCAGACCCTATGATTCATACCACCCCGTGATGTTTTTCTCACTCCTACTAGTGAATGTAATGTTACACAGCCATACAATGCGCACCACACTGCGATGATTTTCTGAAACATATCCTACATTGCCACTGCATGTTTCCTGTCCTCCCCATGCTTACCACCCCGATGTGCTTTTCTCCATCTTACATTGCCACTCAATGCCTATCCTAATTCAGACCCTATGATTCATACCACCCCGTGATGTTTTTCTCACTCCTACTAGTGAATGTAATGTTACACAGCCATACAATGCGCACCACACTGCGATGTTTTTCTGAAACATATCCTACATTGCCACTGCATGTTTCCTGTCCTCCCCATGCTTACCACCCCGATGTGCTTTTCTCCATCTTACATTGCCACTCAATGCCTATCCTAATTCAGACCCTATGATTCACACCACCCCGTGCTGATTTTCTCACTTCTACTAGTGAACGTAATGTTACACACCCATACAATGCGCACCACACCGCGATGTTTTTCAGAAACCTATCCTACATTGCCACTGCATGTTTCCTGACCTCCCTATGCTGACCACCCCGTGGTGCTTTTCTCCATCCTACATTGCCACTCACTGCCTATCCTAATTCAGACCCTATGATTCACACCACCCCGTGATATTTTTCTCACTCCTACTAGTGAAAGTAATGTTACACACCCATACAATGCGCACCACCCCGCAATGTTTTTTAGAAACCTATCCTACATTGCCACTGCATGTTTCCTGACCTCCCCATGCTGACCACCCCGTGGTGCTTTTCTCCATCCTACATTGCTACTAACTGCCAATCCTATAACAGGCCCTGTGATACACACCACCCCGTGATGTTTTTCTCACTCCTACGAGTGAATGTAATGTTACACACCCATACAATGCGCACCACCCCGCGATGTTTTTCAGAAACCTATCCTACATTGCCACTGCATGTTTCCTGACCTCCGCATGCTGACCACCCCGTGGTGTTTTTCTCCATCCTACATTGCCACTCACTGTCTATCCTAATTCAGACCCTATGATTCACACCACCCCGTGATGTTTTTCTCACTCCTACTATTGAATTTAATGTTACACCCCCATACAATGCACACCAACCCGCGATGGTTTTCAGAAACCTATCCTTCATTGCCACAGCATGTTTCGTGACCTCCCCATGCTGACCACCCCGTGGGGCTTTTCTCCATCCTACAATGCCACTCACTGCCTATCCTAATTCAGACCCTATGATTCACACCAACCCGTGATGTTTTTCTCACTCCTACTAGTGAATGTAATGTTACACACCCATACAATGCGCACCACCCCTCGATGTTTTTCAGAAACCTATCCTACATTGCCACTACATGTTTCCTGACCTCCCCATCCTGACCACCCCGTGGTGCTTTTCTCCAGCATACATTAGCACTCACTGCCTATCCTAATTCAGACCCTATGATTCACACCACCCCGTGATGTTTTTCTCACTCCTACTAGTGAATGTAATGTTACACACCCATACAATGCGCACAACATGGGGATGATTCCAGAAACCTATCCTACATTGCCACTGCATTGTTCCTGACCTCCCCATGCTGACCACACCGTGGTGCATTTCTCCATCCTACATTGCCACTCACTGCCTATCCTAATTCAGACCCTATGATTCACACCACCCCGTGATGTTTTTCTCACTAGTACTAGTGAGTTTAATGTTGCACACCCATAAAATGCGCACCAGACCAAATTGTTTTTCTGAATCCTATCCTACATTGCCACTGCATGTTTCCTGAGCTCCTCATGCTGACCTCCCCGTGGTGCTTTTCTCCATCCTACATTGCCACTCACTGCCTATCCTAATTCAGACCCTATGATTCACACCACCCCGTGATGTTTTTCTCACTCCTACTAGTGAATGTAATGTGACACACCCATACAATGCGCACCAACCCGCAATGTTTTTCAGAAACCTATCGTAAATTGCCACTGCATGTTTCCTGACCTCCACATGCTGACCACCCCGTGGTGCTTTTCTCCAGCATACATTGCCACTCACTGCCTATCCTAATTCGGACCCTATGATTCACACCACCCCGATGTTTCTCTCACTCCTACTAGTGAAAGTAATGTTACACACCCATACAATGCGCACTACTTCGCGATTTTTTTCAGAAACCTATCCTACATGGCCACTGCATGTTTCTTGACCTCCCCATGCTGACCACCCCGTGGTGGTTTTCTCCATCATATGTTGCCACTCACTGCCTATCCTAATTAAGACACTATGATAAACACAACCCCGTGATGTTCTTCTCACTCCTACTAGTGAAAGTTATTTTACACACCCATACAATGCGCACCACGCCATGATGTTTTTCAGAACCCTATCCTACATTGCCACTGCCTGTTTCGTGACCTCCCCATGCTGACGACCCCGTGGTGCTTTTCTCCATCCTACATTGCCACTCACTGCCTCTCCTAATTCAGACCCTATGATTCGCACCACCCCGTGATGTTTTTCTCACTCCTACTAGTGAAAGTAGTGTTACACACCCATACAATGCGCACAACCCAGCGAGGTTTTTCAGAAACCTATCCTACTTTGCCACTGCATGTTTCCTGACCTTCCCATGCTGACCACCCCGTGGTGCTTTTCTCCATCCTACATTGCCACCCACTGCCTATCCTAATTCAGACCCTATGATTCACACCAACCCGTGATGTTTTTCTCACTCCTACTAGTGAATGTAATGTTACACAGCCATACAATTCGCACCACCCCGCGATGTTTTTCTGAAACCTATCCTACATTGCCACTGCATGTTACCTGACCTCCCCATGCTGACCACCCTGTGGTGCTTTTCTCCATCCTGCATTGCCACTCACTGCCTATCCTAATTCAGACCCTATGATTCACACCACCCCGTGATGTTTTTCTCACTCCTACTAGTGAATGTAATGTTACACACCCATACAATGCGCACCACCCCTCGATGTTTTTCAGAAACCTAACCTACATTGCCACTGCATGTTTCTTGACCTCCCCATGCTGACCACCCCGTGGTGCTTTTCTCTATCATATATTGCCACTCACTGCCTATCCTAATTCGGACCCTATGATACACACAACCCCGTGATGTTTTTCTCACTCATACTAGTAAAGTAGTGTTACACGCCCATACAATGTGCACCACCCCACGATGTTTTTCAGAAACTTATCCTACATTGCCACCGCATGTTTCCTGACCTCCCCATGCTGACCACCCCGTGGTGTTTTTCTCCATCCTACATTGCCACTCACTGCCTATCCTAATTCAGACCCTATGATTCACACCACCCCGTGATGTTTTTCTCACTCCTACTAGTGAATGTAATGTTACACACCCATACAATGCGCACCACCCCTCGATGTTTTTCAGAAACTTATCCTACATTGCCACTGCATGTTTCCTGACCTCCCCATGCTGACCACCCCGTGGTGCTTTTCTCCATCCTACATTGCCACTCACTGCCTATACTAATTCAGACCCTATGATTCACAGCACCCCGTGATGTTTTTCTCACTCCTACTAGTGAATGTAATCTTACACACCCATACAATGCGCACCACCCCGCGATGTTTTTCAGAAACCTATGGTAAATTGCCACTGCATGTTTCCTGACCTGCCCATGCTGACCACCCGGTGGTGCTTTTCTCCATCCTACATTGCCACTCACTGCTTATCCTAATTCGGACCCTATGATTCACACCACCCCGATGTTTCTCTCACTCCTACTAGTGAAAGTAATGTTACACACCCATACAATGCGCACTACTTCGCGATTTTTTTCAGAAACCTATCCTACATGGCCACTGCATGTTTCTTGACCTCCCCATGCTGACCACCCCGTGGTGCTTTTCTCCATCATATGTTGCCACTCACTGCCTATCCTAATTAAGACCCTATGATAAACACAACCCCGTGATGTTCTTTTCACTCCTACTAGTGAAAGTTATTTTACACACCCATACAATGCGCACCACGCCACGATGTTTTTCAGAACCCTATCCTACATTGCCACTGCCTGTTTCGTGACCTCCCCATGCTGACGACCCCGTGGTGCTTTTCTCCATCCTACATTGCCACTCACTGCCTCTCCTAATTCAGACCCTATGATTCGCACCACCCCGTGATGTTTTTCTCACTCCTACTAGTGAAAGTAGTGTTACACACCCATACAATGCGCACAACCCAGCGAGGTTTTTCAGAAACCTATCCTACTTTGCCACTGCATGTTTCCTGACCTTCCCATGCTGACCACCCCGTGGTGCTTTTCTCCATCCTACATTGCCACCCACTGCCTATCCTAATTCAGACCCTATGATTCACACCAACCCGTGATGTTTTTCTCACTCCTACTAGTGAATGTAATGTTACACAGCCATACAATTCGCACCACCCCGCGATGTTTTTCTGAAACCTATCCTACATTGCCACTGCATGTTACCTGACCTCCCCATGCTGACCACCCTGTGGTGCTTTTCTCCATCCTGCATTGCCACTCACTGCCTATCCTAATTCAGACCCTATGATTCACACCACCCCGTGATGTTTTTCTCACTCCTACTAGTGAATGTAATGTTACACACCCATACAATGCGCACCACCCCTCGATGTTTTTCAGAAACCTAACCTACATTGCCACTGCATGTTTCTTGACCTCCCATGCTGACCACCCCGTGGTGCTTTTCTCTATCATATATTGCCACTCACTGCCTATCCTAATTCGGACCCTATGATACACACAACCCCGTGATGTTTTTCTCACTCATACTAGTAAAGTAGTGTTACACGCCCATACAATGTGCACCACCCCACGATGTTTTTCAGAAACTTATCCTACATTGCCACCGCATGTTTCCTGACCTCCCCATGCTGACCACCCCGTGGTGTTTTTCTCCATCCTACATTGCCACTCACTGCTTATCCTAATTCAGACCCTATGATTCACACCACCCCGTGATGTTTTTCTCACTCCTACTAGTGAATGTAATGTTACACACCCATACAATGCGCACCACCCCTCGATGTTTTTCAGAAACTTATCCTACATTGCCACTGCATGTTTCCTGACCTCCCATGCTGACCACCCCGTGGTGCTTTTCTCCATCCTACATTGCCACTCACTGCCTATACTAATTCAGACCCTATGATTCACAGCACCCCGTGATGTTTTTCTCACTCCTACTAGTGAATGTAATCTTACACACCCATACAATGCGCACCACCCCGCGATGTTTTTCAGAAACCTATGGTAAATTGCCACTGCATGTTTCCTGACCTGCCCATGCTGACCACCCGGTGGTGCTTTTCTCCATCCTACATTGCCACTCACTGCCTATCCTAATTCAGACCCTATGATTCATACCACCCCGTGATGTTTTTCTCACTCCTACTAGTGAATGTAATGTTACACAGCCATACAATGCGCACCACACTGCGATGTTTTCTGAAACATATCCTACATTGCCACTGCATGTTTCCTGTCCTCCCCATGCTTACCACCCCGATGTGCTTTTCTCCATCTTACATTGCCACTCAATGCCTATCCTAATTCAGACCCTATGATTCATACCACCCCGTGATGTTTTTCTCACTCCTACTAGTGAATGTAATGTTACACAGCCATACAATGCGCACCACACTGCGATGTTTTTCTGAAACATATCCTACATTGCCACTGCATGTTTCCTGTCCTCCCCATGCTTACCACCCCGATGTGCTTTTCTCCATCTTACATTGCCACTCAATGCCTATCCTAATTCAGACCCTATGATTCACACCACCCCGTGCTGATTTTCTCACTTCTACTAGTGAACGTAATGTTACACACCCATACAATGCGCACCACACCGCGATGTTTTTCAGAAACCTATCCTACATTGCCACTGCATGTTTCCTGACCTCCCTATGCTGACCACCCCGTGGTGCTTTTCTCCATCCTACATTGCCACTCACTGCCTATCCTAATTCAGACCCTATGATTCACACCACCCCGTGATATTTTTCTCACTCCTACTAGTGAAAGTAATGTTACACACCCATACAATGCGCACCACCCCGCAATGTTTTTTAGAAACCTATCCTACATTGCCACTGCATGTTTCCTGACCTCCCCATGCTGACCACCCCGTGGTGCTTTTCTCCATCCTACATTGCTACTAACTGCCAATCCTATAACAGGCCCTGTGATACACACCACCCCGTGATGTTTTTCTCACTCCTACGAGTGAATGTAATGTTACACACCCATACAATGCGCACCACCCCGCGATGTTTTCAGAAACCTATCCTACATTGCCACTGCATGTTTCCTGACCTCCGCATGCTGACCACCCCGTGGTGTTTTTCTCCATCCTACATTGCCACTCACTGTCTATCCTAATTCAGACCCTATGATTCACACCACCCCGTGATGTTTTTCTCCCTCCTACTATTGAATTTAATGTTACACCCCCATACAATGCACACCAACCCGCGATGGTTTTCAGAAACCTATCCTTCATTGCCACAGCATGTTTCGTGACCTCCCCATGCTGACCACCCCGTGGGGCTTTTCTCCATCCTACAATGCCACTCACTGCCTATCCTAATTCAGACCCTATGATTCACACCAACCCGTGATGTTTTTCTCACTCCTACTAGTGAATGTAATGTTACACACCCATACAATGCGCACCACCCCTCGATGTTTTTCAGAAACCTATCCTACATTGCCACTACATGTTTCCTGACCTCCCCATCCTGACCACCCCGTGGTGCTTTTCTCCAGCATACATTAGCACTCACTGCCTATCCTAATTCAGACCCTATGATTCACACCACCCCGTGATGTTTTTCTCACTCCTACTAGTGAATGTAATGTTACACACCCATACAATGCGCACAACATGGGGATGATTCCAGAAACCTATCCTACATTGCCACTGCATTGTTCCTGACCTCCCCATGCTGACCACACCGTGGTGCATTTCTCCATCCTACATTGCCACTCACTGCCTATCCTAATTCAGACCCTATGATTCACACCACCCCGTGATGTTTTTCTCACTAGTACTAGTGAGTTTAATGTTGCACACCCATAAAATGCGCACCAGACCAAATTGTTTTTCTGAATCCTATCCTACATTGCCACTGCATGTTTCCTGAGCTCCTCATGCTGACCTCCCCGTGGTGCTTTTCTCCATCCTACATTGCCACTCACTGCCTATCCTAATTCAGACCCTATGATTCACACCACCCCGTGATGTTTTTCTCACTCCTACTAGTGAATGTAATGTGACACACCCATACAATGCGCACCAACCCGCAATGTTTTTCAGAAACCTATCGTAAATTGCCACTGCATGTTTCCTGACCTCCACATGCTGACCACCCCGTGGTGCTTTTCTCCAGCATACATTGCCACTCACTGCCTATCCTAATTCGGACCCTATGATTCACACCACCCCGATGTTTCTCTCACTCCTACTAGTGAAAGTAATGTTACACACCCATACAATGCGCACTACTTCGCGATTTTTTTCAGAAACCTATCCTACATGGCCACTGCATGTTTCTTGACCTCCCCATGCTGACCACCCCGTGGTGGTTTTCTCCATCATATGTTGCCACTCACTGCCTATCCTAATTAAGACACTATGATAAACACACCCCGTGATGTTCTTCTCACTCCTACTAGTGAAAGTTATTTTACACACCCATACAATGCGCACCACGCCATGATGTTTTTCAGAACCCTATCCTACATTGCCACTGCCTGTTTCGTGACCTCCCCATGCTGACGACCCCGTGGTGCTTTTCTCCATCCTACATTGCCACTCACTGCCTCTCCTAATTCAGACCCTATGATTCGCACCACCCCGTGATGTTTTTCTCACTCCTACTAGTGAAAGTAGTGTTACACACCCATACAATGCGCACAACCCAGCGAGGTTTTTCAGAAACCTATCCTACTTTGCCACTGCATGTTTCCTGACCTTCCCATGCTGACCACCCCGTGGTGCTTTTCTCCATCCTACATTGCCACCCACTGCCTATCCTAATTCAGACCCTATGATTCACACCAACCCGTGATGTTTTTCTCACTCCTACTAGTGAATGTAATGTTACACAGCCATACAATTCGCACCACCCCGCGATGTTTTTCTGAAACCTATCCTACATTGCCACTGCATGTTACCTGACCTCCCCATGCTGACCACCCTGTGGTGCTTTTCTCCATCCTGCATTGCCACTCACTGCCTATCCTAATTCAGACCCTATGATTCACACCACCCCGTGATGTTTTCTCACTCCTACTAGTGAATGTAATGTTACACACCCATACAATGCGCACCACCCCTCGATGTTTTTCAGAAACCTAACCTACATTGCCACTGCATGTTTCTTGACCTCCCCATGCTGACCACCCCCGTGGTGCTTTTCTCTATCATATATTGCC